>NC_091793.1:1323030-1626060 GCF_041296235.1 Equus asinus | reverse complement strand
TCTACCCTCTGAAACTGAGGAAGATGGGCAAGAGAGGCTGGCTTCAGGTGGCAAACGTTAAGCAAAAGAAACACACAAGGGCGTGGAGACCTGGGGAAACAGCAACACGGAGATATCGACCCTCTGAAACTCAGGAAGATGGGCAAGAGAGGCTAGCTCAGGTGGCAATCGTTAAGCAAAAACAAAACCCAAAGGCGTGGAGACCTGGGGAAAAAGCAACCCTGAAATATCTACCCTCTGAAACTGAGGAAGATGGGCAAGAGAGGCTGGCTTCAGGTGGCAATCTTTAAGCAAAAGAAACACACAAGGGCGTGGGGAGCTGGGGAAAAGGCAACACTGAGAAATCCACCCTCTGAAACGGACAGAGATGGGCAACAGAGGCTAGCTCAGGTGGCAATCGTTAAGCAAAAGAAACACACAAGGGCGTGGAGGCCTGGGGAAAAAGCAACACGGAGAAATCCACCCTCTGAAACTGAGGAACATGGGCAAAAGAAGCTAGCTCAGGTTGCAACCTTTAAGCAGAAAAAAAACACAAGGGCGTGCAGACCTGGCAAAAAAGCAACAGTGAGAAATCTACCCTCTGAAACCGACGAAGATGGACAACAGAGGCTAGCTCAGGTGGCAATTTTTAAGGAAAAATAAAAGGAAGTGCGTGGAGACCTGGGGAAAAAGCAACACGGAGAAATCTACCCTCTAGAACTGAGAAAGAAGCGCAACAGAGGCTAGCTCAGGTGGCAATCTTTAAGCAAAAAAAATAAGATAAAAAAATACAATGGCGAGGAGACCCGGTCAAAAAGCAACCCTGAAAAAGGTACCCTCTGAAACTGAGGAAGCAGGGCAACAGTGCCTAGCTCAGGTGACAATCTTTAAGCAAAAGAAACACACAAGGGCGTGGGGAGCTGGCGAAAAGGCAACACTGAGAAATCCACCCTCTGAAACGGACGAAGATGGGCAACAGAGGCTAGCTCAGGTGGCAATCTTTAAGCAAAAAAAATAAGATAAAAAATACAATGGCGAGGAGACCCGGTCAAAAAGCAACCCTGAATAAGGTACCCTCTGAAACTGAGGAAGCAGGGCAACAGTGCCTAGCTCAGGTGACAATCTTCAAGCAAAAGAAACACACAAGGGCGTGGGGAGCTGGCGAAAAGGCAACACTGAGAAATCCACCCTCTGAAACGGACGAAGATGGGCAACAGAGGCTAGCTCAGGTGGCAATCTTTAAGCAAAAGAAACACACAAGGGCGTGGAGACCTGGGGAAAAAGCAACACGGAGAAATCCACCCTCTGAAACTGAGGAAGATGGGCAAGAGAGGCTACCTCAGGTGGCAATCCTTAAGCAAAAACAAAGCACAAAGGCGTGGAGCCCTGGGGACAAAGCAACCCTGAAATATCTACCCTCTGAAACTGAGGAACATGGGCAAGAGAGGCTAGCTCAGGTGGCAATCGTTAAGCAAAAACAAAACACAAAGGCGTGGAGACCTGGGGAAAAAGCAACCCTGAAATATCTACCCTCTGAAACTGAGGAAGATGGGCAAGAGAGGCTGGCTTCAGGTGGCAAACGTTAAGCAAAAGAAACACACAAGGGCGTGGAGACCTGGGGAAACAGCAACACGGAGATATCGACCCTCTGAAACTCAGGAAGATGGGCAAGAGAGGCTAGCTCAGGTGGCAATCGTTAAGCAAAAACAAAACCCAAAGGCGTGGAGACCTGGGGAAAAAGCAACCCTGAAATATCTACCCTCTGAAACTGAGGAAGATGGGCAAGAGAGGCTGGCTTCAGGTGGCAATCTTTAAGCAAAAGAAACACACAAGGGCGTGGGGAGCTGGGGAAAAGGCAACACTGAGAAATCCACCCTCTGAAACGGACAGAGATGGGCAACAGAGGCTAGCTCAGGTGGCAATCGTTAAGCAAAAGAAACACACAAGGGCGTGGAGGCCTGGGGAAAAAGCAACACGGAGAAATCCACCCTCTGAAACTGAGGAACATGGGCAAAAGAAGCTAGCTCAGGTTGCAACCTTTAAGCAGAAAAAAAACACAAGGGCGTGCAGACCTGGCAAAAAAAGCAACAGTGAGAAATCTACCCTCTGAAACCGACGAAGATGGACAACAGAGGCTAGCTCAGGTGGCAATTTTTAAGGAAAAATAAAAGGAAGTGCGTGGAGACCTGGGGAAAAAGCAACACGGAGAAATCTACCCTCTAGAACTGAGAAAGAAGCGCAACAGAGGCTAGCTCAGGTGGCAATCGTTAAGCAAAAAAAATAAAATAAAAAAATACAATGGCGAGGAGACCCGGTCAAAAAGCAACCCTGAAAGAGGCACCCTCTGAAACTGAGGAAGCAGGGCAACAGTGCCTAGCTCAGGTGACAATCTTTAAGCAAAAGAAACACACAAGGGCGTGGGGAGCTGGCGAAAAGGCAACACTGAGAAATCCACCCTCTGAAACGGACGAAGATGGGCAACAGAGGCTAGCTCAGGTGGCAATCTTTAAGCAAAAGAAACACACAAGGGCGTGGAGACCTGGGGAAAAAGCAACACGGAGAAATCCACCCTCTGAAACTGAGGAACATGGGCAAAAGAAGCTAGCTCAGGTTGCAACCTTTAAGCAGAAAAAAAACACAAGGGCGTGCAGACCTGGCAAAAAAGCAACAGTGAGAAATCTACCCTCTGAAACCGACGAAGATGGACAACAGAGGCTAGCTCAGGTGGCAATTTTTAAGGAAAAATAAAAGGAAGTGCGTGGAGACCTGGGGAAAAAGCAACACGGAGAAATCTACCCTCTAGAACTGAGAAAGAAGCGCAACAGAGGCTAGCTCAGGTGGCAATCGTTAAGCAAAAAAAATAAAATAAAAAAATACAATGGCGAGGAGACCAGGTCAAAAAGCAGCCCTGAAAAAGGTACCCTCTGAAACTGAGGAAGCAGGGCAACAGTGCCTAGCTCAGGTGACAATCTTTAAGCAAAAGAAACACACAAGGGCGTGGGGAGCTGGGGAAAAGGCAACACTGAGAAATCCACCCTCTGAAACGGACGAAGATGGGCAACAGAGGCTAGCTCAGGTGGCAATCTTTAAGCAAAAGAAACACACAAGGGCGTGGAGACCTGGGGAAAAAGCAACACGGAGAAATCCACCCTCTGAAACTGAGGAAGATGGGCAAGAGAGGCTACCTCAGGTGGCAATCCTTAAGCAAAAACAAAGCACAAAGGCGTGGAGCCCTGGGGACAAAGCAACCCTGAAATATCTACCCTCTGAAACTGAGGAACATGGGCAAGAGAGGCTAGCTCAGGTGGCAATCGTTAAGCAAAAACAAAACACAAAGGCGTGGAGACCTGGGGAAAAAGCAACCCTGAAATATCTACCCTCTGAAACTGAGGAAGATGGGCAAGAGAGGCTGGCTTCAGGTGGCAAACGTTAAGCAAAAGAAACACACAAGGGCGTGGAGACCTGGGGAAACAGCAACACGGAGATATCGACCCTCTGAAACTCAGGAAGATGGGCAAGAGAGGCTAGCTCAGGTGGCAATCGTTAAGCAAAAACAAAACCCAAAGGCGTGGAGACCTGGGGAAAAAGCAACCCTGAAATATCTACCCTCTGAAACTGAGGAAGATGGGCAAGAGAGGCTGGCTTCAGGTGGCAATCTTTAAGCAAAAGAAACACACAAGGGCGTGGGGAGCTGGGGAAAAGGCAACACTGAGAAATCCACCCTCTGAAACGGACAGAGATGGGCAACAGAGGCTAGCTCAGGTGGCAATCGTTAAGCAAAAGAAACACACAAGGGCGTGGAGGCCTGGGGAAAAAGCAACACGGAGAAATCCACCCTCTGAAACTGAGGAACATGGGCAAAAGAAGCTAGCTCAGGTTGCAACCTTTAAGCAGAAAAAAAACACAAGGGCGTGCAGAACTGGCAAAAAAGCAACAGTGAGAAATCTACCCTCTGAAACCGACGAAGATGGACAACAGAGGCTAGCTCAGGTGGCAATTTTTAAGGAAAAATAAAAGGAAGTGCGTGGAGACCTGGGGAAAAAGCAACACGGAGAAATCTACCCTCTAGAACTGAGAAAGAAGCGCAACAGAGGCTAGCTCAGGTGGCAATCTTTAAGCAAAAAAAATAAAATAAAAAAATACAATGGCGAGGAGACCCGGTCAAAAAGCAGCCCTGAAAAAGGTACCCTCTGAAACTGAGGAAGCAGGGCAACAGTGCCTAGCTCAGGTGACAATCTTTAAGCAAAAGAAACACACAAGGGCGTGGGGAGCTGGCGAAAAGGCAACACTGAGAAATCCACCCTCTGAAACGGACGAAGATGGGCAACAGAGGCTAGCTCAGGTGGCAATCTTTAAGCAAAAAAAATAAGATAAAAAAATACAATGGCGAGGAGACCCGGTCAAAAAGCAACCCTGAAAAAGGTACCCTCTGAAACTGAGGAAGCAGGGCAACAGTGCCTAGCTCAGGTGACAATCTTTAAGCAAAAGAAACACACAAGGGCGTGGGGAGCTGGCGAAAAGGCAACACTGAGAAATCCACCCTCTGAAACGGACGAAGATGGGCAACAGAGGCTAGCTCAGGTGGCAATCTTTAAGCAAAAGAAACACACAAGGGCGTGGAGACCTGGGGAAAAAGCAACACGGAGAAATCCACCCTCTGAAACTGAGGAAGATGGGCAAGAGAGGCTACCTCAGGTGGCAATCCTTAAGCAAAAACAAAGCACAAAGGCGTGGAGCCCTGGGGACAAAGCAACCCTGAAATATCTACCCTCTGAAACTGAGGAACATGGGCAAGAGAGGCTAGCTCAGGCGGCAATCGTTAAGCAAAAACAAAACACAAAGGCGTGGAGACCTGGGGAAAAAGCAACCCTGAAATATCTACCCTCTGAAACTGAGGAAGATGGGCAAGAGAGGCTGGCTTCAGGTGGCAAACGTTAAGCAAAAGAAACACACAAGGGCGTGGAGACCTGGGGAAACAGCAACACGGAGATATCGACCCTCTGAAACTCAGGAAGATGGGCAAGAGAGGCTAGCTCAGGTGGCAATCGTTAAGCAAAAACAAAACCCAAAGGCGTGGAGACCTGGGGAAAAAGCAACCCTGAAATATCTACCCTCTGAAACTGAGGAAGATGGGCAAGAGAGGCTGGCTTCAGGTGGCAATCTTTAAGCAAAAGAAACACACAAGGGCGTGGGGAGCTGGGGAAAAGGCAACACTGAGAAATCCACCCTCTGAAACGGACAGAGATGGGCAACAGAGGCTAGCTCAGGTGGCAATCGTTAAGCAAAAGAAACACACAAGGGCGTGGAGGCCTGGGGAAAAAGCAACACGGAGAAATCCACCCTCTGAAACTGAGGAACATGGGCAAAAGAAGCTAGCTCAGGTTGCAACCTTTAAGCAGAAAAAAAACACAAGGGCGTGCAGACCTGGCAAAAAAGCAACAGTGAGAAATCTACCCTCTGAAACCGACGAAGATGGACAACAGAGGCTAGCTCAGGTGGCAATTTTTAAGGAAAAATAAAAGGAAGTGCGTGGAGACCTGGGGAAAAAGCAACACGGAGAAATCTACCCTCTAGAACTGAGAAAGAAGCGCAACAGAGGCTAGCTCAGGTGGCAATCGTTAAGCAAAAAAAATAAAATAAAAAAATACAATGGCGAGGAGACCCGGTCAAAAAGCAACCCTGAAAAAGGTACCCTCTGAAACTGAGGAAGCAGGGCAACAGTGCCTAGCTCAGGTGACAATCTTTAAGCAAAAGAAACACACAAGGGCGTGGGGAGCTGGCGAAAAGGCAACACTGAGAAATCCACCCTCTGAAACGGACGAAGATGGGCAACAGAGGCTAGCTCAGGTGGCAATCTTTAAGCAAAAAAAATAAGATAAAAAAATACAATGGCGAGGAGACCCGGTCAAAAAGCAACCCTGAAAAAGGTACCCTCTGAAACTGAGGAAGCAGGGCAACAGTGCCTAGCTCAGGTGACAATCTTCAAGCAAAAGAAACACACAAGGGCGTGGGGAGCTGGCGAAAAGGCAACACTGAGAAATCCACCCTCTGAAACGGACGAAGATGGGCAACAGAGGCTAGCTCAGGTGGCAATCTTTAAGCAAAAGAAACACACAAGGGCGTGGAGACCTGGGGAAAAAGCAACACGGAGAAATCCACCCTCTGAAACTGAGGAAGATGGGCAAGAGAGGCTACCTCAGGTGGCAATCCTTAAGCAAAAACAAAGCACAAAGGCGTGGAGCCCTGGGGACAAAGCAACCCTGAAATATCTACCCTCTGAAACTGAGGAACATGGGCAAGAGAGGCTAGCTCAGGTGGCAATCGTTAAGCAAAAACAAAACACAAAGGCGTGGAGACCTGGGGAAAAAGCAACCCTGAAATATCTACCCTCTGAAACTGAGGAAGATGGGCAAGAGAGGCTGGCTTCAGGTGGCAAACGTTAAGCAAAAGAAACACACAAGGGCGTGGAGACCTGGGGAAACAGCAACACGGAGATATCGACCCTCTGAAACTCAGGAAGATGGGCAAGAGAGGCTAGCTCAGGTGGCAATCGTTAAGCAAAAACAAAACCCAAAGGCGTGGAGACCTGGGGAAAAAGCAACCCTGAAATATCTACCCTCTGAAACTGAGGAAGATGGGCAAGAGAGGCTGGCTTCAGGTGGCAATCTTTAAGCAAAAGAAACACACAAGGGCGTGGGGAGCTGGGGAAAAGGCAACACTGAGAAATCCACCCTCTGAAACGGACAGAGATGGGCAACAGAGGCTAGCTCAGGTGGCAATCGTTAAGCAAAAGAAACACACAAGGGCGTGGAGGCCTGGGGAAAAAGCAACACGGAGAAATCCACCCTCTGAAACTGAGGAACATGGGCAAAAGAAGCTAGCTCAGGTTGCAACCTTTAAGCAGAAAAAAAACACAAGGGCGTGCAGACCTGGCAAAAAAGCAACAGTGAGAAATCTACCCTCTGAAACCGACGAAGATGGACAACAGAGGCTAGCTCAGGTGGCAATTTTTAAGGAAAAATAAAAGGAAGTGCGTGGAGACCTGGGGAAAAAGCAACACGGAGAAATCTACCCTCTAGAACTGAGAAAGAAGCGCAACAGAGGCTAGCTCAGGTGGCAATCTTTAAGCAAAAAAAATAAGATAAAAAAATACAATGGCGAGGAGACCCGGTCAAAAAGCAACCCTGAAAAAGGTACCCTCTGAAACTGAGGAAGCAGGGCAACAGTGCCTAGCTCAGGTGACAACCTTTAAGCAAAAGAAACACACAAGGGCGTGGGGAGCTGGCGAAAAGGCAACACTGAGAAATCCACCCTCTGAAACGGACGAAGATGGGCAACAGAGGCTAGCTCAGGTGGCAATCTTTAAGCAAAAGAAACACACAAGGGCGTGGAGACCTGGGGAAAAAGCAACACGGAGAAATCCACCCTCTGAAACTGAGGAAGATGGGCAAGAGAGGCTACCTCAGGTGGCAATCCTTAAGCAAAAACAAAGCACAAAGGCGTGGAGCCCTGGGGACAAAGCAACCCTGAAATATCTACCCTCTGAAACTGAGGAACATGGGCAAGAGAGGCTAGCTCAGGTGGCAATCGTTAAGCAAAAACAAAACACAAAGGCGTGGAGACCTGGGGAAAAAGCAACCCTGAAATATCTACCCTCTGAAACTGAGGAAGATGGGCAAGAGAGGCTGGCTTCAGGTGGCAAACGTTAAGCAAAAGAAACACACAAGGGCGTGGAGACCTGGGGAAACAGCAACACGGAGATATCGACCCTCTGAAACTCAGGAAGATGGGCAAGAGAGGCTAGCTCAGGTGGCAATCGTTAAGCAAAAACAAAACCCAAAGGCGTGGAGACCTGGAGAAAAAGCAACCCTGAAATATCTACCCTCTGAAACTGAGGAAGATGGGCAAGAGAGGCTGGCTTCAGGTGGCAATCTTTAAGCAAAAGAAACACACAAGGGCGTGGGGAGCTGGGGAAAAGGCAACACTGAGAAATCCACCCTCTGAAACGGACAGAGATGGGCAACAGAGGCTAGCTCAGGTGGCAATCGTTAAGCAAAAGAAACACACAAGGGCGTGGAGGCCTGGGGAAAAAGCAACACGGAGAAATCCACCCTCTGAAACTGAGGAACATGGGCAAAAGAAGCTAGCTCAGGTTGCAACCTTTAAGCAGAAAAAAAACACAAGGGCGTGCAGACCTGGCAAAAAAAGCAACAGTGAGAAATCTACCCTCTGAAACCGACGAAGATGGACAACAGAGGCTAGCTCAGGTGGCAATTTTTAAGGAAAAATAAAAGGAAGTGCGTGGAGACCTGGGGAAAAAGCAACACGGAGAAATCTACCCTCTAGAACTGAGAAAGAAGCGCAACAGAGGCTAGCTCAGGTGGCAATCTTTAAGCAAAAGAAACACACAAGGGCGTGGGGAGCTGGCGAAAAGGCAACACTGAGAAATCCAACCTCTGAAACGGACGAAGATGGGCAACAGAGGCTAGCTCAGGTGGCAATCTTTAAGCAAAAAAAATAAGATAAAAAATACAATGGCGAGGAGACCCGGTCAAAAAGCAACCCTGAAAAAGGTACCCTCTGAAACTGAGGAAGCAGGGCAACAGTGCCTAGCTCAGGTGACAATCTTCAAGCAAAAGAAACACACAAGGGCGTGGGGAGCTGGCGAAAAGGCAACACTGAGAAATCCACCCTCTGAAACGGACGAAGATGGGCAACAGAGGCTAGCTCAGGTGGCAATCTTTAAGCAAAAAAAATAAGATAAAAAATACAATGGCGAGGAGACCCGGTCAAAAAGCAACCCTGAATAAGGTACCCTCTGAAACTGAGGAAGCAGGGCAACAGTGCCTAGCTCAGGTGACAATCTTCAAGCAAAAGAAACACACAAGGGCGTGGGGAGCTGGCGAAAAGGCAACACTGAGAAATCCACCCTCTGAAACGGACGAAGATGGGCAACAGAGGCTAGCTCAGGTGGCAATCTTTAAGCAAAAGAAACACACAAGGGCGTGGAGACCTGGGGAAAAAGCAACACGGAGAAATCCACCCTCTGAAACTGAGGAAGATGGGCAAGAGAGGCTACCTCAGGTGGCAATCCTTAAGCAAAAACAAAGCACAAAGGCGTGGAGCCCTGGGGACAAAGCAACACTGAAATATCTACCCTCTGAAACTGAGGAACATGGGCAAGAGAGGCTAGCTCAGGTGGCAATCGTTAAGCAAAAACAAAACCCAAAGGCGTGGAGACCTGGGGAAAAAGCAACCCTGAAATATCTACCCTCTGAAACTGAGGAAGATGGGCAAGAGAGGCTGGCTTCAGGTGGCAATCTTTAAGCAAAAGAAACACACAAGGGCGTGGGGAGCTGGGGAAAAGGCAACACTGAGAAATCCACCCTCTGAAACGGACAGAGATGGGCAACAGAGGCTAGCTCAGGTGGCAATCCTTAAGCAAAAGAAACACACAAGGGCGTGGGGAGCTGGGGAAAAGGCAACACTGAGAAATCCACCCTCTGAAACGGACAGAGATGGGCAACAGAGGCTAGCTCAGGTGGCAATCGTTAATCAAAAGAAACACACAAGGGCGTGGAGGCCTGGGGAAAAAGCAACACGGAGAAATCCACCCTCTGAAACTGAGGAACATGGGCAAAAGAAGCTAGCTCAGGTTGCAACCTTTAAGCAGAAAAAAAACACAAGGGCGTGCAGACCTGGCAAAAAAGCAACAGTGAGAAATCTACCCTCTGAAACCGACGAAGATGGACAACAGAGGCTAGCTCAGGTGGCAATTTTTAAGGAAAAATAAAAGGAAGTGCGTGGAGACCTGGGGAAAAAGCAACACGGAGAAATCTACCCTCTAGAACTGAGAAAGAAGCGCAACAGAGGCTAGCTCAGGTGGCAATCGTTAAGCAAAAAAAATAAGATAAAAAAATACAATGGCGAGGAGACCCGGTCAAAAAGCAACCCTGAAAAAGGTACCCTCTGAAACTGAGGAAGCAGGGCAACAGTGCCTAGCTCAGGTGACAATCTTTAAGCAAAAGAAACACACAAGGGCGTGGGGAGCTGGCGAAAAGGCAACACTGAGAAATCCACCCTCTGAAACGGACGAAGATGGGCAACAGAGGCTAGCTCAGGTGGCAATCTTTAAGCAAAAAAAATAAGATAAAAAAATACAATGGCGAGGAGACCCGGTCAAAAAGCAACCCTGAAAAAGGTACCCTCTGAAACTGAGGAAGCAGGGCAACAGTGCCTAGCTCAGGTGACAATCTTCAAGCAAAAGAAACACACAAGGGCGTGGGGAGCTGGCGAAAAGGCAACACTGAGAAATCCACCCTCTGAAACGGACGAAGATGGGCAACAGAGGCTAGCTCAGGTGGCAATCTTTAAGCAAAAAAAATAAGATAAAAAATACAATGGCGAGGAGACCCGGTCAAAAAGCAACCCTGAGTAAGGTACCCTCTGAAACTGAGGAAGCAGGGCAACAGTGCCTAGCTCAGGTGACAATCTTCAAGCAAAAGAAACACACAAGGGCGTGGGGAGCTGGCGAAAAGGCAACACTGAGAAATCCACCCTCTGAAACGGACGAAGATGGGCAACAGAGGCTAGCTCAGGTGGCAATCTTTAAGCAAAAGAAACACACAAGGGCGTGGAGACCTGGGGAAAAAGCAACACGGAGAAATCCACCCTCTGAAACTGAGGAAGA
Organism: Equus asinus; assembly: GCF_041296235.1. Classification (NCBI taxonomy): domain Eukaryota; kingdom Metazoa; phylum Chordata; class Mammalia; order Perissodactyla; family Equidae; genus Equus; species Equus asinus. Next base: position 1,615,391 of record NC_091793.1, on the reverse strand, counting down.
TGGGCAAGAGAGGCTACCTCAGGTGGCAATCCTTAAGCAAAAACAAAGCACAAAGGCGTGGAGCCCTGGGGACAAAGCAACACTGAAATATCTACCCTCTGAAACTGAGGAACATGGGCAAGAGAGGCTAGCTCAGGTGGCAATCGTTAAGCAAAAACAAAACACAAAGGCGTGGAGACCTGGGGAAAAAGCAACCCTGAAATATCTACCCTCTGAAACTGAGGAAGATGGGCAAGAGAGGCTGGCTTCAGGTGGCAAACGTTAAGCAAAAGAAACACACAAGGGCGTGGAGACCTGGGGAAACAGCAACACGGAGATATCGACCCTCTGAAACTCAGGAAGATGGGCAAGAGAGGCTAGCTCAGGTGGCAATCGTTAAGCAAAAACAAAACCCAAAGGCGTGGAGACCTGGGGAAAAAGCAACCCTGAAATATCTACCCTCTGAAACTGAGGAAGATGGGCAAGAGAGGCTGGCTTCAGGTGGCAATCTTTAAGCAAAAGAAACACACAAGGGCGTGGGGAGCTGGGGAAAAGGCAACACTGAGAAATCCACCCTCTGAAACGGACAGAGATGGGCAACAGAGGCTAGCTCAGGTGGCAATCGTTAAGCAAAAGAAACACACAAGGGCGTGGGGAGCTGGGGAAAAGGCAACACTGAGAAATCCACCCTCTGAAACGGACAGAGATGGGCAACAGAGGCTAGCTCAGGTGGCAATCGTTAAGCAAAAGAAACACACAAGGGCGTGGAGGCCTGGGGAAAAAGCAACACGGAGAAATCCACCCTCTGAAACTGAGGAACATGGGCAAAAGAAGCTAGCTCAGGTTGCAACCTTTAAGCAGAAAAAAAACACAAGGGCGTGCAGACCTGGCAAAAAAGCAACAGTGAGAAATCTACCCTCTGAAACCGACGAAGATGGACAACAGAGGCTAGCTCAGGTGGCAATTTTTAAGGAAAAATAAAAGGAAGTGCGTGGAGACCTGGGGAAAAAGCAACACGGAGAAATCTACCCTCTAGAACTGAGAAAGAAGCGCAACAGAGGCTAGCTCAGGTGGCAATCGTTAAGCAAAAAAAATAAAATAAAAAAATACAATGGCGAGGAGACCCGGTCAAAAAGCAACCCTGAAAAAGGTACCCTCTGAAACTGAGGAAGCAGGGCAACAGTGCCTAGCTCAGGTGACAATCTTTAAGCAAAAGAAACACACAAGGGCGTGGGGAGCTGGCGAAAAGGCAACACTGAGAAATCCACCCTCTGAAACGGACGAAGATGGGCAACAGAGGCTAGCTCAGGTGGCAATCTTTAAGCAAAAAAAATAAGATAAAAAAATACAATGGCGAGGAGACCCGGTCAAAAAGCAACCCTGAAAAAGGTACCCTCTGAAACTGAGGAAGCAGGGCAACAGTGCCTAGCTCAGGTGACAATCTTTAAGCAAAAGAAACACACAAGGGCGTGGGGAGATGGCGAAAAGGCAACACTGAGAAATCCACCCTCTGAAACGGACGAAGATGGGCAACAGAGGCTAGCTCAGGTGGCAATCTTTAAGCAAAAAAAATAAGATAAAAAATACAATGGCAAGGAGACCCGGTCAAAAAGCAACCCTGAATAAGGAACCCTCTGAAACTGAGGAAGCAGGGCAACAGTGCCTAGCTCAGGTGACAATCTTCAAGCAAAAGAAACACACAAGGGCGTGGGGAGCTGGGGAAAAGGCAACACTGAGAAATCCACCCTCTGAAACGGACGAAGATGGGCAACAGAGGCTAGCTCAGGTGGCAATCGTTAAGCAAAAGAAACACACAAGGGCGTGGAGGCCTGGGGAAAAAGCAACACGGAGAAATCCACCCTCTGAAACTGAGGAACATGGGCAAAAGAAGCTAGCTCAGGTTGCAACCTTTAAGCAGAAAAAAAACACAAGGGCGTGCAGACCTGGCAAAAAAGCAACAGTGAGAAATCTACCCTCTGAAACCGACGAAGATGGACAACAGAGGCTAGCTCAGGTGGCAATTTTTAAGGAAAAATAAAAGGAAGTGCGTGGAGACCTGGGGAAAAAGCAACACGGAGAAATCTACCCTCTAGAACTGAGAAAGAAGCGCAACAGAGGCTAGCTCAGGTGGCAATCTTTAAGCAAAAAAAATAAAATAAAAAAATACAATGGCGAGGAGACCCGGTCAAAAAGCAACCCTGAAAAAGGTACCCTCTGAAACTGAGGAAGCAGGGCAACAGTGCCTAGCTCAGGTGACAATCTTTAAGCAAAAGAAACACACAAGGGCGTGGGGAGCTGGCGAAAAGGCAACACTGAGAAATCCACCCTCTGAAACGGACGAAGATGGGCAACAGAGGCTAGCTCAGGTGGCAATCTTTAAGCAAAAAAAATAAGATAAAAAAATACAATGGCGAGGAGACCCGGTCAAAAAGCAACCCTGAATAAGGAACCCTCTGAAACTGAGAAAGCAGGGCAACAGTGCCTAGCTCAGGTGACAATCTTCAAGCAAAAGAAACACACAAGGGCGTGGGGAGCTGGGGAAAAGGCAACACTGAGAAATCCACCCTCTGAAAGGGACGAAGATGGGCAACAGAGGCTAGCTCAGGTGGCAATCGTTAAGCAAAAGAAACACACAAGGGCGTGGAGGCCTGGGGAAAAAGCAACACGGAGAAATCCACCCTCTGAAACTGAGGAACATGGGCAAAAGAAGCTAGCTCAGGTTGCAACCTTTAAGCAGAAAAAAAACACAAGGGCGTGCAGACCTGGCAAAAAAGCAACAGTGAGAAATCTACCCTCTGAAACCGACGAAGATGGACAACAGAGGCTAGCTCAGGTGGCAATTTTTAAGGAAAAATAAAAGGAAGTGCGTGGAGACCTGGGGAAAAAGCAACACGGAGAAATCTACCCTCTAGAACTGAGAAAGAAGCGCAACAGAGGCTAGCTCAGGTGGCAATCTTTAAGCAAAAAAAATAAAATAAAAAAATACAATGGCGAGGAGACCCGGTCAAAAAGCAACCCTGAAAAAGGTACCCTCTGAAACTGAGGAAGCAGGGCAACAGTGCCTAGCTCAGGTGACAATCTTTAAGCAAAAGAAACACACAAGGGCGTGGGGAGCTGGCGAAAAGGCAACACTGAGAAATCCACCCTCTGAAACGGACGAAGATGGGCAACAGAGGCTAGCTCAGGTGGCAATCTTTAAGCAAAAGAAACACACAAGGGCGTGGAGGCCTGGGGAAAAAGCAACACGGAGAAATCCACCCTCTGAAACTGAGGAACATGGGCAAAAGAAGCTAGCTCAGGTTGCAACCTTTAAGCAGAAAAAAAACACAAGGGCGTGCAGACCTGGCAAAAAAGCAACAGTGAGAAATCTACCCTCTGAAACCGACGAAGATCGACAACAGAGGCTAGCTCAGGTGGCAATTTTTAAGGAAAAATAAAAGGAAGTGCGTGGAGACCTGGGGAAAAAGCAACACGGAGAAATCTACCCTCTAGAACTGAGAAAGAAGCGCAACAGAGGCTAGCTCAGGTGGCAATCTTTAAGCAAAAAAAATAAAATAAAAAAATACAATGGCGAGGAGACCAGGTCAAAAAGCAACCCTGAAAAAGGTACCCTCTGAAACTGAGGAAGCAGGGCAACAGTGCCTAGCTCAGGTGACAATCTTTAAGCAAAAGAAACACACAAGGGCGTGGGGAGCTGGCGAAAAGGCAACACTAAGAAATCCACCCTCTGAAACGGACGAAGATGGGCAACAGAGGCTAGCTCAGGTGGCAATCTTTAAGCAAAAGAAACACACAAGGGCGTGGAGGCCTGGGGAAAAAGCAACACGGAGAAATCCACCCTCTGAAACTGAGGAAGATGGGCAAGAGAGGCTACCTCAGGTGGCAATCCTTAAGCAAAAACAAAGCACAAAGGCGTGGAGCCCTGGGGACAAAGCAACCCTGAAATATCTACCCTCTGAAACTGAGGAACATGGGCAAGAGAGGCTAGCTCAGGTGGCAATCGTTAAGCAAAAACAAAACACAAAGGCGTGGAGACCTGTGGAAAAAGCAACCCTGAAATATCTACCCTCTGAAACTGAGGAAGATGGGCAAGAGAGGCTGGCTTCAGGTGGCAAACGTTAAGCAAAAGAAACACACAAGGGCGTGGAGACCTGGGGAAACAGCAACACGGAGATATCGACCCTCTGAAACTCAGGAAGATGGGCAAGAGAGGCTAGCTCAGGTGGCAATCGTTAAGCAAAAACAAAACCCAAAGGCGTGGAGACCTGGGGAAAAAGCAACCCTGAAATATCTACCCTCTGAAACTGAGGAAGATGGGCAAGAGAGGCTGGCTTCAGGTGGCAATCTTTAAGCAAAAGAAACACACAAGGGCGTGGGGAGCTGGGGAAAAGGCAACACTGAGAAATCCACCCTCTGAAACGGACAGAGATGGGCAACAGAGGCTAGCTCAGGTGGCAATCTTTAAGCAAAAGAAACACACAAGGGCGTGGAGGCCTGGGGAAAAAGCAACACGGAGAAATCCACCCTCTGAAACTGAGGAACATGGGCAAAAGAAGCTAGCTCAGGTTGCAACCTTTAAGCAGAAAAAAAACACAAGGGCGTGCAGACCTGGCAAAAAAGCAACAGTGAGAAATCTACCCTCTGAAACCGACGAAGATGGACAACAGAGGCTAGCTCAGGTGGCAATTTTTAAGGAAAAATAAAAGGAAGTGCGTGGAGACCTGGGGAAAAAGCAACACGGAGAAATCTACCCTCTAGAACTGAGAAAGAAGCGCAACAGAGGCTAGCTCAGGTGGCAATCTTTAAGCAAAAAAAATAAAATAAAAAAATACAATGGCGAGGAGACCCGGTCAAAAAGCAACCCTGAAAAAGGTACCCTCTGAAACTGAGGAAGCAGGGCAACAGTGCCTAGCTCAGGTGACAATCTTTAAGCAAAAGAAACACACAAGGGCGTGGGGAGCTGGCGAAAAGGCAACACTGAGAAATCCACCCTCTGAAACGGACGAAGATGGGCAACAGAGGCTAGCTCAGGTGGCAATCTTTAAGCAAAAGAAACACACAAGGGCGTGGAGGCCTGGGGAAAAAGCAACACGGAGAAATCCACCCTCTGAAACTGAGGAACATGGGCAAAAGAAGCTAGCTCAGGTTGCAACCTTTAAGCAGAAAAAAAACACAAGGGCGTGCAGACCTGGCAAAAAAGCAACAGTGAGAAATCTACCCTCTGAAACCGACGAAGATGGACAACAGAGGCTAGGTCAGGTGGCAATTTTTAAGGAAAAATAAAAGGAAGTGCGTGGAGACCTGGGGAAAAAGCAACACGGAGAAATCTACCCTCTAGAACTGAGAAAGAAGCGCAACAGAGGCTAGCTCAGGTGGCAATCTTTAAGCAAAAAAAATAAAATAAAAAAATACAATGGCGAGGAGACCAGGTCAAAAAGCAACCCTGAAAAAGGTACCCTCTGAAACTGAGGAAGCAGGGCAACAGTGCCTAGCTCAGGTGACAATCTTTAAGCAAAAGAAACACACAAGGGCGTGGGGAGCTGGCGAAAAGGCAACACTAAGAAATCCACCCTCTGAAACGGACGAAGATGGGCAACAGAGGCTAGCTCAGGTGGCAATCTTTAAGCAAAAGAAACACACAAGGGCGTGGAGGCCTGGGGAAAAAGCAACACGGAGAAATCCACCCTCTGAAACTGAGGAAGATGGGCAAGAGAGGCTACCTCAGGTGGCAATCCTTAAGCAAAAACAAAGCACAAAGGCGTGGAGCCCTGGGGACAAAGCAACCCTGAAATATCTACCCTCTGAAACTGAGGAACATGGGCAAGAGAGGCTAGCTCAGGTGGCAATCGTTAAGCAAAAACAAAACACAAAGGCGTGGAGACCTGTGGAAAAAGCAACCCTGAAATATCTACCCTCTGAAACTGAGGAAGATGGGCAAGAGAGGCTGGCTTCAGGTGGCAAACGTTAAGCAAAAGAAACACACAAGGGCGTGGAGACCTGGGGAAACAGCAACACGGAGATATCGACCCTCTGAAACTCAGGAAGATGGGCAAGAGAGGCTAGCTCAGGTGGCAATCGTTAAGCAAAAACAAAACCCAAAGGCGTGGAGACCTGGGGAAAAAGCAACCCTGAAATATCTACCCTCTGAAACTGAGGAAGATGGGCAAGAGAGGCTGGCTTCAGGTGGCAATCTTTAAGCAAAGGAAACACACAAGGGCGTGGGGAGCTGGGGAAAAGGCAACACTGAGAAATCCACCCTCTGAAACGGACAGAGATGGGCAACAGAGGCTAGCTCAGGTGGCAATCGTTAAGCAAAAGAAACACACAAGGGCGTGGAGGCCTGGGGAAAAAGCAACACGGAGAAATCCACCCTCTGAAACTGAGGAACATGGGCAAAAGAAGCTAGCTCAGGTTGCAACCTTTAAGCAGAAAAAAAACACAAGGGCGTGCAGACCTGGCAAAAAAGCAACAGTGAGAAATCTACCCTCTGAAACCGACGAAGATGGACAACAGAGGCTAGCTCAGGTGGCAATTTTTAAGGAAAAATAAAAGGAAGTGCGTGGAGACCTGGGGAAAAAGCAACACGGAGAAATCTACCCTCTAGAACTGAGAAAGAAGCGCAACAGAGGCTAGCTCAGGTGGCAATCTTTAAGCAAAAAAAATAAAATAAAAAAATACAATGGCGAGGAGACCCGGTCAAAAAGCAACCCTGAAAAAGGTACCCTCTGAAACTGAGGAAGCAGGGCAACAGTGCCTAGCTCAGGTGACAATCTTTAAGCAAAAGAAACACACAAGGGCGTGGGGAGCTGGCGAAAAGGCAACACTGAGAAATCCACCCTCTGAAACGGACGAAGATGGGCAACAGAGGCTAGCTCAGGTGGCAATCTTTAAGCAAAAAAAATAAGATAAAAAAATACAATGGCGAGGAGACCCGGTCAAAAAGCAACCCTGAAAAAGGTACCCTCTGAAACTGAGGAAGCAGGGCAACAGTGCCTAGCTCAGGTGACAATCTTTAAGCAAAAGAAACACACAAGGGCGTGGGGAGCTGGGGAAAAGGCAACACTGAGAAATCCACCCTCTGAAACGGACGAAGATGGGCAACAGAGGCTAGCTCAGGTGGCAATCTTTAAGCAAAAGAAACACACAAGGGCGTGGAGACCTGGGGAAAAAGCAACACGGAGAAATCCACCCTCTGAAACTGAGGAAGATGGGCAAGAGAGGCTACCTCAGGTGGCAATCCTTAAGCAAAAACAAAGCACAAAGGCGTGGAGCCCTGGGGACAAAGCAACCCTGAAATATCTACCCTCTGAAACTGAGGAACATGGGCAAGAGAGGCTAGCTCAGGTGGCAATCGTTAAGCAAAAACAAAACACAAAGGCGTGGAGACCTGGGGAAAAAGCAACCCTGAAATATCTACCCTCTGAAACTGAGGAAGATGGGCAAGAGAGGCTGGCTTCAGGTGGCAAACGTTAAGCAAAAGAAACACACAAGGGCGTGGAGACCTGGGGAAACAGCAACACGGAGATATCGACCCTCTGAAACTCAGGAAGATGGGCAAGAGAGGCTAGCTCAGGTGGCAATCGTTAAGCAAAAACAAAACACAAAGGCGTGGAGACCTGGGGAAAAAGCAACCCTGAAATATCTACCCTCTGAAACTGAGGAAGATGGGCAAGAGAGGCTGGCTTCAGGTGGCAAACGTTAAGCAAAAGAAACACACAAGGGCGTGGAGACCTGGGGAAACAGCAACACGGAGATATCGACCCTCTGAAACTCAGGAAGATGGGCAAGAGAGGCTAGCTCAGGTGGCAATCGTTAAGCAAAAACAAAACCCAAAGGCGTGGAGACCTGGGGAAAAAGCAACCCTGAAATATCTACCCTCTGAAACTGAGGAAGATGGGCAAGAGAGTCTGGCTTCAGGTGGCAATCTTTAAGCAAAAGAAACACACAAGGGCGTGGGGAGCTGGGGAAAAGGCAACACTGAGAAATCCACCCTCTGAAACGGACAGAGATGGGCAACAGAGGCTAGCTCAGGTGGCAATCGTTAAGCAAAAGAAACACACAAGGGCGTGGAGGCCTGGGGAAAAAGCAACACGGAGAAATCCACCCTCTGAAACTGAGGAACATGGGCAAAAGAAGCTAGCTCAGGTTGCAACCTTTAAGCAGAAAAAAAACACAAGGGCGTGCAGACCTGGCAAAAAAGCAACAGTGAGAAATCTACCCTCTGAAACCGACGAAGATGGACAACAGAGGCTAGCTCAGGTGGCAATTTTTAAGGAAAAATAAAAGGAAGTGCGTGGAGACCTGGGGAAAAAGCAACACGGAGAAATCTACCCTCTAGAACTGAGAAAGAAGCGCAACAGAGGCTAGCTCAGGTGGCAATCGTTAAGCAAAAAAAATAAAATAAAAAAATACAATGGCGAGGAGACCCGGTCAAAAAGCAACCCTGAAAAAGGTACCCTCTGAAACTGAGGAAGCAGGGCAACAGTGCCTAGCTCAGGTGACAATCTTTAAGCAAAAGAAACACACAAGGGCGTGGGGAGCTGGCGAAAAGGCAACACTGAGAAATCCAACCTCTGAAACGGACGAAGATGGGCAACAGAGGCTAGCTCAGGTGGCAATCTTTAAGCAAAAAAAATAAGATAAAAAATACAATGGCGAGGAGACCCGGTCAAAAAGCAACCCTGAAAAAGGTACCCTCTGAAACTGAGGAAGCAGGGCAACAGTGCCTAGCTCAGGTGACAATCTACAAGCAAAAGAAACACACAAGGGCGTGGGGAGCTGGGGAAAAGGCAACACTGAGAAATCCACCCTCTGAAACGGACGAAGATGGGCAACAGAGGCTAGCTCAGGTGGCAATCTTTAAGCAAAAGAAACACACAAGGGCGTGGAGGCCTGGGGAAAAAGCAACACGGAGAAATCCACCCTCTGAAACTGAGGAACATGGGCAAAAGAAGCTAGCTCAGGTTGCAACCTTTAAGCAGAAAAAAAACACAAGGGCGTGCAGACCTGGCAAAAAAGCAACAGTGAGAAATCTACCCTCTGAAACCGACGAAGATGGACAACAGAGGCTAGCTCAGGTGGCAATTTTTAAGGAAAAATAAAAGGAAGTGCGTGGAGACCTGGGGAAAAAGCAACACGGAGAAATCTACCCTCTAGAACTGAGAAAGAAGCGCAACAGAGGCTAGCTCAGGTGGCAATCTTTAAGCAAAAAAAATAAAATAAAAAAATACAATGGCGAGGAGACCCGGTCAAAAAGCAACCCTGAAAAAGGTACCCTCTGAAACTGAGGAAGCAGGGCAACAGTGCCTAGCTCAGGTGACAATCTTTAAGCAAAAGAAACACACAAGGGCGTGGGGAGCTGGCGAAAAGGCAACACTGAGAAATCCACCCTCTGAAACGGACGAAGATGGGCAACAGAGGCTAGCTCAGGTGGCAATCTTTAAGCAAAAGAAACACACAAGGGCGTGGAGGCCTGGGGAAAAAGCAACACGGAGAAATCCACCCTCTGAAACTGAGGAACATGGGCAAAAGAAGCTAGCTCAGGTTGCAACCTTTAAGCAGAAAAATAACACAAGGGCGTGCAGACCTGGCAAAAAAGCAACAGTGAGAAATCTACCCTCTGAAACCGACGAAGATCGACAACAGAGGCTAGCTCAGGTGGCAATTTTTAAGGAAAAATAAAAGGAAGTGCGTGGAGACCTGGGGAAAAAGCAACACGGAGAAATCTACCCTCTAGAACTGAGAAAGAAGCGCAACAGAGGCTAGCTCAGGTGGCAATCTTTAAGCAAAAAAAATAAAATAAAAAAATACAATGGCGAGGAGACCAGGTCAAAAAGCAACCCTGAAAAAGGTACCCTCTGAAACTGAGGAAGCAGGGCAACAGTGCCTAGCTCAGGTGACAATCTTTAAGCAAAAGAAACACACAAGGGCGTGGGGAGCTGGCGAAAAGGCAACACTAAGAAATCCACCCTCTGAAACGGACGAAGATGGGCAACAGAGGCTAGCTCAGGTGGCAATCTTTAAGCAAAAGAAACACACAAGGGCGTGGAGGCCTGGGGAAAAAGCAACACGGAGAAATCCACCCTCTGAAACTGAGGAACATGGGCAAGAGAGGCTACCTCAGGTGGCAATCCTTAAGCAAAAACAAAGCACAAAGGCGTGGAGCCCTGGGGACAAAGCAACCCTGAAATATCTACCCTCTGAAACTGAGGAACATGGGCAAGAGAGGCTAGCTCAGGTGGCAATCGTTAAGCAAAAACAAAACACAAAGGCGTGGAGACCTGTGGAAAAAGCAACCCTGAAATATCTACCCTCTGAAACTGAGGAAGATGGGCAAGAGAGGCTGGCTTCAGGTGGCAAACGTTAAGCAAAAGAAACACACAAGGGCGTGGAGACCTGGGGAAACAGCAACACGGAGATATCGACCCTCTGAAACTCAGGAAGATGGGCAAGAGAGGCTAGCTCAGGTGGCAATCGTTAAGCAAAAACAAAACCCAAAGGCGTGGAGACCTGGGGAAAAAGCAACCCTGAAATATCTACCCTCTGAAACTGAGGAAGATGGGCAAGAGAGGCTGGCTTCAGGTGGCAATCTTTAAGCAAAAGAAACACACAAGGGCGTGGGGAGCTGGGGAAAAGGCAACACTGAGAAATCCACCCTCTGAAACGGACAGAGATGGGCAACAGAGGCTAGCTCAGGTGGCAATCGTTAAGCAAAAGAAACACACAAGGGCGTGGAGGCCTGGGGAAAAAGCAACACGGAGAAATCCACCCTCTGAAACTGAGGAACATGGGCAAAAGAAGCTAGCTCAGGTTGCAACCTTTAAGCAGAAAAAAAACACAAGGGCGTGCAGACCTGGCAAAAAAGCAACAGTGAGAAATCTACCCTCTGAAACCGACGAAGATGGACAACAGAGGCTAGCTCAGGTGGCAATTTTTAAGGAAAAATAAAAGGAAGTGCGTGGAGACCTGGGGAAAAAGCAACACGGAGAAATCTACCCTCTAGAACTGAGAAAGAAGCGCAACAGAGGCTAGCTCAGGTGGCAATCTTTAAGCAAAAAAAATAAAATAAAAAAATACAATGGCGAGGAGACCCGGTCAAAAAGCAACCCTGAAAAAGGTACCCTCTGAAACTGAGGAAGCAGGGCAACAGTGCCTAGCTCAGGTGACAATCTTTAAGCAAAAGAAACACACAAGGGCGTGGGGAGCTGGCGAAAAGGCAACACTGAGAAATCCACCCTCTGAAACGGACGAAGATGGGCAACAGAGGCTAGCTCAGGTGGCAATCTTTAAGCAAAAGAAACACACAAGGGCGTGGAGGCCTGGGGAAAAAGCAACACGGAGAAATCCACCCTCTGAAACTGAGGAACATGGGCAAAAGAAGCTAGCTCAGGTTGCAACCTTTAAGCAGAAAAAAAACACAAGGGCGTGCAGACCTGGCAAAAAAGCAACAGTGAGAAATCTACCCTCTGAAACCGACGAAGATCGACAACAGAGGCTAGCTCAGGTGGCAATTTTTAAGGAAAAATAAAAGGAAGTGCGTGGAGACCTGGGGAAAAAGCAACACGGAGAAATCTACCCTCTAGAACTGAGAAAGAAGCGCAACAGAGGCTAGCTCAGGTGGCAATCTTTAAGCAAAAAAAATAAAATAAAAAAATACAATGGCGAGGAGACCAGGTCAAAAAGCAACCCTGAAAAAGGTACCCTCTGAAACTGAGGAAGCAGGGCAACAGTGCCTAGCTCAGGTGACAATCTTTAAGCAAAAGAAACACACAAGGGCGTGGGGAGCTGGCGAAAAGGCAACACTAAGAAATCCACCCTCTGAAACGGACGAAGATGGGCAACAGAGGCTAGCTCAGGTGGCAATCTTTAAGCAAAAGAAACACACAAGGGCGTGGAGGCCTGGGGAAAAAGCAACACGGAGAAATCCACCCTCTGAAACTGAGGAAGATGGGCAAGAGAGGCTACCTCAGGTGGCAATCCTTAAGCAAAAACAAAGCACAAAGGCGTGGAGCCCTGGGGACAAAGCAACCCTGAAATATCTACCCTCTGAAACTGAGGAACATGGGCAAGAGAGGCTAGCTCAGGTGGCAATCGTTAAGCAAAAACAAAACACAAAGGCGTGGAGACCTGTGGAAAAAGCAACCCTGAAATATCTACCCTCTGAAACTGAGGAAGATGGGCAAGAGAGGCTGGCTTCAGGTGGCAAACGTTAAGCAAAAGAAACACACAAGGGCGTGGAGACCTGGGGAAACAGCAACACGGAGATATCGACCCTCTGAAACTCAGGAAGATGGGCAAGAGAGGCTAGCTCAGGTGGCAATCGTTAAGCAAAAACAAAACCCAAAGGCGTGGAGACCTGGGGAAAAAGCAACCCTGAAATATCTACCCTCTGAAACTGAGGAAGATGGGCAAGAGAGGCTGGCTTCAGGTGGCAATCTTTAAGCAAAAGAAACACACAAGGGCGTGGGGAGCTGGGGAAAAGGCAACACTGAGAAATCCACCCTCTGAAACGGACAGAGATGGGCAACAGAGGCTAGCTCAGGTGGCAATCGTTAAGCAAAAGAAACACACAAGGGCGTGGAGGCCTGGGGAAAAAGCAACACGGAGAAATCCACCCTCTGAAACTGAGGAACATGGGCAAAAGAAGCTAGCTCAGGTTGCAACCTTTAAGCAGAAAAAAAACACAAGGGCGTGCAGACCTGGCAAAAAAGCAACAGTGAGAAATCTACCCTCTGAAACCGACGAAGATGGACAACAGAGGCTAGCTCAGGTGGCAATTTTTAAGGAAAAATAAAAGGAAGTGCGTGGAGACCTGGGGAAAAAGCAACACGGAGAAATCTACCCTCTAGAACTGAGAAAGAAGCGCAACAGAGGCTAGCTCAGGTGGCAATCTTTAAGCAAAAAAAATAAAATAAAAAAATACAATGGCGAGGAGACCCGGTCAAAAAGCAACCCTGAAAAAGGTACCCTCTGAAACTGAGGAAGCAGGGCAACAGTGCCTAGCTCAGGTGACAATCTTTAAGCAAAAGAAACACACAAGGGCGTGGGGAGCTGGCGAAAAGGCAACACTGAGAAATCCACCCTCTGAAACGGACGAAGATGGGCAACAGAGGCTAGCTCAGGTGGCAATCTTTAAGCAAAAAAAATAAGATAAAAAAATACAATGGCGAGGAGACCCGGTCAAAAAGCAACCCTGAAAAATGTACCCTCTGAAACTGAGGAAGCAGGGCAACAGTGCCTAGCTCAGGTGACAATCTTTAAGCAAAAGAAACACACAAGGGCGTGGGGAGCTGGGGAAAAGGCAACACTGAGAAATCCACCCTCTGAAACGGACGAAGATGGGCAACAGAGGCTAGCTCAGGTGGCAATCTTTAAGCAAAAGAAACACACAAGGGCGTGGAGACCTGGGGAAAAAGCAACACGGAGAAATCCACCCTCTGAAACTGAGGAAGATGGGCAAGAGAGGCTACCTCAGGTGGCAATCCTTAAGCAAAAACAAAGCACAAAGGCGTGGAGCCCTGGGGACAAAGCAACCCTGAAATATCTACCCTCTGAAACTGAGGAACATGGGCAAGAGAGGCTAGCTCAGGTGGCAATCGTTAAGCAAAAACAAAACACAAAGGCGTGGAGACCTGGGGAAAAAGCAACCCTGAAATATCTACCCTCTGAAACTGAGGAAGATGGGCAAGAGAGGCTGGCTTCAGGTGGCAAACGTTAAGCAAAAGAAACACACAAGGGCGTGGAGACCTGGGGAAACAGCAACACGGAGATATCGACCCTCTGAAACTCAGGAAGATGGGCAAGAGAGGCTAGCTCAGGTGGCAATCGTTAAGCAAAAACAAAACCCAAAGGCGTGGAGACCTGGGGAAAAAGCAACCCTGAAATATCTACCCTCTGAAACTGAGGAAGATGGGCAAGAGAGGCTGGCTTCAGGTGGCAAACGTTAAGCAAAAGAAACACACAAGGGCGTGGAGACCTGGGGAAACAGCAACACGGAGATATCGACCCTCTGAAACTCAGGAAGATGGGCAAGAGAGGCTAGCTCAGGTGGCAATCGTTAAGCAAAAACAAAACCCAAAGGCGTGGAGACCTGGGGAAAAAGCAACCCTGAAATATCTACCCTCTGAAACTGAGGAAGATGGGCAAGAGAGGCTGGCTTCAGGTGGCAATCTTTAAGCAAAAGAAACACACAAGGGCGTGGGGAGCTGGGGAAAAGGCAACACTGAGAAATCCACCCTCTGAAACGGACAGAGATGGGCAACAGAGGCTAGCTCAGGTGGCAATCGTTAAGCAAAAGAAACACACAAGGGCGTGGAGGCCTGGGGAAAAAGCAACACGGAGAAATCCACCCTCTGAAACTGAGGAACATGGGCAAAAGAAGCTAGCTCAGGTTGCAACCTTTAAGCAGAAAAAAAACACAAGGGCGTGCAGACCTGGCAAAAAAGCAACAGTGAGAAATCTACCCTCTGAAACCGACGAAGATGGACAACAGAGGCTAGCTCAGGTGGCAATCTTTAAGCAAAAAAAATAAGATAAAAAAATACAATGGCGAGGAGACCCGGTCAAAAAGCAACCCTGAAAAAGGTACCCTCTGAAACTGAGGAAGCAGGGCAACAGTGCCTAGCTCAGGTGACAATCTTTAAGCAAAAGAAACACACAAGGGCGTGGGGAGCTGGCGAAAAGGCAACACTGAGAAATCCACCCTCTGAAACGGACGAAGATGGGCAACAGAGGCTAGCTCAGGTGGCAATCTTTAAGCAAAAAAAATAAGATAAATAAATACAATGGCGAGGAGACCCGGTCAAAAAGCAACCCTGAAAAAGGTACCCTCTGAAACTGAGGAAGCAGGGCAACAGTGCCTAGCTCAGGTGACAATCTTTAAGCAAAAGAAACACACAAGGGCGTGGGGAGATGGCGAAAAGGCAACACTGAGAAATCCACCCTCTGAAACGGACGAAGATGGGCAACAGAGGCTAGCTCAGGTGGCAATCTTTAAGCAAAAAAAATAAGATAAAAAATACAATGGCGAGGAGACCCGGTCAAAAAGCAACCCTGAATAAGGAACCCTCTGAAACTGAGGAAGCAGGGCAACAGTGCCTAGCTCAGGTGACAATCTTCAAGCAAAAGAAACACACAAGGGCGTGGGGAGCTGGGGAAAAGGCAACACTGAGAAATCCACCCTCTGAAACGGAGGAAGATGGGCAACAGAGGCTAGCTCAGGTGGCAATCGTTAAGCAAAAGAAACACACAAGGGCGTGGAGGCCTGGGGAAAAAGCAACACGGAGAAATCCACCCTCTGAAACTGAGGAACATGGGCAAAAGAAGCTAGCTCAGGTTGCAACCTTTAAGCAGAAAAAAAACACAAGGGCGTGCAGACCTGGCAAAAAAGCAACAGTGAGAAATCTACCCTCTGAAACCGACGAAGATGGACAACAGAGGCTAGCTCAGGTGGCAATTTTTAAGGAAAAATAAAAGGAAGTGCGTGGAGACCTGGGGAAAAAGCAACACGGAGAAATCTACCCTCTAGAACTGAGAAAGAAGCGCAACAGAGGCTAGCTCAGGTGGCAATCGTTAAGCAAAAAAAATAAAATAAAAAAATACAATGGCGAGGAGACCCGGTCAAAAAGCAACCCTGAAAAAGGTACCCTCTGAAACTGAGGAAGCAGGGCAACAGTGCCTAGCTCAGGTGACAATCTTTAAGCAAAAGAAACACACAAGGGCGTGGGGAGCTGGCGAAAAGGCAACACTGAGAAATCCACCCTCTGAAACGGACGAAGATGGGCAACAGAGGCTAGCTCAGGTGGCAATCTTTAAGCAAAAGAAACACACAAGGGCGTGGAGGCCTGGGGAAAAAGCAACACGGAGAAATCCACCCTCTGAAACTGAGGAACATGGGCAAAAGAAGCTAGCTCAGGTTGCAACCTTTAAGCAGAAAAAAAACACAAGGGCGTGCAGACCTGGCAAAAAAGCAACAGTGAGAAATCTACCCTCTGAAACCGACGAAGATGGACAACAGAGGCTAGCTCAGGTGGCAATTTTTAAGGAAAAATAAAAGGAAGTGCGTGGAGACCTGGGGAAAAAGCAACACGGAGAAATCTACCCTCTAGAACTGAGAAAGAAGCGCAACAGAGGCTAGCTCAGGTGGCAATCTTTAAGCAAAAAAAATAAAATAAAAAAATACAATGGCGAGGAGACCCGGTCAAAAAGCAACCCTGAAAAAGGTACCCTCTGAAACTGAGGAAGCAGGGCAACAGTGCCTAGCTCAGGTGACAATCTTTAAGCAAAAGAAACACA
Organism: Equus asinus; assembly: GCF_041296235.1. Classification (NCBI taxonomy): domain Eukaryota; kingdom Metazoa; phylum Chordata; class Mammalia; order Perissodactyla; family Equidae; genus Equus; species Equus asinus. The sequence continues at coordinate 1,599,119 of NC_091793.1, read as the reverse complement.
CAAGGGCGTGGGGAGCTGGCGAAAAGGCAACACTGAGAAATCCACCCTCTGAAACGGACGAAGATGGGCAACAGAGGCTAGCTCAGGTGGCAATCTTTAAGCAAAAGAAACACACAAGGGCGTGGAGGCCTGGGGAAAAAGCAACACGGAGAAATCCACCCTCTGAAACTGAGGAACATGGGCAAAAGAAGCTAGCTCAGGTTGCAACCTTTAAGCAGAAAAAAAACACAAGGGCGTGCAGACCTGGCAAAAAAGCAACAGTGAGAAATCTACCCTCTGAAACCGACGAAGATCGACAACAGAGGCTAGCTCAGGTGGCAATTTTTAAGGAAAAATAAAAGGAAGTGCGTGGAGACCTGGGGAAAAAGCAACACGGAGAAATCTACCCTCTAGAACTGAGAAAGAAGCGCAACAGAGGCTAGCTCAGGTGGCAATCTTTAAGCAAAAAAAATAAAATAAAAAAATACAATGGCGAGGAGACCAGGTCAAAAAGCAACCCTGAAAAAGGTACCCTCTGAAACTGAGGAAGCAGGGCAACAGTGCCTAGCTCAGGTGACAATCTTTAAGCAAAAGAAACACACAAGGGCGTGGGGAGCTGGCGAAAAGGCAACACTAAGAAATCCACCCTCTGAAACGGACGAAGATGGGCAACAGAGGCTAGCTCAGGTGGCAATCTTTAAGCAAAAGAAACACACAAGGGCGTGGAGGCCTGGGGAAAAAGCAACACGGAGAAATCCACCCTCTGAAACTGAGGAAGATGGGCAAGAGAGGCTACCTCAGGTGGCAATCCTTAAGCAAAAACAAAGCACAAAGGCGTGGAGCCCTGGGGACAAAGCAACCCTGAAATATCTACCCTCTGAAACTGAGGAACATGGGCAAGAGAGGCTAGCTCAGGTGGCAATCGTTAAGCAAAAACAAAACACAAAGGCGTGGAGACCTGGGGAAAAAGCAACCCTGAAATATCTACCCTCTGAAACTGAGGAAGATGGGCAAGAGAGGCTGGCTTCAGGTGGCAAACGTTAAGCAAAAGAAACACACAAGGGCGTGGAGACCTGGGGAAACAGCAACACGGAGATATCGACCCTCTGAAACTCAGGAAGATGGGCAAGAGAGGCTAGCTCAGGTGGCAATCGTTAAGCAAAAACAAAACCCAAAGGCGTGGAGACCTGGGGAAAAAGCAACCCTGAAATATCTACCCTCTGAAACTGAGGAAGATGGGCAAGAGAGGCTGGCTTCAGGTGGCAATCTTTAAGCAAAAGAAACACACAAGGGCGTGGGGAGCTGGGGAAAAGGCAACACTGAGAAATCCACCCTCTGAAACGGACAGAGATGGGCAACAGAGGCTAGCTCAGGTGGCAATCGTTAAGCAAAAGAAACACACAAGGGCGTGGAGGCCTGGGGAAAAAGCAACACGGAGAAATCCACCCTCTGAAACTGAGGAACATGGGCAAAAGAAGCTAGCTCAGGTTGCAACCTTTAAGCAGAAAAAAAACACAAGGGCGTGCAGACCTGGCAAAAAAGCAACAGTGAGAAATCTACCCTCTGAAACCGACGAAGATGGACAACAGAGGCTAGCTCAGGTGGCAATTTTTAAGGAAAAATAAAAGGAAGTGCGTGGAGACCTGGGGAAAAAGCAACACGGAGAAATCTACCCTCTAGAACTGAGAAAGAAGCGCAACAGAGGCTAGCTCAGGTGGCAATCTTTAAGCAAAAAAAATAAAATAAAAAAATACAATGGCGAGGAGACCCGGTCAAAAAGCAACCCTGAAAAAGGTACCCTCTGAAACTGAGGAAGCAGGGCAACAGTGCCTAGCTCAGGTGACAATCTTTAAGCAAAAGAAACACACAAGGGCGTGGGGAGCTGGCGAAAAGGCAACACTGAGAAATCCACCCTCTGAAACGGACGAAGATGGGCAACAGAGGCTAGCTCAGGTGGCAATCTTTAAGCAAAAGAAACACACAAGGGCGTGGAGGCCTGGGGAAAAAGCAACACGGAGAAATCCACCCTCTGAAACTGAGGAACATGGGCAAAAGAAGCTAGCTCAGGTTACAACCTTTAAGCAGAAAAAAAACACAAGGGCGTGCAGACCTGGCAAAAAAGCAACAGTGAGAAATCTACCCTCTGAAACCGACGAAGATCGACAACAGAGGCTAGCTCAGGTGGCAATTTTTAAGGAAAAATAAAAGGAAGTGCGTGGAGACCTGGGGAAAAAGCAACACGGAGAAATCTACCCTCTAGAACTGAGAAAGAAGCGCAACAGAGGCTAGCTCAGGTGGCAATCTTTAAGCAAAAAAAATAAAATAAAAAAATACAATGGCGAGGAGACCAGGTCAAAAAGCAACCCTGAAAAAGGTACCCTCTGAAACTGAGGAAGCAGGGCAACAGTGCCTAGCTCAGGTGACAATCTTTAAGCAAAAGAAACACACAAGGGCGTGGGGAGCTGGCGAAAAGGCAACACTAAGAAATCCACCCTCTGAAACGGACGAAGATGGGCAACAGAGGCTAGCTCAGGTGGCAATCTTTAAGCAAAAGAAACACACAAGGGCGTGGAGGCCTGGGGAAAAAGCAACACGGAGAAATCCACCCTCTGAAACTGAGGAAGATGGGCAAGAGAGGCTACCTCAGGTGGCAATCCTTAAGCAAAAACAAAGCACAAAGGCGTGGAGCCCTGGGGACAAAGCAACCCTGAAATATCTACCCTCTGAAACTGAGGAACATGGGCAAGAGAGGCTAGCTCAGGTGGCAATCGTTAAGCAAAAACAAAACACAAAGGCGTGGAGACCTGTGGAAAAAGCAACCCTGAAATATCTACCCTCTGAAACTGAGGAAGATGGGCAAGAGAGGCTGGCTTCAGGTGGCAAACGTTAAGCAAAAGAAACACACAAGGGCGTGGAGACCTGGGGAAACAGCAACACGGAGATATCGACCCTCTGAAACTCAGGAAGATGGGCAAGAGAGGCTAGCTCAGGTGGCAATCGTTAAGCAAAAACAAAACCCAAAGGCGTGGAGACCTGGGGAAAAAGCAACCCTGAAATATCTACCCTCTGAAACTGAGGAAGATGGGCAAGAGAGGCTGGCTTCAGGTGGCAATCTTTAAGCAAAAGAAACACACAAGGGCGTGGGGAGCTGGGGAAAAGGCAACACTGAGAAATCCACCCTCTGAAACGGACAGAGATGGGCAACAGAGGCTAGCTCAGGTGGCAATCGTTAAGCAAAAGAAACACACAAGGGCGTGGAGGCCTGGGGAAAAAGCAACACGGAGAAATCCACCCTCTGAAACTGAGGAACATGGGCAAAAGAAGCTAGCTCAGGTTGCAACCTTTAAGCAGAAAAAAAACACAAGGGCGTGCAGACCTGGCAAAAAAGCAACAGTGAGAAATCTACCCTCTGAAACCGACGAAGATGGACAACAGAGGCTAGCTCAGGTGGCAATTTTTAAGGAAAAATAAAAGGAAGTGCGTGGAGACCTGGGGAAAAAGCAACACGGAGAAATCTACCCTCTAGAACTGAGAAAGAAGCGCAACAGAGGCTAGCTCAGGTGGCAATCTTTAAGCAAAAAAAATAAAATAAAAAAATACAATGGCGAGGAGACCCGGTCAAAAAGCAACCCTGAAAAAGGTACCCTCTGAAACTGAGGAAGCAGGGCAACAGTGCCTAGCTCAGGTGACAATCTTTAAGCAAAAGAAACACACAAGGGCGTGGGGAGCTGGCGAAAAGGCAACACTGAGAAATCCACCCTCTGAAACGGACGAAGATGGGCAACAGAGGCTAGCTCAGGTGGCAATCTTTAAGCAAAAAAAATAAGATAAAAAAATACAATGGCGAGGAGACCCGGTCAAAAAGCAACCCTGAAAAATGTACCCTCTGAAACTGAGGAAGCAGGGCAACAGTGCCTAGCTCAGGTGACAATCTTTAAGCAAAAGAAACACACAAGGGCGTGGGGAGCTGGGGAAAAGGCAACACTGAGAAATCCACCCTCTGAAACGGACGAAGATGGGCAACAGAGGCTAGCTCAGGTGGCAATCTTTAAGCAAAAGAAACACACAAGGGCGTGGAGGCCTGGGGAAAAAGCAACACGGAGAAATCCACCCTCTGAAACTGAGGAAGATGGGCAAGAGAGGCTACCTCAGGTGGCAATCCTTAAGCAAAAACAAAGCACAAAGGCGTGGAGCCCTGGGGACAAAGCAACCCTGAAATATCTACCCTCTGAAACTGAGGAACATGGGCAAGAGAGGCTAGCTCAGGTGGCAATCGTTAAGCAAAAACAAAACACAAAGGCGTGGAGACCTGTGGAAAAAGCAACCCTGAAATATCTACCCTCTGAAACTGAGGAAGATGGGCAAGAGAGGCTGGCTTCAGGTGGCAAACGTTAAGCAAAAGAAACACACAAGGGCGTGGAGACCTGGGGAAACAGCAACACGGAGATATCGACCCTCTGAAACTCAGGAAGATGGGCAAGAGAGGCTAGCTCAGGTGGCAATCGTTAAGCAAAAACAAAACCCAAAGGCGTGGAGACCTGGGGAAAAAGCAACCCTGAAATATCTACCCTCTGAAACTGAGGAAGATGGGCAAGAGAGGCTGGCTTCAGGTGGCAATCTTTAAGCAAAAGAAACACACAAGGGCGTGGGGAGCTGGGGAAAAGGCAACACTGAGAAATCCACCCTCTGAAACGGACAGAGATGGGCAACAGAGGCTAGCTCAGGTGGCAATCGTTAAGCAAAAGAAACACACAAGGGCGTGGAGGCCTGGGGAAAAAGCAACACGGAGAAATCCACCCTCTGAAACTGAGGAACATGGGCAAAAGAAGCTAGCTCAGGTTGCAACCTTTAAGCAGAAAAAAAACACAAGGGCGTGCAGACCTGGCAAAAAAGCAACAGTGAGAAATCTACCCTCTGAAACCGACGAAGATGGACAACAGAGGCTAGCTCAGGTGGCAATTTTTAAGGAAAAATAAAAGGAAGTGCGTGGAGACCTGGGGAAAAAGCAACACGGAGAAATCTACCCTCTAGAACTGAGAAAGAAGCGCAACAGAGGCTAGCTCAGGTGGCAATCTTTAAGCAAAAAAAATAAAATAAAAAAATACAATGGCGAGGAGACCCGGTCAAAAAGCAACCCTGAAAAAGGTACCCTCTGAAACTGAGGAAGCAGGGCAACAGTGCCTAGCTCAGGTGACAATCTTTAAGCAAAAGAAACACACAAGGGCGTGGGGAGCTGGCGAAAAGGCAACACTGAGAAATCCACCCTCTGAAACGGACGAAGATGGGCAACAGAGGCTAGCTCAGGTGGCAATCTTTAAGCAAAAAAAATAAGATAAAAAAATACAATGGCGAGGAGACCCGGTCAAAAAGCAACCCTGAAAAATGTACCCTCTGAAACTGAGGAAGCAGGGCAACAGTGCCTAGCTCAGGTGACAATCTTTAAGCAAAAGAAACACACAAGGGCGTGGGGAGCTGGGGAAAAGGCAACACTGAGAAATCCACCCTCTGAAACGGACGAAGATGGGCAACAGAGGCTAGCTCAGGTGGCAATCTTTAAGCAAAAGAAACACACAAGGGCGTGGAGACCTGGGGAAAAAGCAACACGGAGAAATCCACCCTCTGAAACTGAGGAAGATGGGCAAGAGAGGCTACCTCAGGTGGCAATCCTTAAGCAAAAACAAAGCACAAAGGCGTGGAGCCCTGGGGACAAAGCAACCCTGAAATATCTACCCTCTGAAACTGAGGAACATGGGCAAGAGAGGCTAGCTCAGGTGGCAATCGTTAAGCAAAAACAAAACACAAAGGCGTGGAGACCTGGGGAAAAAGCAACCCTGAAATATCTACCCTCTGAAACTGAGGAAGATGGGCAAGAGAGGCTGGCTTCAGGTGGCAAACGTTAAGCAAAAGAAACACACAAGGGCGTGGAGACCTGGGGAAACAGCAACACGGAGATATCGACCCTCTGAAACTCAGGAAGATGGGCAAGAGAGGCTAGCTCAGGTGGCAATCGTTAAGCAAAAACAAAACACAAAGGCGTGGAGACCTGGGGAAAAAGCAACCCTGAAATATCTACCCTCTGAAACTGAGGAAGATGGGCAAGAGAGGCTGGCTTCAGGTGGCAAACGTTAAGCAAAAGAAACACACAAGGGCGTGGAGACCTGGGGAAACAGCAACACGGAGATATCGACCCTCTGAAACTCAGGAAGATGGGCAAGAGAGGCTAGCTCAGGTGGCAATCGTTAAGCAAAAACAAAACCCAAAGGCGTGGAGACCTGGGGAAAAAGCAACCCTGAAATATCTACCCTCTGAAACTGAGGAAGATGGGCAAGAGAGGCTGGCTTCAGGTGGCAATCTTTAAGCAAAAGAAACACACAAGGGCGTGGGGAGCTGGGGAAAAGGCAACACTGAGAAATCCACCCTCTGAAACGGACAGAGATGGGCAACAGAGGCTAGCTCAGGTGGCAATCGTTAAGCAAAAGAAACACACAAGGGCGTGGAGGCCTGGGGAAAAAGCAACACGGAGAAATCCACCCTCTGAAACTGAGGAACATGGGCAAAAGAAGCTAGCTCAGGTTGCAACCTTTAAGCAGAAAAAAAACACAAGGGCGTGCAGACCTGGCAAAAAAGCAACAGTGAGAAATCTACCCTCTGAAACCGACGAAGATGGACAACAGAGGCTAGCTCAGGTGGCAATCTTTAAGCAAAAAAAATAAGATAAAAAAATACAATGGCGAGGAGACCCGGTCAAAAAGCAACCCTGAAAAAGGTACCCTCTGAAACTGAGGAAGCAGGGCAACAGTGCCTAGCTCAGGTGACAATCTTTAAGCAAAAGAAACACACAAGGGCGTGGGGAGCTGGCGAAAAGGCAACACTGAGAAATCCACCCTCTGAAACGGACGAAGATGGGCAACAGAGGCTAGCTCAGGTGGCAATCTTTAAGCAAAAAAAATAAGATAAAAAAATACAATGGCGAGGAGACCCGGTCAAAAAGCAACCCTGAAAAAGGTACCCTCTGAAACTGAGGAAGCAGGGCAACAGTGCCTAGCTCAGGTGACAATCTTTAAGCAAAAGAAACACACAAGGGCATGGGGAGCTGGCGAAAAGGCAACACTGAGAAATCCACCCTCTGAAACGGACGAAGATGGGCAACAGAGGCTAGCTCAGGTGGCAATCTTTAAGCAAAAGAAACACACAAGGGCGTGGAGGCCTGGGGAAAAAGCAACACGGAGAAATCCACCCTCTGAAACTGAGGAAGATGGGCAAGAGAGGCTACCTCAGGTGGCAATCCTTAAGCAAAAACAAAGCACAAAGGCGTGGAGCCCTGGGGACAAAGCAACCCTGAAATATCTACCCTCTGAAACTGAGGAACATGGGCAAGAGAGGCTAGCTCAGGTGGCAATCGTTAAGCAAAAACAAAACACAAAGGCGTGGAGACCTGGGGAAAAAGCAACCCTGAAATATCTACCCTCTGAAACTGAGGAAGATGGGCAAGAGAGGCTGGCTTCAGGTGGCAAACGTTAAGCAAAAGAAACACACAAGGGCGTGGAGACCTGGGGAAACAGCAACACGGAGATATCGACCCTCTGAAACTCAGGAAGATGGGCAAGAGAGGCTAGCTCAGGTGGCAATCGTTAAGCAAAAACAAAACCCAAAGGCGTGGAGACCTGGGGAAAAAGCAACCCTGAAATATCTACCCTCTGAAACTGAGGAAGATGGGCAAGAGAGGCTGGCTTCAGGTGGCAATCTTTAAGCAAAAGAAACACACAAGGGCGTGGGGAGCTGGCGAAAAGGCAACACTGAGAAATCCACCCTCTGAAACGGACGAAGATGGGCAACAGAGGCTAGCTCAGGTGGCAATCTTTAAGCAAAACAAACACACAAGGGCGTGGAGGCCTGGGGAAAAAGCAACACGGAGAAATCCACCCTCTGAAACTGAGGAAGATGGGCAAGAGAGGCTACCTCAGGTGGCAATCCTTAAGCAAAAACAAAGCACAAAGGCGTGGAGACCTGGGGAAAAAGCAACCCTGAAATATCTACCCTCTGAAACTGAGGAAGATGGGCAAGAGAGGCTGGCTTCAGGTGGCAAACGTTAAGCAAAAGAAACACACAAGGGCGTGGAGACCTGGGGAAACAGCAACACGGAGATATCGACCCTCTGAAACTCAGGAAGATGGGCAAGAGAGGCTAGCTCAGGTGGCAATCGTTAAGCAAAAACAAAACCCAAAGGCGTGGAGACCTGGGGAAAAAGCAACCCTGAAATATCTACCCTCTGAAACTGAGGAAGATGGGCAAGAGAGGCTGGCTTCAGGTGGCAATCTTTAAGCAAAAGAAACACACAAGGGCGTGGGGAGCTGGCGAAAAGGCAACACTGAGAAATCCACCCTCTGAAACGGACAAAGATGGGCAACAGAGGCTAGCTCAGGTGGCAATCTTTAAGCAAAAGAAACACACAAGGGCGTGGAGGCCTGGGGAAAAAGCAACACGGAGAAATCCACCCTCTGAAACTGAGGAAGATGGGCAAGAGAGGCTACCTCAGGTGGCAATCCTTAAGCAAAAACAAAGCACAAAGGCGTGGAGCCCTGGGGACAAAGCAACCCTGAAATATCTACCCTCTGAAACTGAGGAACATGGGCAAGAGAGGCTAGCTCAGGTGGCAATCGTTAAGCAAAAACAAAACACAAAGGCGTGGAGACCTGGGGAAAAAGCAACCCTGAAATATCTACCCTCTGAAACTGAGGAAGATGGGCAAGAGAGGCTGGCTTCAGGTGGCAAACGTTAAGCAAAAGAAACACACAAGGGCGTGGAGACCTGGGGAAACAGCAACACGGAGATATCGACCCTCTGAAACTCAGGAAGATGGGCAAGAGAGGCTAGCTCAGGTGGCAATCGTTAAGCAAAAACAAAACCCAAAGGCGTGGAGACCTGGGGAAAAAGCAACCCTGAAATATCTACCCTCTGAAACTGAGGAAGATGGGCAAGAGAGGCTGGCTTCAGGTGGCAATCTTTAAGCAAAAGTAACACACAAGGGCGTGGGGAGCTGGGGAAAAGGCAACACTGAGAAATCCACCCTCTGAAACGGACAAAGATGGGCATCAGAGGCTAGCTCAGGTGGCAATCTTTAAGCAAAAGAAACACACAAGGGCGTGGAGGCCTGGGGAAAAAGCAACACGGAGAAATCCACCCTCTGAAACTGAGGAAGATGGGCAAGAGAGGCTACCTCAGGTGGCAATCCTTAAGCAAAAACAAAGCACAAAGGCGTGGAGCCCTGGGGACAAAGCAACCCTGAAATATCTACCCTCTGAAACTGAGGAACATGGGCAAGAGAGGCTAGCTCAGGTGGCAATCGTTAAGCAAAAACAAAACACAAAGGCGTGGAGACCTGGGGAAAAAGCAACCCTGAAATATCTACCCTCTGAAACTGAGGAAGATGGGCAAGAGAGGCTGGCTTCAGGTGGCAAACGTTAAGCAAAAGAAACACACAAGGGCGTGGAGACCTGGGGAAACAGCAACACGGAGATATCGACCCTCTGAAACTCAGGAAGATGGGCAAGAGAGGCTAGCTCAGGTGGCAATCGTTAAGCAAAAACAAAACCCAAAGGCGTGGAGACCTGGGGAAAAAGCAACCCTGAAATATCTACCCTCTGAAACTGAGGAAGATGGGCAAGAGAGGCTGGCTTCAGGTGGCAATCTTTAAGCAAAAGAAACACACAAGGGCGTGGGGAGCTGGGGAAAAGGCAACACTGAGAAATCCACCCTCTGAAACGGACGAAGATGGGCAACAGAGGCTAGCTCAGGTGGCAATCTTTAAGCAAAAGAAACACACAAGGGCGTGGAGGCCTGGGGAAAAAGCAACACGGAGAAATCCACCCTCTGAAACTGAGGAACATGGGCAAAAGAAGCTAGCTCAGGTTGCAACCTTTAAGCAGAAAAAAAACACAAGGGCGTGCAGACCTGGCAAAAAAGCAACAGTGAGAAATCTACCCTCTGAAACCGACGAAGATGGACAACAGAGGCTAGCTCAGGTGGCAATTTTTAAGGAAAAATAAAAGGAAGTGCGTGGAGACCTGGGGAAAAAGCAACACGGAGAAATCTACCCTCTAGAACTGAGAAAGAAGCGCAACAGAGGCTAGCTCAGGTGGCAATCTTTAAGCAAAAAAAATAAGATAAAAAAATACAATGGCGAGGAGACCCGGTCAAAAAGCAACCCTGAAAAAGGTACCCTCTGAAACTGAGGAAGCAGGGCAACAGTGCCTAGCTCAGGTGACAATCTTTAAGCAAAAGAAACACACAAGGGCGTGGGGAGCTGGCGAAAAGGCAACACTGAGAAATCCACCCTCTGAAACGGACGAAGATGGGCAACAGAGGCTAGCTCAGGTGGCAATCTTTAAGCAAAAAAAATAAGATAAAAAAATACAATGGCGAGGAGACCCGGTCAAAAAGCAACCCTGTAAAAGGTACCCTCTGAAACTGAGGAAGCAGGGCAACAGTGCCTAGCTCAGGTGACAATCTTTAAGCAAAAGAAACACACAAGGGCGTGGGGAGCTGGGGAAAAGGCAACACTGAGAAATCCACCCTCTGAAACGGACGAAGATGGGCAACAGAGGCTAGCTCAGGTGGCAATCTTTAAGCAAAAGAAACACACAAGGGCGTGGAGACCTGGGGAAAAAGCAACACGGAGAAATCCACCCTCTGAAACTGAGGAAGATGGGCAAGAGAGGCTACCTCAGGTGGCAATCCTTAAGCAAAAACAAAGCACAAAGGCGTGGAGCCCTGGGGACAAAGCAACCCTGAAATATCTACCCTCTGAAACTGAGGAACATGGGCAAGAGAGGCTAGCTCAGGTGGCAATCGTTAAGCAAAAACAAAACACAAAGGCGTGGAGACCTGGGGAAAAAGCAACCCTGAAATATCTACCCTCTGAAACTGAGGAAGATGGGCAAGAGAGGCTGGCTTCAGGTGGCAAACGTTAAGCAAAAGAAACACACAAGGGCGTGGAGACCTGGGGAAACAGCAACACGGAGATATCGACCCTCTGAAACTCAGGAAGATGGGCAAGAGAGGCTAGCTCAGGTGGCAATCGTTAAGCAAAAACAAAACCCAAAGGCGTGGAGACCTGGGGAAAAAGCAACCCTGAAATATCTACCCTCTGAAACTGAGGAAGATGGGCAAGAGAGGCTGGCTTCAGGTGGCAATCTTTAAGCAAAAGAAACACACAAGGGCGTGGGGAGCTGGGGAAAAGGCAACACTGAGAAATCCACCCTCTGAAACGGACAGAGATGGGCAACAGAGGCTAGCTCAGGTGGCAATCGTTAAGCAAAAGAAACACACAAGGGCGTGGAGGCCTGGGGAAAAAGCAACACGGAGAAATCCACCCTCTGAAACTGAGGAACATGGGCAAAAGAAGCTAGCTCAGGTTGCAACCTTTAAGCAGAAAAAAAACACAAGGGCGTGCAGACCTGGCAAAAAAGCAACAGTGAGAAATCTACCCTCTGAAACCGACGAAGATGGACAACAGAGGCTAGCTCAGGTGGCAATTTTTAAGGAAAAATAAAAGGAAGTGCGTGGAGACCTGGGGAAAAAGCAACACGGAGAAATCTACCCTCTAGAACTGAGAAAGAAGCGCAACAGAGGCTAGCTCAGGTGGCAATCTTTAAGCAAAAAAAATAAAATAAAAAAATACAATGGCGAGGAGACCCGGTCAAAAAGCAACCCTGAAAAAGGTACCCTCTGAAACTGAGGAAGCAGGGCAACAGTGCCTAGCTCAGGTGACAATCTTTAAGCAAAAGAAACACACAAGGGCGTGGGGAGCTGGCGAAAAGGCAACACTGAGAAATCCACCCTCTGAAACGGACGAAGATGGGCAACAGAGGCTAGCTCAGGTGGCAATCTTTAAGCAAAAAAAATAAGATAAAAAAATACAATTTCGAGGAGACCCGGTCAAAAAGCAACCCTGAAAAAGGTACCCTCTGAAACTGAGGAAGCAGGGCAACAGTGCCTAGCTCAGGTGACAATCTTTAAGCAAAAGAAACACACAAGGGCGTGGGGAGCTGGCGAAAAGGCAACACTGAGAAATCCACCCTCTGAAACGGACGAAGATGGGCAACAGAGGTTAGCTCAGGTGGCAATATTTAAGCAAAAAAAATAAGATAAAAAAATACAATGGCGAGGAGACCCGGTCAAAAAGCAACCCTGAAAAAGGTACCCTCTGAAACTGAGGAAGCAGGGCAACAGTGCCTAGCTCAGGTGACAATCTTTAAGCAAAAGAAACACACAAGGGCGTGGGGAGCTGGCGAAAAGGCAACACTGAGAAATCCACCCTCTGAAACGGACGAAGATGGGCAACAGAGGCTAGCTCAGGTGGCAATCTTTAAGCAAAAGAAACACACAAGGGCGTGGAGACCTGGGGAAAAAGCAACACGGAGAAATCCACCCTCTGAAACTGAGGAAGATGGGCAAGAGAGGCTACCTCAGGTGGCAATCCTTAAGCAAAAACAAAGCACAAAGGCGTGGAGCCCTGGGGACAAAGCAACCCTGAAATATCTACCCTCTGAAACTGAGGAACATGGGCAAGAGAGGCTAGCTCAGGTGGCAATCGTTAAGCAAAAACAAAACACAAAGGCGTGGAGACCTGGGGAAAAAGCAACCCTGAAATATCTACCCTCTGAAACTGAGGAAGATGGGCAAGAGAGGCTGGCTTCAGGTGGCAAACGTTAAGCAAAAGAAACACACAAGGGCGTGGAGACCTGGGGAAACAGCAACACGGAGATATCGACCCTCTGAAACTCAGGAAGATGGGCAAGAGAGGCTAGCTCAGGTGGCAATCGTTAAGCAAAAGAAACACACAAGGGCGTGGAGACCTGGGGAAACAGCAACACGGAGATATCGACCCTCTGAAACTCAGGAAGATGGGCAAGAGAGGCTAGCTCAGGTGGCAATCGTTAAGCAAAAACAAAACCCAAAGGCGTGGAGACCTGGGGAAAAAGCAACCCTGAAATATCTACCCTCTGAAACTGAGGAAGATGGGCAAGAGAGGCTGGCTTCAGGTGGCAATCTTTAAGCAAAAGAAACACACAAGGGCGTGGGGAGCTGGCGAAAAGGCAACACTGAGAAATCCACCCTCTGAAACGGACGAAGATGGGCAACAGAGGCTAGCTCAGGTGGCAATCTTTAAGCAAAAGAAACACACAAGGGCGTGGAGGCCTGGGGAAAAAGCAACACGGAGAAATCCACCCTCTGAAACTGAGGAAGATGGGCAAGAGAGGCTACCTCAGGTGGCAATGCTTAAGCAAAAACAAAGCACAAAGGCGTGGAGCCCTGGGGACAAAGCAACCCTGAAATATCTACCCTCTGAAACTGAGGAACATGGGCAAGAGAGGCTAGCTCAGGTGGCAAACGTTAAGCAAAAGAAACACACAAGGGCGTGGAGACCTGGGGAAACAGCAACACGGAGATATCGACCCTCTGAAACTCAGGAAGATGGGCAAGAGAGGCTAGCTCAGATGGCAATCGTTAAGCAAAAACAAAACCCAAAGGCGTGGAGACCTGGGGAAAAAGCAACCCTGAAATATCTACCCTCTGAAACTGAGGAAGATGGGCAAGAGAGGCTGGCTTCAGGTGGCAATCTTTAAGCAAAAGAAACACACAAGGGCGTGGGGAGCTGGGGAAAAGGCAACACTGAGAAATCCACCCTCTGAAACGGACGAAGATGGGCAACAGAGGCTAGCTCAGGTGGCAATCTTTAAGCAAAAAAAATAAGATAAAAAAATACAATGGCGAGGAGACCCGGTCAAAAAGCAACCCTGAAAAAGGTACCCTCTGAAACTGAGGAAGCAGGGCAACAGTGCCTAGCTCAGGTGACAATCTTTAAGCAAAAGAAACACACAAGGGCATGGGGAGCTGGCGAAAAGGCAACACTGAGAAATCCACCCTCTGAAACGGACGAAGATGGGCAACAGAGGCTAGCTCAGGTGGCAATCTTTAAGCAAAAGAAACACACAAGGGCGTGGAGGCCTGGGGAAAAAGCAACACGGAGAAATCCACCCTCTGAAACTGAGGAAGATGGGCAAGAGAGGCTACCTCAGGTGGCAATCCTTAAGCAAAAACAAAGCACAAAGGCGTGGAGCCCTGGGGACAAAGCAACCCTGAAATATCTACCCTCTGAAACTGAGGAACATGGGCAAGAGAGGCTAGCTCAGGTGGCAATCGTTAAGCAAAAACAAAACACAAAGGCGTGGAGACCTGGGGAAAAAGCAACCCTGAAATATCTACCCTCTGAAACTGAGGAAGATGGGCAAGAGAGGCTGGCTTCAGGTGGCAAACGTTAAGCAAAAGAAACACACAAGGGCGTGGAGACCTGGGGAAACAGCAACACGGAGATATCGACCCTCTGAAACTCAGGAAGATGGGCAAGAGAGGCTAGCTCAGGTGGCAATCGTTAAGCAAAAACAAAACCCAAAGGCGTGGAGACCTGGGGAAAAAGCAACCCTGAAATATCTACCCTCTGAAACTGAGGAAGATGGGCAAGAGAGGCTGGCTTCAGGTGGCAATCTTTAAGCAAAAGAAACACACAAGGGCGTGGGGAGCTGGCGAAAAGGCAACACTGAGAAATCCACCCTCTGAAACGGACGAAGATGGGCAACAGAGGCTAGCTCAGGTGGCAATCTTTAAGCAAAACAAACACACAAGGGCGTGGAGGCCTGGGGAAAAAGCAACACGGAGAAATCCACCCTCTGAAACTGAGGAAGATGGGCAAGAGAGGCTACCTCAGGTGGCAATCCTTAAGCAAAAACAAAGCACAAAGGCGTGGAGACCTGGGGAAAAAGCAACCCTGAAATATCTACCCTCTGAAACTGAGGAAGATGGGCAAGAGAGGCTGGCTTCAGGTGGCAAACGTTAAGCAAAAGAAACACACAAGGGCGTGGAGACCTGGGGAAACAGCAACACGGAGATATCGACCCTCTGAAACTCAGGAAGATGGGCAAGAGAGGCTAGCTCAGGTGGCAATCGTTAAGCAAAAACAAAACCCAAAGGCGTGGAGACCTGGGGAAAAAGCAACCCTGAAATATCTACCCTCTGAAACTGAGGAAGATGGGCAAGAGAGGCTGGCTTCAGGTGGCAATCTTTAAGCAAAAGAAACACACAAGGGCGTGGGGAGCTGGCGAAAAGGCAACACTGAGAAATCCACCCTCTGAAACGGACAAAGATGGGCAACAGAGGCTAGCTCAGGTGGCAATCTTTAAGCAAAAGAAACACACAAGGGCGTGGAGGCCTGGGGAAAAAGCAACACGGAGAAATCCACCCTCTGAAACTGAGGAAGATGGGCAAGAGAGGCTACCTCAGGTGGCAATCCTTAAGCAAAAACAAAGCACAAAGGCGTGGAGCCCTGGGGACAAAGCAACCCTGAAATATCTACCCTCTGAAACTGAGGAACATGGGCAAGAGAGGCTAGCTCAGGTGGCAATCGTTAAGCAAAAACAAAACACAAAGGCGTGGAGACCTGGGGAAAAAGCAACCCTGAAATATCTACCCTCTGAAACTGAGGAAGATGGGCAAGAGAGGCTGGCTTCAGGTGGCAAACGTTAAGCAAAAGAAACACACAAGGGCGTGGAGACCTGGGGAAACAGCAACACGGAGATATCGACCCTCTGAAACTCAGGAAGATGGGCAAGAGAGGCTAGCTCAGGTGGCAATCGTTAAGCAAAAACAAAACCCAAAGGCGTGGAGACCTGGGGAAAAAGCAACCCTGAAATATCTACCCTCTGAAACTGAGGAAGATGGGCAAGAGAGGCTGGCTTCAGGTGGCAATCTTTAAGCAAAAGAAACACACAAGGGCGTGGGGAGCTGGGGAAAAGGCAACACTGAGAAATCCACCCTCTGAAACGGACAAAGATGGGCAACAGAGGCTAGCTCAGGTGGCAATCTTTAAGCAAAAGAAACACACAAGGGCGTGGAGGCCTGGGGAAAAAGCAACACGGAGAAATCCACCCTCTGAAACTGAGGAAGATGGGCAAGAGAGGCTACCTCAGGTGGCAATCCTTAAGCAAAAACAAAGCACAAAGGCGTGGAGCCCTGGGGACAAAGCAACCCTGAAATATCTACCCTCTGAAACTGAGGAACATGGGCAAGAGAGGCTAGCTCAGGTGGCAATCGTTAAGCAAAAACAAAACACAAAGGCGTGGAGACCTGGGGAAAAAGCAACCCTGAAATATCTACCCTCTGAAACTGAGGAAGATGGGCAAGAGAGGCTGGCTTCAGGTGGCAAACGTTAAGCAAAAGAAACACACAAGGGCGTGGAGACCTGGGGAAACAGCAACACGGAGATATCGACCCTCTGAAACTCAGGAAGATGGGCAAGAGAGGCTAGCTCAGGTGGCAATCGTTAAGCAAAAACAAAACCCAAAGGCGTGGAGACCTGGGGAAAAAGCAACCCTGAAATATCTACCCTCTGAAACTGAGGAAGATGGGCAAGAGAGGCTGGCTTCAGGTGGCAATCTTTAAGCAAAAGAAACACACAAGGGCGTGGGGAGCTGGGGAAAAGGCAACACTGAGAAATCCACCCTCTGAAACGGACGAAGATGGGCAACAGAGGCTAGCTCAGGTGGCAATCTTTAAGCAAAAGAAACACACAAGGGCGTGGAGGCCTGGGGAAAAAGCAACACGGAGAAATCCACCCTCTGAAACTGAGGAACATGGGCAAAAGAAGCTAGCTCAGGTTGCAACCTTTAAGCAGAAAAAAAACACAAGGGCGTGCAGACCTGGCAAAAAAGCAACAGTGAGAAATCTACCCTCTGAAACCGACGAAGATGGACAACAGAGGCTAGCTCAGGTGGCAATTTTTAAGGAAAAATAAAAGGAAGTGCGTGGAGACCTGGGGAAAAAGCAACACGGAGAAATCTACCCTCTAGAACTGAGAAAGAAGCGCAACAGAGGCTAGCTCAGGTGGCAATCTTTAAGCAAAAAAAATAAAATAAAAAAATACAATGGCGAGGAGACCCGGTCAAAAAGCAACCCTGAAAAAGGTACCCTCTGAAACTGAGGAAGCAGGGCAACAGTGCCTAGCTCAGGTGACAATCTTTAAGCAAAAGAAACACACAAGGGCGTGGGGAGCTGGCGAAAAGGCAACACTGAGAAATCCACCCTCTGAAACGGACGAAGATGGGCAACAGAGGCTAGCTCAGGTGGCAATCTTTAAGCAAAAAAAATAAGATAAAAAAATACAATGGCGAGGAGACCCGGTCAAAAAGCAACCCTGAAAAAGGTACCCTCTGAAACTGAGGAAGCAGGGCAACAGTGCCTAGCTCAGGTGACAATCTTTAAGCAAAAGAAACACACAAGGGCGTGGGGAGCTGGCGAAAAGGCAACACTGAGAAATCCACCCTCTGAAACGGACGAAGATGGGCAACAGAGGTTAGCTCAGGTGGCAATCTTTAAGCAAAAAAAATAAGATAAAAAAATACAATGGCGAGGAGACCCGGTCAAAAAGCAACCCTGAAAAAGGTACCCTCTGAAACTGAGGAAGCAGGGCAACAGTGCCTAGCTCAGGTGACAATCTTTAAGCAAAAGAAACACACAAGGGCGTGGGGAGCTGGCGAAAAGGCAACACTGAGAAATCCACCCTCTGAAACGGACGAAGATGGGCAACAGAGGCTAGCTCAGGTGGCAATCTTTAAGCAAAAGAAACACACAAGGGCGTGGAGAC
This sequence comes from Equus asinus, assembly GCF_041296235.1. Lineage (NCBI taxonomy): Eukaryota > Metazoa > Chordata > Mammalia > Perissodactyla > Equidae > Equus > Equus asinus. The sequence continues at coordinate 1,581,442 of NC_091793.1, read as the reverse complement.
CTGGGGAAAAAGCAACACGGAGAAATCCACCCTCTGAAACTGAGGAAGATGGGCAAGAGAGGCTACCTCAGGTGGCAATCCTTAAGCAAAAACAAAGCACAAAGGCGTGGAGCCCTGGGGACAAAGCAACCCTGAAATATCTACCCTCTGAAACTGAGGAACATGGGCAAGAGAGGCTAGCTCAGGTGGCAATCGTTAAGCAAAAACAAAACACAAAGGCGTGGAGACCTGGGGAAAAAGCAACCCTGAAATATCTACCCTCTGAAACTGAGGAAGATGGGCAAGAGAGGCTGGCTTCAGGTGGCAAACGTTAAGCAAAAGAAACACACAAGGGCGTGGAGACCTGGGGAAACAGCAACACGGAGATATCGACCCTCTGAAACTCAGGAAGATGGGCAAGAGAGGCTAGCTCAGGTGGCAATCGTTAAGCAAAAACAAAACACAAAGGCGTGGAGACCTGGGGAAAAAGCAACCCTGAAATATCTACCCTCTGAAACTGAGGAAGATGGGCAAGAGAGGCTGGCTTCAGGTGGCAAACGTTAAGCAAAAGAAACACACAAGGGCGTGGAGACCTGGGGAAACAGCAACACGGAGATATCGACCCTCTGAAACTCAGGAAGATGGGCAAGAGAGGCTAGCTCAGGTGGCAATCGTTAAGCAAAAACAAAACCCAAAGGCGTGGAGACCTGGGGAAAAAGCAACCCTGAAATATCTACCCTCTGAAACTGAGGAAGATGGGCAAGAGAGGCTGGCTTCAGGTGGCAATCTTTAAGCAAAAGAAACACACAAGGGCGTGGGGAGCTGGGGAAAAGGCAACACTGAGAAATCCACCCTCTGAAACGGACAGAGATGGGCAACAGAGGCTAGCTCAGGTGGCAATCGTTAAGCAAAAGAAACACACAAGGGCGTGGAGGCCTGGGGAAAAAGCAACACGGAGAAATCCACCCTCTGAAACTGAGGAACATGGGCAAAAGAAGCTAGCTCAGGTTGCAACCTTTAAGCAGAAAAAAAACACAAGGGCGTGCAGACCTGGCAAAAAAGCAACAGTGAGAAATCTACCCTCTGAAACCGACGAAGATGGACAACAGAGGCTAGCTCAGGTGGCAATCTTTAAGCAAAAAAAATAAGATAAAAAAATACAATGGCGAGGAGACCCGGTCAAAAAGCAACCCTGAAAAAGGTACCCTCTGAAACTGAGGAAGCAGGGCAACAGTGCCTAGCTCAGGTGACAATCTTTAAGCAAAAGAAACACACAAGGGCATGGGGAGCTGGCGAAAAGGCAACACTGAGAAATCCACCCTCTGAAACGGACGAAGATGGGCAACAGAGGCTAGCTCAGGTGGCAATCTTTAAGCAAAAGAAACACACAAGGGCGTGGAGGCCTGGGGAAAAAGCAACACGGAGAAATCCACCCTCTGAAACTGAGGAAGATGGGCAAGAGAGGCTACCTCAGGTGGCAATCCTTAAGCAAAAACAAAGCACAAAGGCGTGGAGCCCTGGGGACAAAGCAACCCTGAAATATCTACCCTCTGAAACTGAGGAACATGGGCAAGAGAGGCTAGCTCAGGTGGCAATCGTTAAGCAAAAACAAAACACAAAGGCGTGGAGACCTGGGGAAAAAGCAACCCTGAAATATCTACCCTCTGAAACTGAGGAAGATGGGCAAGAGAGGCTGGCTTCAGGTGGCAAACGTTAAGCAAAAGAAACACACAAGGGCGTGGAGACCTGGGGAAACAGCAACACGGAGATATCGACCCTCTGAAACTCAGGAAGATGGGCAAGAGAGGCTAGCTCAGGTGGCAATCGTTAAGCAAAAACAAAACCCAAAGGCGTGGAGACCTGGGGAAAAAGCAACCCTGAAATATCTACCCTCTGAAACTGAGGAAGATGGGCAAGAGAGGCTGGCTTCAGGTGGCAATCTTTAAGCAAAAGAAACACACAAGGGCGTGGGGAGCTGGCGAAAAGGCAACACTGAGAAATCCACCCTCTGAAACGGACGAAGATGGGCAACAGAGGCTAGCTCAGGTGGCAATCTTTAAGCAAAACAAACACACAAGGGCGTGGAGGCCTGGGGAAAAAGCAACACGGAGAAATCCACCCTCTGAAACTGAGGAAGATGGGCAAGAGAGGCTACCTCAGGTGGCAATCCTTAAGCAAAAACAAAGCACAAAGGCGTGGAGACCTGGGGAAAAAGCAACCCTGAAATATCTACCCTCTGAAACTGAGGAAGATGGGCAAGAGAGGCTGGCTTCAGGTGGCAAACGTTAAGCAAAAGAAACACACAAGGGCGTGGAGACCTGGGGAAACAGCAACACGGAGATATCGACCCTCTGAAACTCAGGAAGATGGGCAAGAGAGGCTAGCTCAGGTGGCAATCGTTAAGCAAAAACAAAACCCAAAGGCGTGGAGACCTGGGGAAAAAGCAACCCTGAAATATCTACCCTCTGAAACTGAGGAAGATGGGCAAGAGAGGCTGGCTTCAGGTGGCAATCTTTAAGCAAAAGAAACACACAAGGGCGTGGGGAGCTGGCGAAAAGGCAACACTGAGAAATCCACCCTCTGAAACGGACAAAGATGGGCAACAGAGGCTAGCTCAGGTGGCAATCTTTAAGCAAAAGAAACACACAAGGGCGTGGAGGCCTGGGGAAAAAGCAACACGGAGAAATCCACCCTCTGAAACTGAGGAAGATGGGCAAGAGAGGCTACCTCAGGTGGCAATCCTTAAGCAAAAACAAAGCACAAAGGCGTGGAGCCCTGGGGACAAAGCAACCCTGAAATATCTACCCTCTGAAACTGAGGAACATGGGCAAGAGAGGCTAGCTCAGGTGGCAATCGTTAAGCAAAAACAAAACACAAAGGCGTGGAGACCTGGGGAAAAAGCAACCCTGAAATATCTACCCTCTGAAACTGAGGAAGATGGGCAAGAGAGGCTGGCTTCAGGTGGCAAACGTTAAGCAAAAGAAACACACAAGGGCGTGGAGACCTGGGGAAACAGCAACACGGAGATATCGACCCTCTGAAACTCAGGAAGATGGGCAAGAGAGGCTAGCTCAGGTGGCAATCGTTAAGCAAAAACAAAACCCAAAGGCGTGGAGACCTGGGGAAAAAGCAACCCTGAAATATCTACCCTCTGAAACTGAGGAAGATGGGCAAGAGAGGCTGGCTTCAGGTGGCAATCTTTAAGCAAAAGTAACACACAAGGGCGTGGGGAGCTGGGGAAAAGGCAACACTGAGAAATCCACCCTCTGAAACGGACAAAGATGGGCATCAGAGGCTAGCTCAGGTGGCAATCTTTAAGCAAAAGAAACACACAAGGGCGTGGAGGCCTGGGGAAAAAGCAACACGGAGAAATCCACCCTCTGAAACTGAGGAAGATGGGCAAGAGAGGCTACCTCAGGTGGCAATCCTTAAGCAAAAACAAAGCACAAAGGCGTGGAGCCCTGGGGACAAAGCAACCCTGAAATATCTACCCTCTGAAACTGAGGAACATGGGCAAGAGAGGCTAGCTCAGGTGGCAATCGTTAAGCAAAAACAAAACACAAAGGCGTGGAGACCTGGGGAAAAAGCAACCCTGAAATATCTACCCTCTGAAACTGAGGAAGATGGGCAAGAGAGGCTGGCTTCAGGTGGCAAACGTTAAGCAAAAGAAACACACAAGGGCGTGGAGACCTGGGGAAACAGCAACACGGAGATATCGACCCTCTGAAACTCAGGAAGATGGGCAAGAGAGGCTAGCTCAGGTGGCAATCGTTAAGCAAAAACAAAACCCAAAGGCGTGGAGACCTGGGGAAAAAGCAACCCTGAAATATCTACCCTCTGAAACTGAGGAAGATGGGCAAGAGAGGCTGGCTTCAGGTGGCAATCTTTAAGCAAAAGAAACACACAAGGGCGTGGGGAGCTGGGGAAAAGGCAACACTGAGAAATCCACCCTCTGAAACGGACGAAGATGGGCAACAGAGGCTAGCTCAGGTGGCAATCTTTAAGCAAAAGAAACACACAAGGGCGTGGAGGCCTGGGGAAAAAGCAACACGGAGAAATCCACCCTCTGAAACTGAGGAACATGGGCAAAAGAAGCTAGCTCAGGTTGCAACCTTTAAGCAGAAAAAAAACACAAGGGCGTGCAGACCTGGCAAAAAAGCAACAGTGAGAAATCTACCCTCTGAAACCGACGAAGATGGACAACAGAGGCTAGCTCAGGTGGCAATTTTTAAGGAAAAATAAAAGGAAGTGCGTGGAGACCTGGGGAAAAAGCAACACGGAGAAATCTACCCTCTAGAACTGAGAAAGAAGCGCAACAGAGGCTAGCTCAGGTGGCAATCTTTAAGCAAAAAAAATAAGATAAAAAAATACAATGGCGAGGAGACCCGGTCAAAAAGCAACCCTGAAAAAGGTACCCTCTGAAACTGAGGAAGCAGGGCAACAGTGCCTAGCTCAGGTGACAATCTTTAAGCAAAAGAAACACACAAGGGCGTGGGGAGCTGGCGAAAAGGCAACACTGAGAAATCCACCCTCTGAAACGGACGAAGATGGGCAACAGAGGCTAGCTCAGGTGGCAATCTTTAAGCAAAAAAAATAAGATAAAAAAATACAATGGCGAGGAGACCCGGTCAAAAAGCAACCCTGTAAAAGGTACCCTCTGAAACTGAGGAAGCAGGGCAACAGTGCCTAGCTCAGGTGACAATCTTTAAGCAAAAGAAACACACAAGGGCGTGGGGAGCTGGGGAAAAGGCAACACTGAGAAATCCACCCTCTGAAACGGACGAAGATGGGCAACAGAGGCTAGCTCAGGTGGCAATCTTTAAGCAAAAGAAACACACAAGGGCGTGGAGACCTGGGGAAAAAGCAACACGGAGAAATCCACCCTCTGAAACTGAGGAAGATGGGCAAGAGAGGCTACCTCAGGTGGCAATCCTTAAGCAAAAACAAAGCACAAAGGCGTGGAGCCCTGGGGACAAAGCAACCCTGAAATATCTACCCTCTGAAACTGAGGAACATGGGCAAGAGAGGCTAGCTCAGGTGGCAATCGTTAAGCAAAAACAAAACACAAAGGCGTGGAGACCTGGGGAAAAAGCAACCCTGAAATATCTACCCTCTGAAACTGAGGAAGATGGGCAAGAGAGGCTGGCTTCAGGTGGCAAACGTTAAGCAAAAGAAACACACAAGGGCGTGGAGACCTGGGGAAACAGCAACACGGAGATATCGACCCTCTGAAACTCAGGAAGATGGGCAAGAGAGGCTAGCTCAGGTGGCAATCGTTAAGCAAAAACAAAACCCAAAGGCGTGGAGACCTGGGGAAAAAGCAACCCTGAAATATCTACCCTCTGAAACTGAGGAAGATGGGCAAGAGAGGCTGGCTTCAGGTGGCAATCTTTAAGCAAAAGAAACACACAAGGGCGTGGGGAGCTGGGGAAAAGGCAACACTGAGAAATCCACCCTCTGAAACGGACAGAGATGGGCAACAGAGGCTAGCTCAGGTGGCAATCGTTAAGCAAAAGAAACACACAAGGGCGTGGAGGCCTGGGGAAAAAGCAACACGGAGAAATCCACCCTCTGAAACTGAGGAACATGGGCAAAAGAAGCTAGCTCAGGTTGCAACCTTTAAGCAGAAAAAAAACACAAGGGCGTGCAGACCTGGCAAAAAAGCAACAGTGAGAAATCTACCCTCTGAAACCGACGAAGATGGACAACAGAGGCTAGCTCAGGTGGCAATTTTTAAGGAAAAATAAAAGGAAGTGCGTGGAGACCTGGGGAAAAAGCAACACGGAGAAATCTACCCTCTAGAACTGAGAAAGAAGCGCAACAGAGGCTAGCTCAGGTGGCAATCTTTAAGCAAAAAAAATAAAATAAAAAAATACAATGGCGAGGAGACCCGGTCAAAAAGCAACCCTGAAAAAGGTACCCTCTGAAACTGAGGAAGCAGGGCAACAGTGCCTAGCTCAGGTGACAATCTTTAAGCAAAAGAAACACACAAGGGCGTGGGGAGCTGGCGAAAAGGCAACACTGAGAAATCCACCCTCTGAAACGGACGAAGATGGGCAACAGAGGCTAGCTCAGGTGGCAATCTTTAAGCAAAAAAAATAAGATAAAAAAATACAATTTCGAGGAGACCCGGTCAAAAAGCAACCCTGAAAAAGGTACCCTCTGAAACTGAGGAAGCAGGGCAACAGTGCCTAGCTCAGGTGACAATCTTTAAGCAAAAGAAACACACAAGGGCGTGGGGAGCTGGCGAAAAGGCAACACTGAGAAATCCACCCTCTGAAACGGACGAAGATGGGCAACAGAGGTTAGCTCAGGTGGCAATATTTAAGCAAAAAAAATAAGATAAAAAAATACAATGGCGAGGAGACCCGGTCAAAAAGCAACCCTGAAAAAGGTACCCTCTGAAACTGAGGAAGCAGGGCAACAGTGCCTAGCTCAGGTGACAATCTTTAAGCAAAAGAAACACACAAGGGCGTGGGGAGCTGGCGAAAAGGCAACACTGAGAAATCCACCCTCTGAAACGGACGAAGATGGGCAACAGAGGCTAGCTCAGGTGGCAATCTTTAAGCAAAAGAAACACACAAGGGCGTGGAGACCTGGGGAAAAAGCAACACGGAGAAATCCACCCTCTGAAACTGAGGAAGATGGGCAAGAGAGGCTACCTCAGGTGGCAATCCTTAAGCAAAAACAAAGCACAAAGGCGTGGAGCCCTGGGGACAAAGCAACCCTGAAATATCTACCCTCTGAAACTGAGGAACATGGGCAAGAGAGGCTAGCTCAGGTGGCAATCGTTAAGCAAAAACAAAACACAAAGGCGTGGAGACCTGGGGAAAAAGCAACCCTGAAATATCTACCCTCTGAAACTGAGGAAGATGGGCAAGAGAGGCTGGCTTCAGGTGGCAAACGTTAAGCAAAAGAAACACACAAGGGCGTGGAGACCTGGGGAAACAGCAACACGGAGATATCGACCCTCTGAAACTCAGGAAGATGGGCAAGAGAGGCTAGCTCAGGTGGCAATCGTTAAGCAAAAGAAACACACAAGGGCGTGGAGACCTGGGGAAACAGCAACACGGAGATATCGACCCTCTGAAACTCAGGAAGATGGGCAAGAGAGGCTAGCTCAGGTGGCAATCGTTAAGCAAAAACAAAACCCAAAGGCGTGGAGACCTGGGGAAAAAGCAACCCTGAAATATCTACCCTCTGAAACTGAGGAAGATGGGCAAGAGAGGCTGGCTTCAGGTGGCAATCTTTAAGCAAAAGAAACACACAAGGGCGTGGGGAGCTGGCGAAAAGGCAACACTGAGAAATCCACCCTCTGAAACGGACGAAGATGGGCAACAGAGGCTAGCTCAGGTGGCAATCTTTAAGCAAAAGAAACACACAAGGGCGTGGAGGCCTGGGGAAAAAGCAACACGGAGAAATCCACCCTCTGAAACTGAGGAAGATGGGCAAGAGAGGCTACCTCAGGTGGCAATGCTTAAGCAAAAACAAAGCACAAAGGCGTGGAGCCCTGGGGACAAAGCAACCCTGAAATATCTACCCTCTGAAACTGAGGAACATGGGCAAGAGAGGCTAGCTCAGGTGGCAAACGTTAAGCAAAAGAAACACACAAGGGCGTGGAGACCTGGGGAAACAGCAACACGGAGATATCGACCCTCTGAAACTCAGGAAGATGGGCAAGAGAGGCTAGCTCAGATGGCAATCGTTAAGCAAAAACAAAACCCAAAGGCGTGGAGACCTGGGGAAAAAGCAACCCTGAAATATCTACCCTCTGAAACTGAGGAAGATGGGCAAGAGAGGCTGGCTTCAGGTGGCAATCTTTAAGCAAAAGAAACACACAAGGGCGTGGGGAGCTGGGGAAAAGGCAACACTGAGAAATCCACCCTCTGAAACGGACGAAGATGGGCAACAGAGGCTAGCTCAGGTGGCAATCTTTAAGCAAAAAAAATAAGATAAAAAAATACAATGGCGAGGAGACCCGGTCAAAAAGCAACCCTGAAAAAGGTACCCTCTGAAACTGAGGAAGCAGGGCAACAGTGCCTAGCTCAGGTGACAATCTTTAAGCAAAAGAAACACACAAGGGCATGGGGAGCTGGCGAAAAGGCAACACTGAGAAATCCACCCTCTGAAACGGACGAAGATGGGCAACAGAGGCTAGCTCAGGTGGCAATCTTTAAGCAAAAGAAACACACAAGGGCGTGGAGGCCTGGGGAAAAAGCAACACGGAGAAATCCACCCTCTGAAACTGAGGAAGATGGGCAAGAGAGGCTACCTCAGGTGGCAATCCTTAAGCAAAAACAAAGCACAAAGGCGTGGAGCCCTGGGGACAAAGCAACCCTGAAATATCTACCCTCTGAAACTGAGGAACATGGGCAAGAGAGGCTAGCTCAGGTGGCAATCGTTAAGCAAAAACAAAACACAAAGGCGTGGAGACCTGGGGAAAAAGCAACCCTGAAATATCTACCCTCTGAAACTGAGGAAGATGGGCAAGAGAGGCTGGCTTCAGGTGGCAAACGTTAAGCAAAAGAAACACACAAGGGCGTGGAGACCTGGGGAAACAGCAACACGGAGATATCGACCCTCTGAAACTCAGGAAGATGGGCAAGAGAGGCTAGCTCAGGTGGCAATCGTTAAGCAAAAACAAAACCCAAAGGCGTGGAGACCTGGGGAAAAAGCAACCCTGAAATATCTACCCTCTGAAACTGAGGAAGATGGGCAAGAGAGGCTGGCTTCAGGTGGCAATCTTTAAGCAAAAGAAACACACAAGGGCGTGGGGAGCTGGCGAAAAGGCAACACTGAGAAATCCACCCTCTGAAACGGACGAAGATGGGCAACAGAGGCTAGCTCAGGTGGCAATCTTTAAGCAAAACAAACACACAAGGGCGTGGAGGCCTGGGGAAAAAGCAACACGGAGAAATCCACCCTCTGAAACTGAGGAAGATGGGCAAGAGAGGCTACCTCAGGTGGCAATCCTTAAGCAAAAACAAAGCACAAAGGCGTGGAGACCTGGGGAAAAAGCAACCCTGAAATATCTACCCTCTGAAACTGAGGAAGATGGGCAAGAGAGGCTGGCTTCAGGTGGCAAACGTTAAGCAAAAGAAACACACAAGGGCGTGGAGACCTGGGGAAACAGCAACACGGAGATATCGACCCTCTGAAACTCAGGAAGATGGGCAAGAGAGGCTAGCTCAGGTGGCAATCGTTAAGCAAAAACAAAACCCAAAGGCGTGGAGACCTGGGGAAAAAGCAACCCTGAAATATCTACCCTCTGAAACTGAGGAAGATGGGCAAGAGAGGCTGGCTTCAGGTGGCAATCTTTAAGCAAAAGAAACACACAAGGGCGTGGGGAGCTGGCGAAAAGGCAACACTGAGAAATCCACCCTCTGAAACGGACAAAGATGGGCAACAGAGGCTAGCTCAGGTGGCAATCTTTAAGCAAAAGAAACACACAAGGGCGTGGAGGCCTGGGGAAAAAGCAACACGGAGAAATCCACCCTCTGAAACTGAGGAAGATGGGCAAGAGAGGCTACCTCAGGTGGCAATCCTTAAGCAAAAACAAAGCACAAAGGCGTGGAGCCCTGGGGACAAAGCAACCCTGAAATATCTACCCTCTGAAACTGAGGAACATGGGCAAGAGAGGCTAGCTCAGGTGGCAATCGTTAAGCAAAAACAAAACACAAAGGCGTGGAGACCTGGGGAAAAAGCAACCCTGAAATATCTACCCTCTGAAACTGAGGAAGATGGGCAAGAGAGGCTGGCTTCAGGTGGCAAACGTTAAGCAAAAGAAACACACAAGGGCGTGGAGACCTGGGGAAACAGCAACACGGAGATATCGACCCTCTGAAACTCAGGAAGATGGGCAAGAGAGGCTAGCTCAGGTGGCAATCGTTAAGCAAAAACAAAACCCAAAGGCGTGGAGACCTGGGGAAAAAGCAACCCTGAAATATCTACCCTCTGAAACTGAGGAAGATGGGCAAGAGAGGCTGGCTTCAGGTGGCAATCTTTAAGCAAAAGAAACACACAAGGGCGTGGGGAGCTGGGGAAAAGGCAACACTGAGAAATCCACCCTCTGAAACGGACAAAGATGGGCAACAGAGGCTAGCTCAGGTGGCAATCTTTAAGCAAAAGAAACACACAAGGGCGTGGAGGCCTGGGGAAAAAGCAACACGGAGAAATCCACCCTCTGAAACTGAGGAAGATGGGCAAGAGAGGCTACCTCAGGTGGCAATCCTTAAGCAAAAACAAAGCACAAAGGCGTGGAGCCCTGGGGACAAAGCAACCCTGAAATATCTACCCTCTGAAACTGAGGAACATGGGCAAGAGAGGCTAGCTCAGGTGGCAATCGTTAAGCAAAAACAAAACACAAAGGCGTGGAGACCTGGGGAAAAAGCAACCCTGAAATATCTACCCTCTGAAACTGAGGAAGATGGGCAAGAGAGGCTGGCTTCAGGTGGCAAACGTTAAGCAAAAGAAACACACAAGGGCGTGGAGACCTGGGGAAACAGCAACACGGAGATATCGACCCTCTGAAACTCAGGAAGATGGGCAAGAGAGGCTAGCTCAGGTGGCAATCGTTAAGCAAAAACAAAACCCAAAGGCGTGGAGACCTGGGGAAAAAGCAACCCTGAAATATCTACCCTCTGAAACTGAGGAAGATGGGCAAGAGAGGCTGGCTTCAGGTGGCAATCTTTAAGCAAAAGAAACACACAAGGGCGTGGGGAGCTGGGGAAAAGGCAACACTGAGAAATCCACCCTCTGAAACGGACGAAGATGGGCAACAGAGGCTAGCTCAGGTGGCAATCTTTAAGCAAAAGAAACACACAAGGGCGTGGAGGCCTGGGGAAAAAGCAACACGGAGAAATCCACCCTCTGAAACTGAGGAACATGGGCAAAAGAAGCTAGCTCAGGTTGCAACCTTTAAGCAGAAAAAAAACACAAGGGCGTGCAGACCTGGCAAAAAAGCAACAGTGAGAAATCTACCCTCTGAAACCGACGAAGATGGACAACAGAGGCTAGCTCAGGTGGCAATTTTTAAGGAAAAATAAAAGGAAGTGCGTGGAGACCTGGGGAAAAAGCAACACGGAGAAATCTACCCTCTAGAACTGAGAAAGAAGCGCAACAGAGGCTAGCTCAGGTGGCAATCTTTAAGCAAAAAAAATAAAATAAAAAAATACAATGGCGAGGAGACCCGGTCAAAAAGCAACCCTGAAAAAGGTACCCTCTGAAACTGAGGAAGCAGGGCAACAGTGCCTAGCTCAGGTGACAATCTTTAAGCAAAAGAAACACACAAGGGCGTGGGGAGCTGGCGAAAAGGCAACACTGAGAAATCCACCCTCTGAAACGGACGAAGATGGGCAACAGAGGCTAGCTCAGGTGGCAATCTTTAAGCAAAAAAAATAAGATAAAAAAATACAATGGCGAGGAGACCCGGTCAAAAAGCAACCCTGAAAAAGGTACCCTCTGAAACTGAGGAAGCAGGGCAACAGTGCCTAGCTCAGGTGACAATCTTTAAGCAAAAGAAACACACAAGGGCGTGGGGAGCTGGCGAAAAGGCAACACTGAGAAATCCACCCTCTGAAACGGACGAAGATGGGCAACAGAGGTTAGCTCAGGTGGCAATCTTTAAGCAAAAAAAATAAGATAAAAAAATACAATGGCGAGGAGACCCGGTCAAAAAGCAACCCTGAAAAAGGTACCCTCTGAAACTGAGGAAGCAGGGCAACAGTGCCTAGCTCAGGTGACAATCTTTAAGCAAAAGAAACACACAAGGGCGTGGGGAGCTGGGGAAAAGGCAACACTGAGAAATCCACCCTCTGAAACGGACGAAGATGGGCAACAGAGGCTAGCTCAGGTGGCAATCTTTAAGCAAAAGAAACACACAAGGGCGTGGAGACCTGGGGAAAAAGCAACACGGAGAAATCCACCCTCTGAAACTGAGGAAGATGGGCAAGAGAGGCTACCTCAGGTGGCAATCCTTAAGCAAAAACAAAGCACAAAGGCGTGGAGCCCTGGGGACAAAGCAACCCTGAAATATCTACCCTCTGAAACTGAGGAACATGGGCAAGAGAGGCTAGCTCAGGTGGCAATCGTTAAGCAAAAACAAAACACAAAGGCGTGGAGACCTGGGGAAAAAGCAACCCTGAAATATCTACCCTCTGAAACTGAGGAAGATGGGCAAGAGAGGCTGGCTTCAGGTGGCAAACGTTAAGCAAAAGAAACACACAAGGGCGTGGAGACCTGGGGAAACAGCAACACGGAGATATCGACCCTCTGAAACTCAGGAAGATGGGCAAGAGAGGCTAGCTCAGGTGGCAATCGTTAAGCAAAAGAAACACACAAGGGCGTGGAGACCTGGGGAAACAGCAACACGGAGATATCGACCCTCTGAAACTCAGGAAGATGGGCAAGAGAGGCTAGCTCAGGTGGCAATCGTTAAGCAAAAACAAAACCCAAAGGCGTGGAGACCTGGGGAAAAAGCAACCCTGAAATATCTACCCTCTGAAACTGAGGAAGATGGGCAAGAGAGGCTGGCTTCAGGTGGCAATCTTTAAGCAAAAGAAACACACAAGGGCGTGGGGAGCTGGCGAAAAGGCAACACTGAGAAATCCACCCTCTGAAACGGACGAAGATGGGCAACAGAGGCTAGCTCAGGTGGCAATCTTTAAGCAAAAGAAACACACAAGGGCGTGGAGGCCTGGGGAAAAAGCAACACGGAGAAATCCACCCTCTGAAACTGAGGAAGATGGGCAAGAGAGGCTACCTCAGGTGGCAATCCTTAAGCAAAAACAAAGCACAAAGGCGTGGAGACCTGGGGAAAAAGCAACCCTGAAATATCTACCCTCTGAAACTGAGGAAGATGGGCAAGAGAGGCTGGCTTCAGGTGGCAAACGTTAAGCAAAAGAAACACACAAGGGCGTGGAGACCTGGGGAAACAGCAACACGGAGATATCGACCCTCTGAAACTCAGGAAGATGGGCAAGAGAGGCTAGCTCAGGTGGCAATCGTTAAGCAAAAACAAAACCCAAAGGCGTGGAGACCTGGGGAAAAAGCAACCCTGAAATATCTACCCTCTGAAACTGAGGAAGATGGGCAAGAGAGGCTGGCTTCAGGTGGCAATCTTTAAGCAAAAGAAACACACAAGGGCGTGGGGAGCTGGCGAAAAGGCAACACTGAGAAATCCACCCTCTGAAACGGACAAAGATGGGCAACAGAGGCTAGCTCAGGTGGCAATCTTTAAGCAAAAGAAACACACAAGGGCGTGGAGGCCTGGGGAAAAAGCAACACGGAGAAATCCACCCTCTGAAACTGAGGAAGATGGGCAAGAGAGGCTACCTCAGGTGGCAATCCTTAAGCAAAAACAAAGCACAAAGGCGTGGAGCCCTGGGGACAAAGCAACCCTGAAATATCTACCCTCTGAAACTGAGGAACATGGGCAAGAGAGGCTAGCTCAGGTGGCAATCGTTAAGCAAAAACAAAACACAAAGGCGTGGAGACCTGGGGAAAAAGCAACCCTGAAATATCTACCCTCTGAAACTGAGGAAGATGGGCAAGAGAGGCTGGCTTCAGGTGGCAAACGTTAAGCAAAAGAAACACACAAGGGCGTGGAGACCTGGGGAAACAGCAACACGGAGATATCGACCCTCTGAAACTCAGGAAGATGGGCAAGAGAGGCTAGCTCAGGTGGCAATCGTTAAGCAAAAACAAAACCCAAAGGCGTGGAGACCTGGGGAAAAAGCAACCCTGAAATATCTACCCTCTGAAACTGAGGAAGATGGGCAAGAGAGGCTGGCTTCAGGTGGCAATCTTTAAGCAAAAGAAACACACAAGGGCGTGGGGAGCTGGCGAAAAGGCAACACTGAGAAATCCACCCTCTGAAACGGACAAAGATGGGCAACAGAGGCTAGCTCAGGTGGCAATCTTTAAGCAAAAGAAACACACAAGGGCGTGGAGGCCTGGGGAAAAAGCAACACGGAGAAATCCACCCTCTGAAACTGAGGAAGATGGGCAAGAGAGGCTACCTCAGGTGGCAATCCTTAAGCAAAAACAAAGCACAAAGGCGTGGAGCCCTGGGGACAAAGCAACCCTGAAATATCTACCCTCTGAAACTGAGGAACATGGGCAAGAGAGGCTAGCTCAGGTGGCAATCGTTAAGCAAAAACAAAACACAAAGGCGTGGAGACCTGGGGAAAAAGCAACCCTGAAATATCTACCCTCTGAAACTGAGGAAGATGGGCAAGAGAGGCTGGCTTCAGGTGGCAAACGTTAAGCAAAAGAAACACACAAGGGCGTGGAGACCTGGGGAAACAGCAACACGGAGATATCGACCCTCTGAAACTCAGGAAGATGGGCAAGAGAGGCTAGCTCAGGTGGCAATCGTTAAGCAAAAACAAAACCCAAAGGCGTGGAGACCTGGGGAAAAAGCAACCCTGAAATATCTACCCTCTGAAACTGAGGAAGATGGGCAAGAGAGGCTGGCTTCAGGTGGCAATCTTTAAGCAAAAGAAACACACAAGGGCGTGGGGAGCTGGGGAAAAGGCAACACTGAGAAATCCACCCTCTGAAACGGACGAAGATGGGCAACAGAGGCTAGCTCAGGTGGCAATCTTTAAGCAAAAGAAACACACAAGGGCGTGGAGGCCTGGGGAAAAAGCAACACGGAGAAATCCACCCTCTGAAACTGAGGAACATGGGCAAAAGAAGCTAGCTCAGGTTGCAACCTTTAAGCAGAAAAAAAACACAAGGGCGTGCAGACCTGGCAAAAAAGCAACAGTGAGAAATCTACCCTCTGAAACCGACGAAGATGGACAACAGAGGCTAGCTCAGGTGGCAATCTTTAAGCAAAAAAAATAAGATAAAAAAATACAATGGCGAGGAGACCCGGTCAAAAAGCAACCCTGAAAAAGGTACCCTCTGAAACTGAGGAAGCAGGGCAACAGTGCCTAGCTCAGGTGACAATCTTTAAGCAAAAGAAACACACAAGGGCGTGGGGAGCTGGGGAAAAGGCAACACTGAGAAATCCACCCTCTGAAACGGACGAAGATGGGCAACAGAGGCTAGCTCAGGTGGCAATCTTTAAGCAAAAGAAACACACAAGGGCGTGGAGACCTGGGGAAAAAGCAACACGGAGAAATCCACCCTCTGAAACTGAGGAAGATGGGCAAGAGAGGCTACCTCAGGTGGCAATCCTTAAGCAAAAACAAAGCACAAAGGCGTGGAGCCCTGGGGACAAAGCAACCCTGAAATATCTACCCTCTGAAACTGAGGAACATGGGCAAGAGAGGCTAGCTCAGGTGGCAATCGTTAAGCAAAAACAAAACACAAAGGCGTGGAGACCTGGGGAAAAAGCAACCCTGAAATATCTACCCTCTGAAACTGAGGAAGATGGGCAAGAGAGGCTGGCTTCAGGTGGCAAACGTTAAGCAAAAGAAACACACAAGGGCGTGGAGACCTGGGGAAACAGCAACACGGAGATATCGACCCTCTGAAACTCAGGAAGATGGGCAAGAGAGGCTAGCTCAGGTGGCAATCGTTAAGCAAAAGAAACACACAAGGGCGTGGAGACCTGGGGAAACAGCAACACGGAGATATCGACCCTCTGAAACTCAGGAAGATGGGCAAGAGAGGCTAGCTCAGGTGGCAATCGTTAAGCAAAAACAAAACCCAAAGGCGTGGAGACCTGGGGAAAAAGCAACCCTGAAATATCTACCCTCTGAAACTGAGGAAGATGGGCAAGAGAGGCTGGCTTCAGGTGGCAATCTTTAAGCAAAAGAAACACACAAGGGCGTGGGGAGCTGGCGAAAAGGCAACACTGAGAAATCCACCCTCTGAAACGGACGAAGATGGGCAACAGAGGCTAGCTCAGGTGGCAATCTTTAAGCAAAAGAAACACACAAGGGCGTGGAGGCCTGGGGAAAAAGCAACACGGAGAAATCCACCCTCTGAAACTGAGGAAGATGGGCAAGAGAGGCTACCTCAGGTGGCAATGCTTAAGCAAAAACAAAGCACAAAGGCGTGGAGCCCTGGGGACAAAGCAACCCTGAAATATCTACCCTCTGAAACTGAGGAACATGGGCAAGAAAGGCTAGCTCAGGTGGCAATCGTTAAGCAAAAACAAAACACAAAGGCGTGGAGACCTGGGGAAAAAGCAACCCTGAAATATCTACCCTCTGAAACTGAGGAAGATGGGCAAGAGAGGCTGGCTTCAGGTGGCAAACGTTAAGCAAAAGAAACACACAAGGGCGTGGAGACCTGGGGAAACAGCAACACGGAGATATCGACCCTCTGAAACTCAGGAAGATGGGCAAGAGAGGCTAGCTCAGATGGCAATCGTTAAGCAAAAACAAAACCCAAAGGCGTGGAGACCTGGGGAAAAAGCAACCCTGAAATATCTACCCTCTGAAACTGAGGAAGATGGGCAAGAGAGGCTGGCTTCAGGTGGCAATCTTTAAGCAAAAGAAACACACAAGGGCGTGGGGAGCTGGGGAAAAGGCAACACTGAGAAATCCACCCTCTGAAACGGACGAAGATGGGCAACAGAGGCTAGCTCAGGTGGCAATATTTAAGCAAAAAAAATAAGATAAAAAAATACAATGGCGAGGAGACCCGGTCAAAAAGCAACCCTGAAAAAGGTACCCTCTGAAACTGAGGAAGCAGGGCAACAGTGCCTAGCTCAGGTGACAATCTTTAAGCAAAAGAAACACACAAGGGCGTGGGGAGCTGGCGAAAAGGCAACACTGAGAAATCCACCCTCTGAAACGGACGAAGATGGGCAACAGAGGCTAGCTCAGGTGGCAATCTTTAAGCAAAAGAAACACACAAGGGCGTGGAGATCTGGGAAAAAGCAACACGGAGAAATCCACCCTCTGAAACTGAGGAAGATGGGCAAGAGAGGCTACCTCAGGTGGCAATCCTTAAGCAAAAACAAAGCACAAAGGCGTGGAGCCCTGGGGACAAAGCAACCCTGATATATCTACCCTCTGAAACTGAGGAACATGGGCAAGAGAGGCTAGCTCAGGTGGCAATCGTTAAGCAAAAACAAAACCCAAAGGCGTGGAGACCTGGGGAAAAAGCAACCCTGAAATATCTACCCTCTGAAACTGAGGAAGATGGGCAAGAGAGGCTGGCTTCAGGTGGCAAACGTTAAGCAAAAGAAACACACAAGGGCGTGGAGACCTGGGGAAACAGCAACACGGAGATATCGACCCTCTGAAACTCAGGAAGATGGGCAAGAGAGGCTAGCTCAGGTGGCAATCGTTAAGCAAAAACAAAACCCAAAGGCGTGGAGACCTGGGGAAAAAGCAACCCTGAAATATCTACCCTCTGAAACTGAGGAAGATGGGCAAGAGAGGCTGGCTTCAGGTGGCAATCTTTAAGCAAAAGAAACACACAAGGGCGTGGGGAGCTGGGGAAAAGGCAACACTGAGAAATCCACCCTCTGAAACGGACAGAGATGGGCAACAGAGGCTAGCTCAGGTGGCAATCGTTAAGCAAAAGAAACACACAAGGGCGTGGAGGCCTGGGGAAAAAGCAACACGGAGAAATCCACCCTCTGAAACTGAGGAACATGGGCAAAAGAAGCTAGCTCAGGTTGCAACCTTTAAGCAGAAAAAAAACACAAGGGCGTGCAGACCTGGCAAAAAAGCAACAGTGAGAAATCTACCCTCTGAAACCGACGAAGATGGACAACAGAGGCTAGCTCAGGTGGCAATTTTTAAGGAAAAATAAAAGGAAGTGCGTGGAGACCTGGGGAAAAAGCAACACGGAGAAATCTACCCTCTAGAACTGAGAAAGAAGCGCAACAGAGGCTAGCTCAGGTGGCAATCTTTAAGCAAAAAAAATAAAATAAAAAAATACAATGGCGAGGAGACCCGGTCAAAAAGCAACCCTGAAAAAGGTACCCTCTGAAACTGAGGAAGCAGGGCAACAGTGCCTAGCTCAGGTGACAATCTTTAAGCAAAAGAAACACACAAGGGCGTGGGGAGCTGGCGAAAAGGCAACACTGAGAAATCCACCCTCTGAAACGGACGAAGATGGGCAACAGAGGCTAGCTCAGGTGGCAATCTTTAAGCAAAAAAAATAAGATAAAAAAATACAATGGCGAGGAGACCCGGTCAAAAAGCAACCCTGAAAAAGGTACCCTCTGAAACTGAGGAAGCAGGGCAACAGTGCCTAGCTCAGGTGACAATCTTTAAGCAAAAGAAACACACAAGGGCGTGGGGAGCTGGCGAAAAGGCAACACTGAGAAATCCACCCTCTGAAACGGACGAAGATGGGCAACAGAGGCTAGCTCAGGTGGCAATATTTAAGCAAAAAAAATAAGATAAAAAAATACAATGGCGAGGAGACCCGGTCAAAAAGCAACCCTGAAAAAGGTACCCTCTGAAACTGAGGAAGCAGGGCAACAGTGCCTAGCTCAGGTGACAATCTTTAAGCAAAAGAAACACACAAGGGCGTGGGGAGCTGGGGAAAAGGCAACACTGAGAAATCCACCCTCTGAAACGGACGAAGATGGGCAACAGAGGCTAGCTCAGGTGGCAATCTTTAAGCAAAAGAAACACACAAGGGCGTGGAGACCTGGGGAAAAAGCAACACGGAGAAATCCACCCTCTGAAACTGAGGAAGATGGGCAAGAGAGGCTACCTCAGGTGGCAATCCTTAAGCAAAAACAAAGCACAAAGGCGTGGAGCCCTGGGGACAAAGCAACCCTGAAATATCTACCCTCTGAAACTGAGGAACATGGGCAAGAGAGGCTAGCTCAGGTGGCAATCGTTAAGCAAAAACAAAACACAAAGGCGTGGAGACCTGGGGAAAAAGCAACCCTGAAATATCTACCCTCTGAAACTGAGGAAGATGGGCAAGAGAGGCTGGCTTCAGGTGGCAAACGTTAAGCAAAAGAAACACACAAGGGCGTGGAGACCTGGGGAAACAGCAACACGGAGATATCGACCCTCTGAAACTCAGGAAGATGGGCAAGAGAGGCTAGCTCAGGTGGCAATCGTTAAGCAAAAGAAACACACAAGGGCGTGGAGACCTGGGGAAACAGCAACACGGAGATATCGACCCTCTGAAACTCAGGAAGATGGGCAAGAGAGGCTAGCTCAGGTGGCAATCGTTAAGCAAAAACAAAACCCAAAGGCGTGGAGACCTGGGGAAAAAGCAACCCTGAAATATCTACCCTCTGAAACTGAGGAAGATGGGCAAGAGAGGCTGGCTTCAGGTGGCAATCTTTAAGCAAAAGAAACACACAAGGGCGTGGGGAGCTGGCGAAAAGGCAACACTGAGAAATCCACCCTCTGAAACGGACGAAGATGGGCAACAGAGGCTAGCTCAGGTGGCAATCTTTAAGCAAAAGAAACACACAAGGGCGTGGAGGCCTGGGGAAAAAGCAACACGGAGAAATCCACCCTCTGAAACGGATGAAGATGGGCAAGAGAGGCTACCTCAGGTGGCAATCCTTAAGCAAAAACAAAGCACAAAGGCGTGGAGCCCTGGGGACAAAGCAACCCTGAAATATCTACCCTCTGAAACTGAGGAACATGGGCAAGAGAGGCTAGCTCAGGTGGCAATCGTTAAGCAAAAACAAAACACAAAGGCGTGGAGACCTGGGGAAAAAGCAACCCTGAAATATCTACCCTCTGAAACTGAGGAAGATGGGCAAGAGAGGCTGGCTTCAGGTGGCAAACGTTAAGCAAAAGAAACACACAAGGGCGTGGAGACCTGGGGAAACAGCAACACGGAGATATCGACCCTCTGAAACTCAGGAAGATGGGCAAGAGAGGCTAGCTCAGGTGGCAATCGTTAAGCAAAAACAAAACCCAAAGGCGTGGAGACCTGGGGAAAAGCAACCCTGAAATATCTACCCTGTGAAACTGAGGAAGATGGGCAAGAGAGGCTGGCTTCAGGTGGCAATCTTTAAGCAAAAGAAACACACAAGGGCGTGGGGAGCTGGGGAAAAGGCAACACTGAGAAATCCACCCTCTGAAACGGACGAAGATGGGCAACAGAGGCTAGCTCAGGTGGCAATATTTAAGCAAAAAAAATAAGATAAAAAAATACAATGGCGAGGAGACCCGGTCAAAAAGCAACCCTGAAAAAGGTACCCTCTGAAACTGAGGAAGCAGGGCAACAGTGCCTATCTCAGGTGACAATCTTTAAGCAAAAGAAACAAACAAGGGCGTGGGGAGCTGGCGAAAAGGCAACACTGAGAAATCCACCCTCTGAAACGGACGAAGATGGGCAACAGAGGCTAGCTCAGGTGGCAATCTTTAAGCAAAAGAAACACACAAGGGCGTGGAGATCTGGGAAAAAGCAACACGGAGAAATCCACCCTCTGAAACTGAGGAAGATGGGCAAGAGAGGCTACCTCAGGTGGCAATCCTTAAGCAAAAACAAAGCACAAAGGCGTGGAGCCCTGGGGACAAAGCAACCCTGATATATCTACCCTCTGAAACTGAGGAACATGGGCAAGAGAGGCTAGCTCAGGTGGCAATCGTTAAGCAAAAACAAAACACAAAGGCGTGGAGACCTGGGGAAAAAGCAACCCTGAAATATCTACCCTCTGAAACTGAGGAAGATGGGCAAGAGAGGCTGGCTTCAGGTGGCAAACGTTAAGCAAAAGAAACACACAAGGGCGTGGAGACCTGGGGAAACAGCAACACGGAGATATCGACCCTCTGAAACTCAGGAAGATGGGCAAGAGAGGCTAGCTCAGGTGGCAATCGTTAAGCAAAAACAAAACCCAAAGGCGTGGAGACCTGGGGAAAAAGCAACCCTGAAATATCTACCCTCTGAAACTGAGGAAGATGGGCAAGAGAGGCTGGCTTCAGGTGGCAATCTTTAAGCAAAAGAAACACACAAGGGCGTGGGGAGCTGGCGAAAAGGCAACACTGAGAAATCCACCCTCTGAAACGGACGAAGATGGGCAACAGAGGCTAGCTCAGGTGGCAATCTTTAAGCAAAAGAAACACACAAGGGCGTGGAGGCCTGGGGAAAAAGCAACACGGAGAAATCCTCCCTCTGAAACTGAGGAAGATGGGCAAGAGAGGCTACCTCAGGTGGCAATCCTTAAGCAAAAACAAAGCACAAAGGCGTGGAGCCCTGGGGACAAAGCAACCCTGAAATATCTACCCTCTGAAACTGAGGAACATGGGCAAAAGAAGCTAGCTCAGGTTGCAACCTTTAAGCAGAAAAAAAACACAAGGGCGTGCAGACCTGGCAAAAAAGCAACAGTGAGAAATCTACCCTCTGAAACCGACGAAGATGGACAACAGAGGCTAGCTCAGGTGGCAATTTTTAAGGAAAAATAAAAGGAAGTGCGTGGAGACCTGGGGAAAAAGCAACACGGAGAAATCTATCCTCTAGAACTGAGAAAGAAGCGCAACAGAGGCTAGCTCAGGTGGCAATCTTTAAGCAAAAAAAATAAA
This sequence comes from Equus asinus, assembly GCF_041296235.1. Lineage (NCBI taxonomy): Eukaryota > Metazoa > Chordata > Mammalia > Perissodactyla > Equidae > Equus > Equus asinus. The sequence goes on along the minus strand of NC_091793.1, from coordinate 1,560,041 downwards.
ATAAAAAAATACAATGGCGAGGAGACCCGGTCAAAAAGCAACCCTGAAAAAGGTACCCTCTGAAACTGAGGAAGCAGGGCAACAGTGCCTAGCTCAGGTGACAATCTTTAAGCAAAAGAAACACACAAGGGCGTGGGGAGCTGGCGAAAAGGCAACACTGAGAAATCCACCCTCTGAAACGGACGAAGATGGGCAACAGAGGCTAGCTCAGGTGGCAATCTTTAAGCAAAAAAAATAAGATAAAAAAATACAATGGCGAGGAGACCCGGTCAAAAAGCAACCCTGAAAAAGGTACCCTCTGAAACTGAGGAAGCAGGGCAACAGTGCCTAGCTCAGGTGACAATCTTTAAGCAAAAGAAACACACAAGGGCGTGGGGAGCTGGCGAAAAGGCAACACTGAGAAATCCACCCTCTGAAACGGACGAAGATGGGCAACAGAGGCTAGCTCAGGTGGCAATCTTTAAGCAAAAGAAACACACAAGGGCGTGGAGACCTGGGAAAAAGCAACACGGAGAAATCCACCCTCTGAAACTGAGGAAGATGGGCAAGAGAGGCTACCTCAGGTGGCAATCCTTAAGCAAAAACAAAGCACAAAGGCGTGGAGCCCTGGGGACAAAGCAACCCTGAAATATCTACCCTCTGAAACTGAGGAACATGGGCAAGAGAGGCTAGCTCAGGTGGCAATCGTTAAGCAAAAACAAAACACAAAGGCGTGGAGACCTGGGGAAAAAGCAACCCTGAAATATCTACCCTCTGAAACTGAGGAAGATGGGCAAGAGAGGCTGGCTTCAGGTGGCAAACGTTAAGCAAAAGAAACACACAAGGGCGTGGAGACCTGGGGAAACAGCAACACGGAGATATCGACCCTCTGAAACTCAGGAAGATGGGCAAGAGAGGCTAGCTCAGGTGGCAATCGTTAAGCAAAAACAAAACCCAAAGGCGTGGAGACCTGGGGAAAAAGCAACCCTGAAATATCTACCCTCTGAAACTGAGGAAGATGGGCAAGAGAGGCTGGCTTCAGGTGGCAATCTTTAAGCAAAAGAAACACACAAGGGCGTGGGGAGCTGGGGAAAAGGCAACACTGAGAAATCCACCCTCTGAAACGGACGAAGATGGGCAACAGAGGCTAGCTCAGGTGGCAATCTTTAAGCAAAAGAAACACACAAGGGCGTGGAGGCCTGGGGAAAAAGCAACACGGAGAAATCCTCCCTCTGAAACTGAGGAAGATGGGCAAGAGAGGCTACCTCAGGTGGCAATCCTTAAGCAAAAACAAAGCACAAAGGCGTGGAGCCCTGGGGACAAAGCAACCCTGAAATATCTACCCTCTGAAACTGAGGAACATGGGCAAGAGAGGCTAGCTCAGGTGGCAATCGTTAAGCAAAAACAAAACACAAAGGCGTGGAGACCTGGGGAAAAAGCAACCCTGAAATATCTACCCTCTGAAACTGAGGAAGATGGGCAAGAGAGGCTGGCTTCAGGTGGCAAACGTTAAGCAAAAGAAACACACAAGGGCGTGGAGACCTGGGGAAACAGCAACACGGAGATATCGACCCTCTGAAACTCAGGAAGATGGGCAAGAGAGGCTAGCTCAGGTGGCAATCGTTAAGCAAAAACAAAACCCAAAGGCGTGGAGACCTGGGGAAAAGCAACCCTGAAATATCTACCCTCTGAAACTGAGGAAGATGGGCAAGAGAGGCTGGCTTCAGGTGGCAAACGTTAAGCAAAAGAAACACACAAGGGCGTGGAGACCTGGGGAAACAGCAACACGGAGATATCGACCCTCTGAAACTCAGGAAGATGGGCAAGAGAGGCTAGCTCAGGTGGCAATCGTTAAGCAAAAACAAAACCCAAAGGCGTGGAGACCTGGGGAAAAAGCAACCCTGAAATATCTACCCTCTGAAACTGAGGAAGATGGGCAAGAGAGGCTGGCTTCAGGTGGCAATCTTTAAGCAAAAGAAACACACAAGGGCGTGGGGAGCTGGCGAAAAGGCAACACTGAGAAATCCACCCTCTGAAACGGACGAAGATGGGCAACAGAGGCTAGCTCAGGTGGCAATCTTTAAGCAAAAGAAACACACAAGGGCGTGGAGGCCTGGGGAAAAAGCAACACGGAGAAATCCACCCTCTGAAACTGAGGAAGATGGGCAAGAGAGGCTACCTCAGGTGGCAATCCTTAAGCAAAAACAAAGCACAAAGGCGTGGAGCCCTGGGGACAAAGCAACCCTGAAATATCTACCCTCTGAAACTGAGGAACATGGGCAAGAGAGGCTAGCTCAGGTGGCAATCGTTAAGCAAAAACAAAACACAAAGGCGTGGAGACCTGGGGAAAAAGCAACCCTGAAATATCTACCCTCTGAAACTGAGGAAGATGGGCAAGAGAGGCTGGCTTCAGGTGGCAAACGTTAAGCAAAAGAAACACACAAGGGCGTGGAGACCTGGGGAAACAGCAACACGGAGATATCGACCCTCTGAAACTCAGGAAGATGGGCAAGAGAGGCTAGCTCAGGTGGCAATCGTTAAGCAAAAACAAAACCCAAAGGCGTGAAGACCTGGGGAAAAAGCAACCCTGAAATATCTACCCTCTGAAACTGAGGAAGATGGGCAAGAGAGGCTGGCTTCAGGTGGCAATCTTTAAGCAAAAGAAACACACAAGGGCGTGGGGAGCTGGGGAAAAGGCAACACTGAGAAATCCACCCTCTGAAACGGACAGAGATGGGCAACAGAGGCTAGCTCAGGTGGCAATCTTTAAGCAAAAGAAACACACAAGGGCGTGGAGGCCTGGGGAAAAAGCAACACGGAGAAATCCACCCTCTGAAACTGAGGAACATGGGCAAAAGAAGCTAGCTCAGGTTGCAACCTTTAAGCAGAAAAAAAACACAAGGGCGTGCAGACCTGGCAAAAAAGCAACAGTGAGAAATCTACCCTCTGAAACCGACGAAGATGGACAACAGAGGCTAGCTCAGGTGGCAATTTTTAAGGAAAAATAAAAGGAAGTGCGTGGAGACCTGGGGAAAAAGCAACACGGAGAAATCTACCCTCTAGAACTGAGAAAGAAGCGCAACAGAGGCTAGCTCAGGTGGCAATCTTTAAGCAAAAAAAATAAAATAAAAAAATACAATGGCGAGGAGACCCGGTCAAAAAGCAACCCTGAAAAAGGTACCCTCTGAAACTGAGGAAGCAGGGCAACAGTGCCTAGCTCAGGTGACAATCTTTAAGCAAAAGAAACACACAAGGGCGTGGGGAGCTGGCGAAAAGGCAACACTGAGAAATCCACCCTCTGAAACGGACGAAGATGGGCAACAGAGGCTAGCTCAGGTGGCAATCTTTAAGCAAAAAAAATAAGATAAAAAAATACAATGGCGAGGAGACCCGGTCAAAAAGCAACCCTGAAAAAGGTACCCTCTGAAACTGAGGAAGCAGGGCAACAGTGCCTAGCTCAGGTGACAATCTTTAAGCAAAAGAAACACACAAGGGCGTGGGGAGCTGGCGAAAAGGCAACACTGAGAAATCCACCCTCTGAAACGGACGAAGATGGGCAACAGAGGCTAGCTCAGGTGGCAATCTTTAAGCAAAAGAAACACACAAGGGCGTGGAGACCTGGGAAAAAGCAACACGGAGAAATCCACCCTCTGAAACTGAGGAAGATGGGCAAGAGAGGCTACCTCAGGTGGCAATCCTTAAGCAAAAACAAAGCACAAAGGCGTGGAGCCCTGGGGACAAAGCAACCCTGAAATATCTACCCTCTGAAACTGAGGAACATGGGCAAGAGAGGCTAGCTCAGGTGGCAATCGTTAAGCAAAAACAAAACACAAAGGCGTGGAGACCTGGGGAAAAAGCAACCCTGAAATATCTACCCTCTGAAACTGAGGAAGATGGGCAAGAGAGGCTGGCTTCAGGTGGCAATCTTTAAGCAAAAGAAACACACAAGGGCGTGGGGAGCTGGGGAAAAGGCAACACTGAGAAATCCACCCTCTGAAACGGACGAGGATGGGCAACAGAGGCTAGCTCAGGTGGCAATCTTTAAGCAAAAGAAACACACAAGGGCGTGGAGGCCTGTGGAAAAAGCAACACGGAGAAATCCACCCTCTGAAACTGAGGAACATGGGCAAAAGAAGCTAGCTCAGGTTGCAACCTTTAAGCAGAAAAAAAACACAAGGGCGTGCAGACCTGGCAAAAAAGCAACAGTGAGAAATCTACCCTCTGAAACCGACGAAGATGGACAACAGAGGCTAGCTCAGGTGGCAATTTTTAAGGAAAAATAAAAGGAAGTGCGTGGAGACCTGGGGAAAAAGCAACACGGAGAAATCTACCCTCTAGAACTGAGAAAGAAGCGCAACAGAGGCTAGCTCAGGTGGCAATCTTTAAGCAAAAAAAATAAAATAAAAAAATACAATGGCGAGGAGACCCGGTCAAAAAGCAACCCTGAAAAAGGTACCCTCTGAAACTGAGGAAGCAGGGCAACAGTGCCTAGCTCAGGTGACAATCTTTAAGCAAAAGAAACACACAAGGGCGTGGGGAGCTGGCGAAAAGGCAACACTGAGAAATCCACCCTCTGAAACGGACGAAGATGGGCAACAGAGGCTAGCTCAGGTGGCAATCTTTAAGCAAAAAAAATAAGATAAAAAAATACAATGGCGAGGAGACCCGGTCAAAAAGCAACCCTGAAAAAGGTACCCTCTGAAACTGAGGAAGCAGGGCAACAGTGCCTAGCTCAGGTGACAATCTTTAAGCAAAAGAAACACACAAGGGCGTGGGGAGCTGGCGAAAAGGCAACACTGAGAAATCCACCCTCTGAAACGGACGAAGATGGGCAACAGAGGCTAGCTCAGGTGGCAATCTTTAAGCAAAAGAAACACACAAGGGCGTGGAGACCTGGGAAAAAGCAACACGGAGAAATCCACCCTCTGAAACTGAGGAAGATGGGCAAGAGAGGCTACCTCAGGTGGCAATCCTTAAGCAAAAACAAAGCACAAAGGCGTGGAGCCCTGGGGACAAAGCAACCCTGAAATATCTACCCTCTGAAACTGAGGAAGATGGGCAAGAGAGGCTAGCTCAGGTGGCAATCGTTAAGCAAAAACAAAACACAAAGGCGTGGAGACCTGGGGAAAAAGCAACCCTGAAATATCTACCCTCTGAAACTGAGGAAGATGGGCAAGAGAGGCTGGCTTCAGGTGGCAAACGTTAAGCAAAAGAAACACACAAGGGCGTGGAGACCTGGGGAAACAGCAACACGGAGATATCGACCCTCTGAAACTCAGGAAGATGGGCAAGAGAGGCTAGCTCAGGTGGCAATCGTTAAGCAAAAACAAAACCCAAAGGCGTGGAGACCTGGGGAAAAAGCAACCCTGAAATATCTACCCTCTGAAACTGAGGAAGATGGGCAAGAGAGGCTGGCTTCAGGTGGCAATCTTTAAGCAAAAGAAACACACAAGGGCGTGGGGAGCTGGCGAAAAGGCAACACTGAGAAATCCACCCTCTGAAACGGACGAAGATGGGCAACAGAGGCTAGCTCAGGTGGCAATCTTTAAGCAAAAGAAACACACAAGGGCGTGGAGACCTGGGGAAAAAGCAACACGGAGAAATCCACCCTCTGAAACTGAGGAAGATGGGCAAGAGAGGCTACCTCAGGTGGCAATCCTTAAGCAAAAACAAAGCACAAAGGCGTGGAGCCCTGGGGACAAAGCAACCCTGAAATATCTACCCTCTGAAACTGAGGAACATGGGCAAGAGAGGCTAGCTCAGGTGGCAATCGTTAAGCAAAAACAAAACACAAAGGCGTGGAGACCTGGGGAAAAAGCAACCCTGAAATATCTACCCTCTGAAACTGAGGAAGATGGGCAAGAGAGGCTGGCTTCAGGTGGAAAACGTTAAGCAAAAGAAACACACAAGGGCGTGGAGACCTGGGGAAACAGCAACACGGAGATATCGACCCTCTGAAACTCAGGAAGATGGGCAAGAGAGGCTAGCTCAGGTGGCAATCGTTAAGCAAAAGAAACACACAAGGGCGTGGAGACCTGGGGAAACAGCAACACGGAGATATCGACCCTCTGAAACTCAGGAAGATGGGCAAGAGAGGCTAGCTCAGGTGGCAATCGTTAAGCAAAAACAAAACCCAAAGGCGTGGAGACCTGGGGAAAAAGCAACCCTGAAATATCTACCCTCTGAAACTGAGGAAGATGGGCAAGAGAGGCTGGCTTCAGGTGGCAATCTTTAAGCAAAAGAAACACACAAGGGCGTGGGGAGCTGGCGAAAAGGCAACACTGAGAAATCCACCCTCTGAAACGGACGAAGATGGGCAACAGAGGCTAGCTCAGGTGGCAATCTTTAAGCAAAAGAAACACACAAGGGCGTGGAGGCCTGGGGAAAAAGCAACACGGAGAAATCCACCCTCTGAAACGGATGAAGATGGGCAAGAGAGGCTACCTCAGGTGGCAATCCTTAAGCAAAAACAAAGCACAAAGGCGTGGAGCCCTGGGGACAAAGCAACCCTGAAATATCTACCCTCTGAAACTGAGGAACATGGGCAAGAGAGGCTAGCTCAGGTGGCAATCGTTAAGCAAAAACAAAACACAAAGGCGTGGAGACCTGGGGAAAAAGCAACCCTGAAATATCTACCCTCTGAAACTGAGGAAGATGGGCAAGAGAGGCTGGCTTCAGGTGGCAAACGTTAAGCAAAAGAAACACACAAGGGCGTGGAGACCTGGGGAAACAGCAACACGGAGATATCGACCCTCTGAAACTCAGGAAGATGGGCAAGAGAGGCTAGCTCAGGTGGCAATCGTTAAGCAAAAACAAAACCCAAAGGCGTGGAGACCTGGGGAAAAAGCAACCCTGAAATATCTACCCTCTGAAACTGAGGAAGATGGGCAAGAGAGTCTGGCTTCAGGTGGCAATCTTTAAGCAAAAGAAACACACAAGGGCGTGGGGAGCTGGGGAAAAGGCAACACTGAGAAATCCACCCTCTGAAACGGACAGAGATGGGCAACAGAGGCTAGCTCAGGTGGCAATCGTTAAGCAAAAGAAACACACAAGGGCGTGGAGGCCTGGGGAAAAAGCAACACGGAGAAATCCACCCTCTGAAACTGAGGAACATGGGCAAAAGAAGCTAGCTCAGGTTGCAACCTTTAAGCAGAAAAAAAACACAAGGGCGTGCAGACCTGGCAAAAAAGCAACAGTGAGAAATCTACCCTCTGAAACCGACGAAGATGGACAACAGAGGCTAGCTCAGGTGGCAATTTTTAAGGAAAAATAAAAGGAAGTGCGTGGAGACCTGGGGAAAAAGCAACACGGAGAAATCTACCCTCTAGAACTGAGAAAGAAGCGCAACAGAGGCTAGCTCAGGTGGCAATCTTTAAGCAAAAAAAATAAAATAAAAAAATACAATGGCGAGGAGACCCGGTCAAAAAGCAACCCTGAAAAAGGTACCCTCTGAAACTGAGGAAGCAGGGCAACAGTGCCTAGCTCAGGTGACAATCTTTAAGCAAAAGAAACACACAAGGGCGTGGGGAGCTGGCGAAAAGGCAACACTGAGAAATCCACCCTCTGAAACGGACGAAGATGGGCAACAGAGGCTAGCTCAGGTGGCAATCTTTAAGCAAAAAAAATAAGATAAAAAAATACAATGGCGAGGAGACCCGGTCAAAAAGCAACCCTGAAAAAGGTACCCTCTGAAACTGAGGAAGCAGGGCAACAGTGCCTAGCTCAGGTGACAATCTTTAAGCAAAAGAAACACACAAGGGCGTGGGGAGCTGGCGAAAAGGCAACACTGAGAAATCCACCCTCTGAAACGGACGAAGATGGGCAACAGAGGCTAGCTCAGGTGGCAATCTTTAAGCAAAAGAAACACACAAGGGCGTGGAGACCTGGGAAAAAGCAACACGGAGAAATCCACCCTCTGAAACTGAGGAAGATGGGCAAGAGAGGCTACCTCAGGTGGCAATCCTTAAGCAAAAACAAAGCACAAAGGCGTGGAGCCCTGGGGACAAAGCAACCCTGAAATATCTACCCTCTGAAACTGAGGAACATGGGCAAGAGAGGCTAGCTCAGGTGGCAATCGTTAAGCAAAAACAAAACACAAAGGCGTGGAGACCTGGGGAAAAAGCAACCCTGAAATATCTACCCTCTGAAACTGAGGAAGATGGGCAAGAGAGGCTGGCTTCAGGTGGCAAACGTTAAGCAAAAGAAACACACAAGGGCGTGGAGACCTGGGGAAACAGCAACACGGAGATATCGACCCTCTGAAACTCAGGAAGATGGGCAAGAGAGGCTAGCTCAGGTGGCAATCGTTAAGCAAAAACAAAACCCAAAGGCGTGGAGACCTGGGGAAAAAGCAACCCTGAAATATCTACCCTCTGAAACTGAGGAAGATGGGCAAGAGAGGCTGGCTTCAGGTGGCAATCTTTAAGCAAAAGAAACACACAAGGGCGTGGGGAGCTGGCGAAAAGGCAACACTGAGAAATCCACCCTCTGAAACGGACGAAGATGGGCAACAGAGGCTAGCTCAGGTGGCAATCTTTAAGCAAAAGAAACACACAAGGGCGTGGAGGCCTGGGGAAAAAGCAACACGGAGAAATCCTCCCTCTGAAACTGAGGAAGATGGGCAAGAGAGGCTACCTCAGGTGGCAATCCTTAAGCAAAAACAAAGCACAAAGGCGTGGAGCCCTGGGGACAAAGCAACCCTGAAATATCTACCCTCTGAAACTGAGGAACATGGGCAAGAGAGGCTAGCTCAGGTGGCAATCGTTAAGCAAAAACAAAACACAAAGGCGTGGAGACCTGGGGAAAAAGCAACCCTGAAATATCTACCCTCTGAAACTGAGGAAGATGGGCAAGAGAGGCTGGCTTCAGGTGGCAAACGTTAAGCAAAAGAAACACACAAGGGCGTGGAGACCTGGGGAAACAGCAACACGGAGATATCGACCCTCTGAAACTCAGGAAGATGGGCAAGAGAGGCTAGCTCAGGTGGCAATCGTTAAGCAAAAACAAAACCCAAAGGCGTGGAGACCTGGGGAAAAAGCAACCCTGAAATATCTACCCTGTGAAACTGAGGAAGATGGGCAAGAGAGGCTGGCTTCAGGTGGCAATCTTTAAGCAAAAGAAACACACAAGGGCGTGGGGAGCTGGGGAAAAGGCAACACTGAGAAATCCACCCTCTGAAACGGACGAAGATGGGCAACAGAGGCTAGCTCAGGTGGCAATCTTTAAGCAAAAGAAACACACAAGGGCGTGGAGGCCTGGGGAAAAAGCAACACGGAGAAATCCACCCTCTGAAACTGAGGAAGATGGGCAAGAGAGGCTACCTCAGGTGGCAATCCTTAAGCAAAAACAAAGCACAAAGACGTGGAGCCCTGGGGACAAAGCAACCCTGAAATATCTACCCTCTGAAACTGAGGAACATGGGCAAGAGAGGCTAGCTCAGGTGGCAATCGTTAAGCAAAAACAAAACACAAAGGCGTGGAGACCTGGGGAAAAAGCAACCCTGAAATATCTACCCTCTGAAACTGAGGAAGATGGGCAAGAGAGGCTGGCTTCAGGTGGCAAACGTTAAGCAAAAGAAACACACAAGGGCGTGGAGACCTGGGGAAACAGCAACACGGAGATATCGACCCTCTGAAACTCAGGAAGATGGGCAAGAGAGGCTAGCTCAGGTGGCAATCGTTAAGCAAAAACAAAACCCAAAGGCGTGGAGACCTGGGGAAAAAGCAACCCTGAAATATCTACCCTCTGAAACTGAGGAAGATGGGCAAGAGAGGCTGGCTTCAGGTGGCAATCTTTAAGCAAAAGAAACACACAAGGGCGTGGGGAGCTGGCGAAAAGGCAACACTGAGAAATCCACCCTCTGAAACGGACGAAGATGGGCAACAGAGGCTAGCTCAGGTGGCAATCTTTAAGCAAAAGAAACACACAAGGGCGTGGAGGCCTGGGGAAAAAGCAACACGGAGAAATCCACCCTCTGAAACTGAGGAAGATGGGCAAGAGAGGCTACCTCAGGTGGCAATCCTTAAGCAAAAACAAAGCACAAAGGCGTGGAGCCCTGGGGACAAAGCAACCCTGAAATATCTACCCTCTGAAACTGAGGAACATGGGCAAGAGAGGCTAGCTCAGGTGGCAATCGTTAAGCAAAAACAAAACACAAAGGCGTGGAGACCTGGGGAAAAAGCAACCCTGAAATATCTACCCTCTGAAACTGAGGAAGATGGGCAAGAGAGGCTGGCTTCAGGTGGCAAACGTTAAGCAAAAGAAACACACAAGGGCGTGGAGACCTGGGGAAACAGCAACACGGAGATATCGACCCTCTGAAACTCAGGAAGATGGGCAAGAGAGGCTAGCTCAGGTGGCAATCGTTAAGCAAAAACAAAACCCAAAGGCGTGAAGACCTGGGGAAAAAGCAACCCTGAAATATCTACCCTCTGAAACTGAGGAAGATGGGCAAGAGAGGCTGGCTTCAGGTGGCAATCTTTAAGCAAAAGAAACACACAAGGGCGTGGGGAGCTGGGGAAAAGGCAACACTGAGAAATCCACCCTCTGAAACGGACAGAGATGGGCAACAGAGGCTAGCTCAGGTGGCAATCTTTAAGCAAAAGAAACACACAAGGGCGTGGAGGCCTGGGGAAAAAGCAACACGGAGAAATCCACCCTCTGAAACTGAGGAACATGGGCAAAAGAAGCTAGCTCAGGTTGCAACCTTTAAGCAGAAAAAAAACACAAGGGCGTGCAGACCTGGCAAAAAAGCAACAGTGAGAAATCTACCCTCTGAAACCGACGAAGATGGACAACAGAGGCTAGCTCAGGTGGCAATTTTTAAGGAAAAATAAAAGGAAGTGCGTGGAGACCTGGGGAAAAAGCAACACGGAGAAATCTACCCTCTAGAACTGAGAAAGAAGCGCAACAGAGGCTAGCTCAGGTGGCAATCTTTAAGCAAAAAAAATAAGATAAAAAAATACAATGGCGAGGAGACCCGGTCAAAAAGCAACCCTGAAAAAGGTACCCTCTGAAACTGAGGAAGCAGGGCAACAGTGCCTAGCTCAGGTGACAATCTTTAAGCAAAAGAAACACACAAGGGCGTGGGGAGCTGGCGAAAAGGCAACACTGAGAAATCCACCCTCTGAAACGGACGAAGATGGGCAACAGAGGCTAGCTCAGGTGGCAATCTTTAAGCAAAAAAAATAAGATAAAAAAATACAATGGCGAGGAGACCCGGTCAAAAAGCAACCCTGAAAAAGGTACCCTCTGAAACTGAGGAAGCAGGGCAACAGTGCCTAGCTCAGGTGACAATCTTTAAGCAAAAGAAACACACAAGGGCGTGGGGAGCTGGCGAAAAGGCAACACTGAGAAATCCACCCTCTGAAACGGACGAAGATGGGCAACAGAGGCTAGCTCAGGTGGCAATCTTTAAGCAAAAGAAACACACAAGGGCGTGGAGACCTGGGAAAAAGCAACACGGAGAAATCCACCCTCTGAAACTGAGGAAGATGGGCAAGAGAGGCTACCTCAGGTGGCAATCCTTAAGCAAAAACAAAGCACAAAGGCGTGGAGCCCTGGGGACAAAGCAACCCTGAAATATCTACCCTCTGAAACTGAGGAACATGGGCAAGAGAGGCTAGCTCAGGTGGCAATCGTTAAGCAAAAACAAAACACAAAGGCGTGGAGACCTGGGGAAAAAGCAACCCTGAAATATCTACCCCCTGAAACTGAGGAAGATGGGCAAGAGAGGCTGGCTTCAGGTGGCAAACGTTAAGCAAAAGAAACACACAAGGGCGTGGAGACCTGGGGAAACAGCAACACGGAGATATCGACCCTCTGAAACTCAGGAAGATGGGCAAGAGAGGCTAGCTCAGGTGGCAATCGTTAAGCAAAAACAAAACCCAAAGGCGTGGAGACCTGGGGAAAAAGCAACCCTGAAATATCTACCCTCTGAAACTGAGGAAGATGGGCAAGAGAGGCTGGCTTCAGGTGGCAATCTTTAAGCAAAAGAAACACACAAGGGCGTGGGGAGCTGGCGAAAAGGCAACACTGAGAAATCCACCCTCTGAAACGGACGAAGATGGGCAACAGAGGCTAGCTCAGGTGGCAATCTTTAAGCAAAAGAAACACACAAGGGCGTGGAGGCCTGGGGAAAAAGCAACACGGAGAAATCCTCCCTCTGAAACTGAGGAAGATGGGCAAGAGAGGCTACCTCAGGTGGCAATCCTTAAGCAAAAACAAAGCACAAAGGCGTGGAGCCCTGGGGACAAAGCAACCCTGAAATATCTACCCTCTGAAACTGAGGAACATGGGCAAAAGAAGCTAGCTCAGGTTGCAACCTTTAAGCAGAAAAAAAACACAAGGGCGTGCAGACCTGGCAAAAAAGCAACAGTGAGAAATCTACCCTCTGAAACCGACGAAGATGGACAACAGAGGCTAGCTCAGGTGGCAATTTTTAAGGAAAAATAAAAGGAAGTGCGTGGAGACCTGGGGAAAAAGCAACACGGAGAAATCTATCCTCTAGAACTGAGAAAGAAGCGCAACAGAGGCTAGCTCAGGTGGCAATCTTTAAGCAAAAAAAATAAAATAAAAAAATACAATGGCGAGGAGACCCGGTCAAAAAGCAACCCTGAAAAAGGTACCCTCTGAAACTGAGGAAGCAGGGCAACAGTGCCTAGCTCAGGTGACAATCTTTAAGCAAAAGAAACACACAAGGGTGTGGGGAGCTGGCGAAAAGGCAACACTGAGAAATCCACCCTCTGAAACGGACGAAGATGGGCAACAGAGGCTAGCTCAGGTGGCAATCTTTAAGCAAAAAAAATAAGATAAAAAAATACAATGGCGAGGAGACCCGGTCAAAAAGCAACCCTGAAAAAGGTACCCTCTGAAACTGAGGAAGCAGGGCAACAGTGCCTAGCTCAGGTGACAATCTTTAAGCAAAAGAAACACACAAGGGCGTGGGGAGCTGGCGAAAAGGCAACACTGAGAAATCCACCCTCTGAAACGGACGAAGATGGGCAACAGAGGCTAGCTCAGGTGGCAATCTTTAAGCAAAAGAAACACACAAGGGCGTGGAGACCTGGGAAAAAGCAACACGGAGAAATCCACCCTCTGAAACTGAGGAAGATGGGCAAGAGAGGCTACCTCAGGTGGCAATCCTTAAGCAAAAACAAAGCACAAAGGCGTGGAGCCCTGGGGACAAAGCAACCCTGAAATATCTACCCTCTGAAACTGAGGAACATGGGCAAGAGAGGCTAGCTCAGGTGGCAATCGTTAAGCAAAAACAAAACACAAAGGCGTGGAGACCTGGGGAAAAAGCAACCCTGAAATATCTACCCTCTGAAACTGAGGAAGATGGGCAAGAGAGGCTGGCTTCAGGTGGCAAACGTTAAGCAAAAGAAACACACAAGGGCGTGGAGACCTGGGGAAACAGCAACACGGAGATATCGACCCTCTGAAACTCAGGAAGATGGGCAAGAGAGGCTAGCTCAGGTGGCAATCGTTAAGCAAAAACAAAACCCAAAGGCGTGGAGACCTGGGGAAAAAGCAACCCTGAAATATCTACCCTCTGAAACTGAGGAAGATGGGCAAGAGAGGCTGGCTTCAGGTGGCAATCTTTAAGCAAAAGAAACACACAAGGGCGTGGGGAGCTGGCGAAAAGGCAACACTGAGAAATCCACCCTCTGAAACGGACGAAGATGGGCAACAGAGGCTAGCTCAGGTGGCAATCTTTAAGCAAAAGAAACACACAAGGGCGTGGAGGCCTGGGGAAAAAGCAACACGGAGAAATCCTCCCTCTGAAACTGAGGAAGATGGGCAAGAGAGGCTACCTCAGGTGGCAATCCTTAAGCAAAAACAAAGCACAAAGGCGTGGAGCCCTGGGGACAAAGCAACCCTGAAATATCTACCCTCTGAAACTGAGGAACATGGGCAAGAGAGGCTAGCTCAGGTGGCAATCGTTAAGCAAAAACAAAACACAAAGGCGTGGAGACCTGGGGAAAAAGCAACCCTGAAATATCTACCCTCTGAAACTGAGGAAGATGGGCAAGAGAGGCTGGCTTCAGGTGGCAAACGTTAAGCAAAAGAAACACACAAGGGCGTGGAGACCTGGGGAAACAGCAACACGGAGATATCGACCCTCTGAAACTCAGGAAGATGGGCAAGAGAGGCTAGCTCAGGTGGCAATCGTTAAGCAAAAACAAAACCCAAAGGCGTGGAGACCTGGGGAAAAAGCAACCCTGAAATATCTACCCTGTGAAACTGAGGAAGATGGGCAAGAGAGGCTGGCTTCAGGTGGCAATCTTTAAGCAAAAGAAACACACAAGGGCGTGGGGAGCTGGCGAAAAGGCAACACTGAGAAATCCACCCTCTGAAACGGACGAAGATGGGCAACAGAGGCTAGCTCAGGTGGCAATCTTTAAGCAAAAGAAACACACAAGGGCGTGGAGGCCTGGGGAAAAAGCAACACGGAGAAATCCACCCTCTGAAACTGAGGAAGATGGGCAAGAGAGGCTACCTCAGGTGGCAATCCTTAAGCAAAAACAAAGCACAAAGACGTGGAGCCCTGGGGACAAAGCAACCCTGAAATATCTACCCTCTGAAACTGAGGAACATGGGCAAGAGAGGCTAGCTCAGGTGGCAATCGTTAAGCAAAAACAAAACACAAAGGCGTGGAGACCTGGGGAAAAAGCAACCCTGAAATATCTACCCTCTGAAACTGAGGAAGATGGGCAAGAGAGGCTGGCTTCAGGTGGCAAACGTTAAGCAAAAGAAACACACAAGGGCGTGGAGACCTGGGGAAACAGCAACACGGAGATATCGACCCTCTGAAACTCAGGAAGATGGGCAAGAGAGGCTAGCTCAGGTGGCAATCGTTAAGCAAAAACAAAACCCAAAGGCGTGGAGACCTGGGGAAAAAGCAACCCTGAAATATCTACCCTCTGAAACTGAGGAAGATGGGCAAGAGAGGCTGGCTTCAGGTGGCAATCTTTAAGCAAAAGAAACACACAAGGGCGTGGGGAGCTGGCGAAAAGGCAACACTGAGAAATCCACCCTCTGAAACGGACGAAGATGGGCAACAGAGGCTAGCTCAGGTGGCAATCTTTAAGCAAAAGAAACACACAAGGGCGTGGAGGCCTGGGGAAAAAGCAACACGGAGAAATCCACCCTCTGAAACTGAGGAAGATGGGCAAGAGAGGCTACCTCAGGTGGCAATCCTTAAGCAAAAACAAAGCACAAAGGCGTGGAGCCCTGGGGACAAAGCAACCCTGAAATATCTACCCTCTGAAACTGAGGAACATGGGCAAGAGAGGCTAGCTCAGGTGGCAATCGTTAAGCAAAAACAAAACACAAAGGCGTGGAGACCTGGGGAAAAAGCAACCCTGAAATATCTACCCTCTGAAACTGAGGAAGATGGGCAAGAGAGGCTGGCTTCAGGTGGCAAACGTTAAGCAAAAGAAACACACAAGGGCGTGGAGACCTGGGGAAACAGCAACACGGAGATATCGACCCTCTGAAACTCAGGAAGATGGGCAAGAGAGGCTAGCTCAGGTGGCAATCGTTAAGCAAAAACAAAACCCAAAGGCGTGAAGACCTGGGGAAAAAGCAACCCTGAAATATCTACCCTCTGAAACTGAGGAAGATGGGCAAGAGAGGCTGGCTTCAGGTGGCAATCTTTAAGCAAAAGAAACACACAAGGGCGTGGGGAGCTGGGGAAAAGGCAACACTGAGAAATCCACCCTCTGAAACGGACAGAGATGGGCAACAGAGGCTAGCTCAGGTGGCAATCTTTAAGCAAAAGAAACACACAAGGGCGTGGAGGCCTGGGGAAAAAGCAACACGGAGAAATCCACCCTCTGAAACTGAGGAACATGGGCAAAAGAAGCTAGCTCAGGTTGCAACCTTTAAGCAGAAAAAAAACACAAGGGCGTGCAGACCTGGCAAAAAAGCAACAGTGAGAAATCTACCCTCTGAAACCGACGAAGATGGACAACAGAGGCTAGCTCAGGTGGCAATTTTTAAGGAAAAATAAAAGGAAGTGCGTGGAGACCTGGGGAAAAAGCAACACGGAGAAATCTACCCTCTAGAACTGAGAAAGAAGCGCAACAGAGGCTAGCTCAGGTGGCAATCTTTAAGCAAAAAAAATAAGATAAAAAAATACAATGGCGAGGAGACCCGGTCAAAAAGCAACCCTGAAAAAGGTACCCTCTGAAACTGAGGAAGCAGGGCAACAGTGCCTAGCTCAGGTGACAATCTTTAAGCAAAAGAAACACACAAGGGCGTGGGGAGCTGGCGAAAAGGCAACACTGAGAAATCCACCCTCTGAAACGGACGAAGATGGGCAACAGAGGCTAGCTCAGGTGGCAATCTTTAAGCAAAAAAAATAAGATAAAAGAATACAATGGCGAGGAGACCCGGTCAAAAAGCAACCCTGAAAAAGGTACCCTCTGAAACTGAGGAAGCAGGGCAACAGTGCCTAGCTCAGGTGACAATCTTTAAGCAAAAGAAACACACAAGGGCGTGGGGAGCTGGCGAAAAGGCAACACTGAGAAATCCACCCTCTGAAACGGACGAAGATGGGCAACAGAGGCTAGCTCAGGTGGCAATCTTTAAGCAAAAGAAACACACAAGGGCGTGGAGACCTGGGAAAAAGCAACACGGAGAAATCCACCCTCTGAAACTGAGGAAGATGGGCAAGAGAGGCTACCTCAGGTGGCAATCCTTAAGCAAAAACAAAGCACAAAGGCGTGGAGCCCTGGGGACAAAGCAACCCTGAAATATCTACCCTCTGAAACTGAGGAACATGGGCAAGAGAGGCTAGCTCAGGTGGCAATCGTTAAGCAAAAACAAAACACAAAGGCGTGGAGACCTGGGGAAAAAGCAACCCTGAAATATCTACCCCCTGAAACTGAGGAAGATGGGCAAGAGAGGCTGGCTTCAGGTGGCAAACGTTAAGCAAAAGAAACACACAAGGGCGTGGAGACCTGGGGAAACAGCAACACGGAGATATCGACCCTCTGAAACTCAGGAAGATGGGCAAGAGAGGCTAGCTCAGGTGGCAATCGTTAAGCAAAAACAAAACCCAAAGGCGTGGAGACCTGGGGAAAAAGCAACCCTGAAATATCTACCCTCTGAAACTGAGGAAGATGGGCAAGAGAGGCTGGCTTCAGGTGGCAATCTTTAAGCAAAAGAAACACACAAGGGCGTGGGGAGCTGGCGAAAAGGCAACACTGAGAAATCCACCCTCTGAAACGGACGAAGATGGGCAACAGAGGCTAGCTCAGGTGGCAATCTTTAAGCAAAAGAAACACACAAGGGCGTGGAGGCCTGGGGAAAAAGCAACACGGAGAAATCCTCCCTCTGAAACTGAGGAAGATGGGCAAGAGAGGCTACCTCAGGTGGCAATCCTTAAGCAAAAACAAAGCACAAAGGCGTGGAGCCCTGGGGACAAAGCAACCCTGAAATATCTACCCTCTGAAACTGAGGAACATGGGCAAAAGAAGCTAGCTCAGGTTGCAACCTTTAAGCAGAAAAAAAACACAAGGGCGTGCAGACCTGGCAAAAAAGCAACAGTGAGAAATCTACCCTCTGAAACCGACGAAGATGGACAACAGAGGCTAGCTCAGGTGGCAATTTTTAAGGAAAAATAAAAGGAAGTGCGTGGAGACCTGGGGAAAAAGCAACACGGAGAAATCTATCCTCTAGAACTGAGAAAGAAGCGCAACAGAGGCTAGCTCAGGTGGCAATCTTTAAGCAAAAAAAATAAAATAAAAAAATACAATGGCGAGGAGACCCGGTCAAAAAGCAACCCTGAAAAAGGTACCCTCTGAAACTGAGGAAGCAGGGCAACAGTGCCTAGCTCAGGTGACAATCTTTAAGCAAAAGAAACACACAAGGGTGTGGGGAGCTGGCGAAAAGGCAACACTGAGAAATCCACCCTCTGAAACGGACGAAGATGGGCAACAGAGGCTAGCTCAGGTGGCAATCTTTAAGCAAAAAAAATAAGATAAAAAAATACAATGGCGAGGAGACCCGGTCAAAAAGCAACCCTGAAAAAGGTACCCTCTGAAACTGAGGAAGCAGGGCAACAGTGCCTAGCTCAGGTGACAATCTTTAAGCAAAAGAAACACACAAGGGCGTGGGGAGCTGGCGAAAAGGCAACACTGAGAAATCCACCCTCTGAAACGGACGAAGATGGGCAACAGAGGCTAGCTCAGGTGGCAATCTTTAAGCAAAAGAAACACACAAGGGCGTGGAGACCTGGGAAAAAGCAACACGGAGAAATCCACCCTCTGAAACTGAGGAAGATGGGCAAGAGAGGCTACCTCAGGTGGCAATCCTTAAGCAAAAACAAAGCACAAAGGCGTGGAGCCCTGGGGACAAAGCAACCCTGAAATATCTACCCTCTGAAACTGAGGAACATGGGCAAGAGAGGCTAGCTCAGGTGGCAATCGTTAAGCAAAAACAAAACACAAAGGCGTGGAGACCTGGGGAAAAAGCAACCCTGAAATATCTACCCTCTGAAACTGAGGAAGATGGGCAAGAGAGGCTGGCTTCAGGTGGCAAACGTTAAGCAAAAGAAACACACAAGGGCGTGGAGACCTGGGGAAACAGCAACACGGAGATATCGACCCTCTGAAACTCAGGAAGATGGGCAAGAGAGGCTAGCTCAGGTGGCAATCGTTAAGCAAAAACAAAACCCAAAGGCGTGGAGACCTGGGGAAAAAGCAACCCTGAAATATCTACCCTCTGAAACTGAGGAAGATGGGCAAGAGAGGCTGGCTTCAGGTGGCAATCTTTAAGCAAAAGAAACACACAAGGGCGTGGGGAGCTGGCGAAAAGGCAACACTGAGAAATCCACCCTCTGAAACGGACGAAGATGGGCAACAGAGGCTAGCTCAGGTGGCAATCTTTAAGCAAAAGAAACACACAAGGGCGTGGAGGCCTGGGGAAAAAGCAACACGGAGAAATCCTCCCTCTGAAACTGAGGAAGATGGGCAAGAGAGGCTACCTCAGGTGGCAATCCTTAAGCAAAAACAAAGCACAAAGGCGTGGAGCCCTGGGGACAAAGCAACCCTGAAATATCTACCCTCTGAAACTGAGGAACATGGGCAAGAGAGGCTAGCTCAGGTGGCAATCGTTAAGCAAAAACAAAACACAAAGGCGTGGAGACCTGGGGAAAAAGCAACCCTGAAATATCTACCCTCTGAAACTGAGGAAGATGGGCAAGAGAGGCTGGCTTCAGGTGGCAAACGTTAAGCAAAAGAAACACACAAGGGCGTGGAGACCTGGGGAAACAGCAACACGGAGATATCGACCCTCTGAAACTCAGGAAGATGGGCAAGAGAGGCTAGCTCAGGTGGCAATCGTTAAGCAAAAACAAAACCCAAAGGCGTGGAGACCTGGGGAAAAAGCAACCCTGAAATATCTACCCTGTGAAACTGAGGAAGATGGGCAAGAGAGGCTGGCTTCAGGTGGCAATCTTTAAGCAAAAGAAACACACAAGGGCGTGGGGAGCTGGCGAAAAGGCAACACTGAGAAATCCACCCTCTGAAACGGACGAAGATGGGCAACAGAGGCTAGCTCAGGTGGCAATCTTTAAGCAAAAGAAACACACAAGGGCGTGGAGGCCTGGGGAAAAAGCAACACGGAGAAATCCACCCTCTGAAACTGAGGAAGATGGGCAAGAGAGGCTACCTCAGGTGGCAATCCTTAAGCAAAAACAAAGCACAAAGACGTGGAGCCCTGGGGACAAAGCAACCCTGAAATATCTACCCTCTGAAACTGAGGAACATGGGCAAGAGAGGCTAGCTCAGGTGGCAATCGTTAAGCAAAAACAAAACACAAAGGCGTGGAGACCTGGGGAAAAAGCAACCCTGAAATATCTACCCTCTGAAACTGAGGAAGATGGGCAAGAGAGGCTGGCTTCAGGTGGCAAACGTTAAGCAAAAGAAACACACAAGGGCGTGGAGACCTGGGGAAACAGCAACACGGAGATATCGACCCTCTGAAACTCAGGAAGATGGGCAAGAGAGGCTAGCTCAGGTGGCAATCGTTAAGCAAAAACAAAACCCAAAGGCGTGGAGACCTGGGGAAAAAGCAACCCTGAAATATCTACCCTCTGAAACTGAGGAAGATGGGCAAGAGAGGCTGGCTTCAGGTGGCAATCTTTAAGCAAAAGAAACACACAAGGGCGTGGGGAGCTGGCGAAAAGGCAACACTGAGAAATCCACCCTCTGAAACGGACGAAGATGGGCAACAGAGGCTAGCTCAGGTGGCAATCTTTAAGCAAAAGAAACACACAAGGGCGTGGAGGCCTGGGGAAAAAGCAACACGGAGAAATCCACCCTCTGAAACTGAGGAAGATGGGCAAGAGAGGCTACCTCAGGTGGCAATCCTTAAGCAAAAACAAAGCACAAAGGCGTGGAGCCCTGGGGACAAAGCAACCCTGAAATATCTACCCTCTGAAACTGAGGAACATGGGCAAGAGAGGCTAGCTCAGGTGGCAATCGTTAAGCAAAAACAAAACACAAAGGCGTGGAGACCTGGGGAAAAAGCAACCCTGAAATATCTACCCTCTGAAACTGAGGAAGATGGGCAAGAGAGGCTGGCTTCAGGTGGCAAACGTTAAGCAAAAGAAACACACAAGGGCGTGGAGACCTGGGGAAACAGCAACACGGAGATATCGACCCTCTGAAACTCAGGAAGATGGGCAAGAGAGGCTAGCTCAGGTGGCAATCGTTAAGCAAAAACAAAACCCAAAGGCGTGAAGACCTGGGGAAAAAGCAACCCTGAAATATCTACCCTCTGAAACTGAGGAAGATGGGCAAGAGAGGCTGGCTTCAGGTGGCAATCTTTAAGCAAAAGAAACACACAAGGGCGTGGGGAGCTGGGGAAAAGGCAACACTGAGAAATCCACCCTCTGAAACGGACAGAGATGGGCAACAGAGGCTAGCTCAGGTGGCAATCTTTAAGCAAAAGAAACACACAAGGGCGTGGAGGCCTGGGGAAAAAGCAACACGGAGAAATCCACCCTCTGAAACTGAGGAACATGGGCAAAAGAAGCTAGCTCAGGTTGCAACCTTTAAGCAGAAAAAAAACACAAGGGCGTGCAGACCTGGCAAAAAAGCAACAGTGAGAAATCTACCCTCTGAAACCGACGAAGATGGACAACAGAGGCTAGCTCAGGTGGCAATTTTTAAGGAAAAATAAAAGGAAGTGCGTGGAGACCTGGGGAAAAAGCAACACGGAGAAATCTACCCTCTAGAACTGAGAAAGAAGCGCAACAGAGGCTAGCTCAGGTGGCAATCTTTAAGCAAAAAAAATAAGATAAAAAAATACAATGGCGAGGAGACCCGGTCAAAAAGCAACCCTGAAAAAGGTACCCTCTGAAACTGAGGAAGCAGGGCAACAGTGCCTAGCTCAGGTGACAATCTTTAAGCAAAAGAAACACACAAGGGCGTGGGGAGCTGGCGAAAAGGCAACACTGAGAAATCCACCCTCTGAAACGGACGAAGATGGGCAACAGAGGCTAGCTCAGGTGGCAATCTTTAAGCAAAAAAAATAAGATAAAAGAATACAATGGCGAGGAGACCCGGTCAAAAAGCAACCCTGAAAAAGGTACCCTCTGAAACTGAGGAAGCAGGGCAACAGTGCCTAGCTCAGGTGACAATCTTTAAGCAAAAGAAACACACAAGGGCGTGGGGAGCTGGCGAAAAGGCAACACTGAGAAATCCACCCTCTGAAACGGACGAAGATGGGCAACAGAGGCTAGCTCAGGTGGCAATCTTTAAGCAAAAGAAACACACAAGGGCGTGGAGACCTGGGAAAAAGCAACACGGAGAAATCCACCCTCTGAAACTGAGGAAGATGGGCAAGAGAGGCTACCTCAGGTGGCAATCCTTAAGCAAAAACAAAGCACAAAGGCGTGGAGCCCTGGGGACAAAGCAACCCTGAAATATCTACCCTCTGAAACTGAGGAACATGGGCAAGAGAGGCTAGCTCAGGTGGCAATCGTTAAGCAAAAACAAAACACAAAGGCGTGGAGACCTGGGGAAAAAGCAACCCTGAAATATCTACCCCCTGAAACTGAGGAAGATGGGCAAGAGAGGCTGGCTTCAGGTGGCAAACGTTAAGCAAAAGAAACACACAAGGGCGTGGAGACCTGGGGAAACAGCAACACGGAGATATCGACCCTCTGAAACTCAGGAAGATGGGCAAGAGAGGCTAGCTCAGGTGGCAATCGTTAAGCAAAAACAAAACCCAAAGGCGTGGAGACCTGGGGAAAAAGCAACCCTGAAATATCTACCCTCTGAAACTGAGGAAGATGGGCAAGAGAGGCTGGCTTCAGGTGGCAATCTTTAAGCAAAAGAAACACACAAGGGCGTGGGGAGCTGGCGAAAAGGCAACACTGAGAAATCCACCCTCTGAAACGGACGAAGATGGGCAACAGAGGCTAGCTCAGGTGGCAATCTTTAAGCAAAAGAAACACACAAGGGCGTGGAGGCCTGGGGAAAAAGCAACACGGAGAAATCCTCCCTCTGAAACTGAGGAAGATGGGCAAGAGAGGCTACCTCAGGTGGCAATCCTTAAGCAAAAACAAAGCACAAAGGCGTGGAGCCCTGGGGACAAAGCAACCCTGAAATATCTACCCTCTGAAACTGAGGAACATGGGCAAGAGAGGCTAGCTCAGGTGGCAATCGTTAAGCAAAAACAAAACACAAAGGCGTGGAGACCTGGGGAAAAAGCAACCCTGAAATATCTACCCTCTGAAACTGAGGAAGATGGGCAAGAGAGGCTGGCTTCAGGTGGCAATCTTTAAGCAAAAGAAACACACAAGGGCGTGGGGAGCTGGGGAAAAGGCAACACTGAGAAATCCACCCTCTGAAACGGACGAGGATGGGCAACAGAGGCTAGCTCAGGTGGCAATCTTTAAGCAAAAGAAACACACAAGGGCGTGGAGGCCTGTGGAAAAAGCAACACGGAGAAATCCACCCTCTGAAACTGAGGAACATGGGCAAAAGAAGCTAGCTCAGGTTGCAACCTTTAAGCAGAAAAAAAACACAAGGGCGTGCAGACCTGGCAAAAAAGCAACAGTGAGAAATCTACCCTCTGAAACCGACGAAGATGGACAACAGAGGCTAGCTCAGGTGGCAATTTTTAAGGAAAAATAAAAGGAAGTGCGTGGAGACCTGGGGAAAAAGCAACACGGAGAAATCTACCCTCTAGAACTGAGAAAGAAGCGCAACAGAGGCTAGCTCAGGTGGCAATCTTTAAGCAAAAAAAATAAAATAAAAAAATACAATGGCGAGGAGACCCGGTCAAAAAGCAACCCTGAAAAAGGTACCCTCTGAAACTGAGGAAGCAGGGCAACAGTGCCTAGCTCAGGTGACAATCTTTAAGCAAAAGAAACACACAAGGGCGTGGGGAGCTGGCGAAAAGGCAACACTGAGAAATCCACCCTCTGAAACGGACGAAGATGGGCAACAGAGGCTAGCTCAGGTGGCAATCTTTAAGCAAAAAAAATAAGATAAAAAAATACAATTTCGAGGAGACCCGGTCAAAAAGCAACCCTGAAAAAGGTACCCTCTGAAACTGAGGAAGCAGGGCAACAGTGCCTAGCTCAGGTGACAATCTTTAAGCAAAAGAAACACACAAGGGCGTGGGGAGCTGGCGAAAAGGCAACACTGAGAAATCCACCCTCTGAAACGGACGAAGATGGGCAACAGAGGCTAGCTCAGGTGGCAATCTTTAAGCAAAAAAAATAAGATAAAAAAATACAATGGCGAGGAGACCCGGTCAAAAAGCAACCCTGAAAAAGGTACCCTCTGAAACTGAGGAAGCAGGGCAACAGTGCCTAGCTCAGGTGACAATCTTTAAGCAAAAGAAACACACAAGGGCGTGGGGAGCTGGCGAAAAGGCAACACTGAGAAATCCACCCTCTGAAACGGACGAAGATGGGCAACAGAGGCTAGCTCAGGTGGCAATCTTTAAGCAAAAGAAACACACAAGGGCGTGGAGACCTGGGGAAAAAGCAACACGGAGAAATCCACCCTCTGAAACTGAGGAAGATGGGCAAGAGAGGCTACCTCAGGTGGCAATCCTTAAGCAAAAACAAAGCACAAAGGCGTGGAGCCCTGGGGACAAAGCAACCCTGAAATATCTACCCTCTGAAACTGAGGAAGATGGGCAAGAGAGGCTGGCTTCAGGTGGCAAACGTTAAGCAAAAGAAACACACAAGGGCGTGGAGACCTGGGGAAACAGCAACACGGAGATATCGACCCTCTGAAACTCAGGAAGATGGGCAAGAGAGGCTAGCTCAGGTGGCAATCGTTAAGCAAAAACAAAACCCAAAGGCGTGGAGACCTGGGGAAGAAGCAACCCTGAAATATCTACCCTCTGAAACTGAGGAAGATGGGCAAGAGAGGCTGGCTTCAGGTGGCAATCTTTAAGCAAAAGAAACACACAAGGGCGTGGGGAGCTGGGGAAAAGGCAACACTGAGAAATCCACCCTCTGAAACGGACAGAGATGGGCAACAGAGGCTAGCTCAGGTGGCAATCGTTAAGCAAAAGAAACACACAAGGGCGTGGAGGCCTGGGGAAAAAGCAACACGGAGAAATCCACCCTCTGAAACTGAGGAACATGGGCAAAAGAAGCTAGCTCAGGTTGCAACCTTTAAGCAGAAAAAAAACACAAGGGCGTGCAGACCTGGCAAAAAAGCAACAGTGAGAAATCTACCCTCTGAAACCGACGAAGATGGACAACAGAGGCTAGCTCAGGTGGCAATTTTTAAGGAAAAATAAAAGGAAGTGCGTGGAGACCTGGGGAAAAAGCAACACGGAGAAATCTACCCTCTAGAACTGAGAAAGAAGCGCAACAGAGGCTAGCTCAGGTGGCAATCTTTAAGCAAAAAAAATAAAATAAAAAAATACAATGGCGAGGAGACCCGGTCAAAAAGCAACCCTGAAAAAGGTACCCTCTGAAACTGAGGAAGCAGGGCAACAGTGCCTAGCTCAGGTGACAATCTTTAAGCAAAAGAAACACACAAGGGCGTGGGGAGCTGGCGAAAAGGCAACACTGAGAAATCCACCCTCTGAAACGGACGAAGATGGGCAACAGAGGCTAGCTCAGGTGGCAATCTTTAAGCAAAAAAAATAAGATAAAAAAATACAATGGCGAGGAGACCCGGTCAAAAAGCAACCCTGAAAAAGGTACCCTCTGAAACTGAGGAAGCAGGGCAACAGTGCCTAGCTCAGGTGACAATCTTTAAGCAAAAGAAACACACAAGGGCGTGGGGAGCTGGCGAAAAGGCAACACTGAGAAATCCACCCTCTGAAACGGACGAAGATGGGCAACAGAGGCTAGCTCAGGTGGCAATCTTTAAGCAAAAGAAACACACAAGGGCGTGGAGACCTGGGAAAAAGCAACACGGAGAAATCCACCCTCTGAAACTGAGGAAGATGGGCAAGAGAGGCTACCTCAGGTGGCAATCCTTAAGCAAAAACAAAGCACAAAGGCGTGGAGCCCTGGGGACAAAGCAACCCTGAAATATCTACCCTCTGAAACTGAGGAAGATGGGCAAGAGAGGCTAGCTCAGGTGGCAATCGTTAAGCAAAAACAAAACACAAAGGCGTGGAGACCTGGGGAAAAAGCAACCCTGAAATATCTACCCTCTGAAACTGAGGAAGATGGGCAAGAGAGGCTGGCTTCAGGTGGCAAACGTTAAGCAAAAGAAACACACAAGGGCGTGGAGACCTGGGGAAACAGCAACACGGAGATATCGACCCTCTGAAACTCAGGAAGATGGGCAAGAGAGGCTAGCTCAGGTGGCAATCGTTAAGCAAAAACAAAACCCAAAGGCGTGGAGACCTGGGGAAAAAGCAACCCTGAAATATCTACCCTCTGAAACTGAGGAAGATGGGCAAGAGAGGCTGGCTTCAGGTGGCAATCTTTAAGCAAAAGAAACACACAAGGGCGTGGGGAGCTGGCGAAAAGGCAACACTGAGAAATCCACCCTCTGAAACGGACGAAGATGGGCAACAGAGGCTAGCTCAGGTGGCAATCTTTAAGCAAAAGAAACACACAAGGGCGTGGAGGCCTGGGGAAAAAGCAACACGGAGAAATCCACCCTCTGAAACTGAGGAAGATGGGCAAGAGAGGCTACCTCAGGTGGCAATCCTTAAGCAAAAACAAAGCACAAAGACGTGGAGCCCTGGGGACAAAGCAACCCTGAAATATCTACCCTCTGAAACTGAGGAACATGGGCAAGAGAGGCTAGCTCAGGTGGCAATCGTTAAGCAAAAACAAAACACAAAGGCGTGGAGACCTGGGGAAAAAGCAACCCTGAAATATCTACCCTCTGAAACTGAGGAAGATGGGCAAGAGAGGCTGGCTTCAGGTGGCAAACGTTAAGCAAAAGAAACACACAAGGGCGTGGAGACCTGGGGAAACAGCAACACGGAGATATCGACCCTCTGAAACTGAGGAAGATGGGCAAGAGAGGCTAGCTCAGGTGGCAATCGTTAAGCAAAAACAAAACCCAAAGGCGTGGAGACCTGGGGAAAAAGCAACCCTGAAATATCTACCCTCTGAAACTGAGGAAGATGGGCAAGAGAGGCTGGCTTCAGGTGGCAATCTTTAAGCAAAAGAAACACACAAGGGCGTGGGGAGCTGGCGAAAAGGCAACACTGAGAAATCCACCCTCTGAAACGGACGAAGATGGGCAACAGAGGCTAGCTCAGGTGGCAATCGTTAAGCAAAAGAAACACACAAGGGCGTGGAGGCCTGGGGAAAAAGCAACACGGAGAAATCCACCCTCTGAAACTGAGGAACATGGGCAAAAGAAGCTAGCTCAGGTTGCAACCTTTAAGCAGAAAAAAAACACAAGGGCGTGCAGACCTGGCAAAAAAGCAACAGTGAGAAATCTACCCTCTGAAACCGACGAAGATGGACAACAGAGGCTAGCTCAGGTGGCAATTTTTAAGGAAAAATAAAAGGAAGTGCGTGGAGACCTGGGGAAAAAGCAACACGGAGAAATCTACCCTCTAGAACTGAGAAAGAAGCGCAACAGAGGCTAGCTCAGGTGGCAATCTTTAAGCAAAAAAAATAAGATAAAAAAATACAATGGCGAGGAGACCCGGTCAAAAAGCAACCCTGAAAAAGGTACCCTCTGAAACTGAGGAAGCAGGGCAACAGTGCCTAGCTCAGGTGACAATCTTTAAGCAAAAGAAACACACAAGGGCGTGGGGAGCTGGCGAAAAGGCAACACTGAGAAATCCACCCTCTGAAACGGACGAAGATGGGCAACAGAGGCTAGCTCAGGTGGCAATCTTTAAGCAAAAAAAATAAGATAAAAAAATACAATGGCGAGGAGACCCGGTCAAAACGCAACCCTGAAAAAGGTACCCTCTGAAACTGAGGAAGCAGGGCAACAGTGCCTAGCTCAGGTGACAATCTTTAAGCAAAAGAAACACACAAGGGCGTGGGGAGCTGGCGAAAAGGCAACACTGAGAAATCCACCCTCTGAAACGGACGAAGATGGGCAACAGAGGCTAGCTCAGGTGGCAATCTTTAAGCAAAAGAAACACACAAGGGCGTGGAGACCTGGGAAAAAGCAACACGGAGAAATCCACCCTCTGAAACTGAGGAAGATGGGCAAGAGAGGCTACCTCAGGTGGCAATCCTTAAGCAAAAACAAAGCACAAAGGCGTGGAGCCCTGGGGACAAAGCAACCCTGAAATATCTACCCTCTGAAACTGAGGAACATGGGCAAGAGAGGCTAGCTCAGGTGGCAATCGTTAAGCAAAAACAAAACACAAAGGCGTGGAGACCTGGGGAAAAAGCAACCCTGAAATATCTACCCTCTGAAACTGAGGAAGATGGGCAAGAGAGGCTGGCTTCAGGTGGCAAACGTTAAGCAAAAGAAACACACAAGGGCGTGGAGACCTGGGGAAACAGCAACACGGAGATATCGACCCTCTGAAACTCAGGAAGATGGGCAAGAGAGGCTAGCTCAGGTGGCAATCGTTAAGCAAAAACAAAACCCAAAGGCGTGGAGACCTGGGGAAAAAGCAACCCTGAAATATCTACCCTCTGAAACTGAGGAAGATGGGCAAGAGAGGCTGGCTTCAGGTGGCAATCTTTAAGCAAAAGAAACACACAAGGGCGTGGGGAGCTGGCGAAAAGGCAACACTGAGAAATCCACCCTCTGAAACGGACGAAGATGGGCAACAGAGGCTAGCTCAGGTGGCAATCTTTAAGCAAAAGAAACACACAAGGGCGTGGAGGCCTGGGGAAAAAGCAACACGGAGAAATCCTCCCTCTGAAACTGAGGAAGATGGGCAAGAGAGGCTACCTCAGGTGGCAATCCTTAAGCAAAAACAAAGCACAAAGGCGTGGAGCCCTGGGGACAAAGCAACCCTGAAATATCTACCCTCTGAAACTGAGGAACATGGGCAAGAGAGGCTAGCTCAGGTGGCAATCGTTAAGCAAAAACAAAACACAAAGGCGTGGAGACCTGGGGAAAAAGCAACCCTGAAATATCTACCCTCTGAAACTGAGGAAGATGGGCAAGAGAGGCTGGCTTCAGGTGGCAATCTTTAAGCAAAAGAAACACACAAGGGCGTGGGGAGCTGGGGAAAAGGCAACACTGAGAAATCCACCCTCTGAAACGGACGAGGATGGGCAACAGAGGCTAGCTCAGGTGGCAATCTTTAAGCAAAAGAAACACACAAGGGCGTGGAGGCCTGTGGAAAAAGCAACACGGAGAAATCCACCCTCTGAAACTGAGGAACATGGGCAAAAGAAGCTAGCTCAGGTTGCAACCTTTAAGCAGAAAAAAAACACAAGGGCGTGCAGACCTGGCAAAAAAGCAACAGTGAGAAATCTACCCTCTGAAACCGACGAAGATGGACAACAGAGGCTAGCTCAGGTGGCAATTTTTAAGGAAAAATAAAAGGAAGTGCGTGGAGACCTGGGGAAAAAGCAACACGGAGAAATCTACCCTCTAGAACTGAGAAAGAAGCGCAACAGAGGCTAGCTCAGGTGGCAATCTTTAAGCAAAAAAAATAAAATAAAAAAATACAATGGCGAGGAGACCCGGTCAAAAAGCAACCCTGAAAAAGGTACCCTCTGAAACTGAGGAAGCAGGGCAACAGTGCCTAGCTCAGGTGACAATCTTTAAGCAAAAGAAACACACAAGGGCGTGGGGAGCTGGCGAAAAGGCAACACTGAGAAATCCACCCTCTGAAACGGACGAAGATGGGCAACAGAGGCTAGCTCAGGTGGCAATCTTTAAGCAAAAAAAATAAGATAAAAAAATACAATGGCGAGGAGACCCGGTCAAAAAGCAACCCTGAAAAAGGTACCCTCTGAAACTGAGGAAGCAGGGCAACAGTGCCTAGCTCAGGTGACAATCTTTAAGCAAAAGAAACACACAAGGGCGTGGGGAGCTGGCGAAAAGGCAACACTGAGAAATCCACCCTCTGAAACGGACGAAGATGGGCAACAGAGGCTAGCTCAGGTGGCAATCTTTAAGCAAAAGAAACACACAAGGGCGTGGAGACCTGGGAAAAAGCAACACGGAGAAATCCACCCTCTGAAACTGAGGAAGATGGGCAAGAGAGGCTACCTCAGGTGGCAATCCTTAAGCAAAAACAAAGCACAAAGGCGTGGAGCCCTGGGGACAAAGCAACCCTGAAATATCTACCCTCTGAAACTGAGGAACATGGGCAAGAGAGGCTAGCTCAGGTGGCAATCGTTAAGCAAAAACAAAACACAAAGGCGTGGAGACCTGGGGAAAAAGCAACCCTGAAATATCTACCCTCTGAAACTGAGGAAGATGGGCAAGAGAGGCTGGCTTCAGGTGGCAAACGTTAAGCAAAAGAAACACACAAGGGCGTGGAGACCTGGGGAAACAGCAACACGGAGATATCGACCCTCTGAAACTCAGGAAGATGGGCAAGAGAGGCTAGCTCAGGTGGCAATCGTTAAGCAAAAACAAAACCCAAAGGCGTGGAGACCTGGGGAAAAAGCAACCCTGAAATATCTACCCTCTGAAACTGAGGAAGATGGGCAAGAGAGGCTGGCTTCAGGTGGCAATCTTTAAGCAAAAGAAACACACAAGGGCGTGGGGAGCTGGCGAAAAGGCAACACTGAGAAATCCACCCTCTGAAACGGACGAAGATGGGCAACAGAGGCTAGCTCAGGTGGCAATCTTTAAGCAAAAGAAACACACAAGGGCGTGGAGGCCTGGGGAAAAAGCAACACGGAGAAATCCTCCCTCTGAAACTGAGGAAGATGGGCAAGAGAGGCTACCTCAGGTGGCAATCCTTAAGCAAAAACAAAGCACAAAGGCGTGGAGCCCTGGGGACAAAGCAACCCTGAAATATCTACCCTCTGAAACTGAGGAACATGGGCAAGAGAGGCTAGCTCAGGTGGCAATCGTTAAGCAAAAACAAAACACAAAGGCGTGGAGACCTGGGGAAAAAGCAACCCTGAAATATCTACCCTCTGAAACTGAGGAAGATGGGCAAGAGAGGCTGGCTTCAGGTGGCAAACGTTAAGCAAAAGAAACACACAAGGGCATGGAGACCTGGGGAAACAGCAACACGGAGATATCGACCCTCTGAAACTCAGGAAGATGGGCAAGAGAGGCTAGCTCAGGTGGCAATCGTTAAGCAAAAACAAAACCCAAAGGCGTGGAGACCTGGGGAAAAAGCAACCCTGAAATATCTACCCTCTGAAACTGAGGAAGATGGGCAAGAGAGGCTGGCTTCAGGTGGCAATCTTTAAGCAAAAGAAACACACAAGGGCGTGGGGAGCTGGGGAAAAGGCAACACTGAGAAATCCACCCTCTGAAACGGACGAAGATGGGCAACAGAGGCTAGCTCAGGTGGCAATCTTTAAGCAAAAGAAACACACAAGGGCGTGGAGGCCTGGGGAAAAAGCAACACGGAGAAATCCACCCTCTGAAACTGAGGAAGATGGGCAAGAGAGGCTACCTCAGGTGGCAATCCTTAAGCAAAAACAAAGCACAAAGACGTGGAGCCCTGGGGACAAAGCAACCCTGAAATATCTACCCTCTGAAACTGAGGAACATGGGCAAGAGAGGCTAGCTCAGGTGGCAATCGTTAAGCAAAAACAAAACACAAAGGCGTGGAGACCTTGGGAAAAAGCAACCCTGAAATATCTACCCTCTGAAACTGAGGAAGATGGGCAAGAGAGGCTGGCTTCAGGTGGCAAACGTTAAGCAAAAGAAACACACAAGGGCGTGGAGACCTGGGGAAACAGCAACACGGAGATATCGACCCTCTGAAACTCAGGAAGATGGGCAAGAGAGGCTAGCTCAGGTGGCAATCGTTAAGCAAAAACAAAACCCAAAGGCGTGGAGACCTGGGGAAAAAGCAACCCTGAAATATCTACCCTCTGAAACTGAGGAAGATGGGCAAGAGAGGCTGGCTTCAGGTGGCAATCTTTAAGCAAAAGAAACACACAAGGGCGTGGGGAGCTGGCGAAAAGGCAACACTGAGAAATCCACCCTCTGAAACGGACGAAGATGGGCAACAGAGGCTAGCTCAGGTGGCAATCGTTAAGCAAAAGAAACACACAAGGGCGTGGAGGCCTGGGGAAAAAGCAACACGGAGAAATCCACCCTCTGAAACTGAGGAACATGGGCAAAAGAAGCTAGCTCAGGTTGCAACCTTTAAGCAGAAAAAAAACACAAGGGCGTGCAGACCTGGCAAAAAAGCAACAGTGAGAAATCTACCCTCTGAAACCGACGAAGATGGACAACAGAGGCTAGCTCAGGTGGCAATTTTTAAGGAAAAATAAAAGGAAGTGCGTGGAGACCTGGGGAAAAAGCAACACGGAGAAATCTACCCTCTAGAACTGAGAAAGAAGCGCAACAGAGGCTAGCTCAGGTGGCAATCTTTAAGCAAAAAAAATAAAATAAAAAAATACAATGGCGAGGAGACCCGGTCAAAAAGCAACCCTGAAAAAGGTACCCTCTGAAACTGAGGAAGCAGGGCAACAGTGCCTAGCTCAGGTGACAATCTTTAAGCAAAAGAAACACACAAGGGCGTGGGGAGCTGGCGAAAAGGCAACACTGAGAAATCCACCCTCTGAAACGGACGAAGATGGGCAACAGAGGCTAGCTCAGGTGGCAATCTTTAAGCAAAAAAAATAAGATAAAAAAATACAATGGCGAGGAGACCCGGTCAAAAAGCAACCCTGAAAAAGGTACCCTCTGAACCTGAGGAAGCAGGGCAACAGTGCCTAGCTCAGGTGACAATCTTTAAGCAAAAGAAACACACAAGGGCGTGGGGAGCTGGCGAAAAGGCAACACTGAGAAATCCACCCTCTGAAACGGACGAAGATGGGCAACAGAGGCTAGCTCAGGTGGCAATCTTTAAGGAAAAGAAACACACAAGGGCGTGGAGACCTGGGGAAAAAGCAACACGGAGAAATCCACCCTCTGAAACTGAGGAAGATGGGCAAGAGAGGCTACCTCAGGTGGCAATCCTTAAGCAAAAACAAAGCAGAAAGGCGTGGAGCCCTGGGGACAAAGCAACCCTGAAATATCTACCCTCTGAAACTGAGGAAATGGGCAAGAGAGGCTAGCTCAGGTGGCAATCGTTAAGCAAAAACAAAACACAAAGGCGTGGAGACCTGGGGAAAAAGCAACCCTGAAATATCTACCCTCTGAAACTGAGGAAGATGGGCAAGAGAGGCTGGCTTCAGGTGGCAAACGTTAAGCAAAAGAAACACACAAGGGCGTGGAGACCTGGGGAAACAGCAACACGGAGATATCGACCCTCTGAAACTCAGGAAGATGGGCAAGAGAGGCTAGCTCAGGTGGCAATCGTTAAGCAAAAACAAAACCCAAAGGCGTGGAGACCTGGGGAAAAAGCAACCCTGAAATATCTACCCTCTGAAACTGAGGAAGATGGGCAAGAGAGGCTGGCTTCAGGTGGCAATCTTTAAGCAAAAGAAACACACAAGGGCGTGGGGAGCTGGCGAAAAGGCAACACTGAGAAATCCACCCTCTGAAACGGACGAAGATGGGCAACAGAGGCTAGCTCAGGTGGCAATCTTTAAGCAAAAGAAACACACAAGGGCGTGGAGGCCTGGGGAAAAAGCAACACGGAGAAATCCTCCCTCTGAAACTGAGGAAGATGGGCAAGAGAGGCTACCTCAGGTGGCAATCCTTAAGCAAAAACAAAGCACAAAGGCGTGGAGCCCTGGGGACAAAGCAACCCTGAAATATCTACCCTCTGAAACTGAGGAACATGGGCAAGAGAGGCTAGCTCAGGTGGCAATCGTTAAGCAAAAACAAAACACAAAGGCGTGGAGACCTGGGGAAAAAGCAACCCTGAAATATCTACCCTCTGAAACTGAGGAAGATGGGCAAGAGAGGCTGGCTTCAGGTGGCAAACGTTAAGCAAAAGAAACACACAAGGGCGTGGAGACCTGGGGAAACAGCAACACGGAGATATCGACCCTCTGAAACTCAGGAAGATGGGCAAGAGAGGCTAGCTCAGGTGGCAATCGTTAAGCAAAAACAAAACCCAAAGGCGTGGAGACCTGGGGAAAAAGCAACCCTGAAATATCTACCCTCTGAAACTGAGGAAGATGGGCAAGAGAGGCTGGCTTCAGGTGGCAATCTTTAAGCAAAAGAAACACACAAGGGCGTGGGGAGCTGGGGAAAAGGCAACACTGAGAAATCCACCCTCTGAAACGGACGAAGATGGGCAACAGAGGCTAGCTCAGGTGGCAATCTTTAAGCAAAAGAAACACACAAGGGCGTGGAGGCCTGGGGAAAAAGCAACACGGAGAAATCCACCCTCTGAAACTGAGGAAGATGGGCAAGAGAGGCTACCTCAGGTGGCAATCCTTAAGCAAAAACAAAGCACAAAGACGTGGAGCCCTGGGGACAAAGCAACCCTGAAATATCTACCCTCTGAAACTGAGGAACATGGGCAAGAGAGGCTAGCTCAGGTGGCAATCGTTAAGCAAAAACAAAACACAAAGGCGTGGAGACCTGGGGAAAAAGCAACCCTGAAATATCTACCCTCTGAAACTGAGGAAGATGGGCAAGAGAGGCTGGCTTCAGGTGGCAAACGTTAAGCAAAAGAAACACACAAGGGCGTGGAGACCTGGGGAAACAGCAACACGGAGATATCGACCCTCTGAAACTCAGGAAGATGGGCAAGAGAGGCTAGCTCAGGTGGCAATCGTTAAGCAAAAACAAAACCCAAAGGCGTGGAGACCTGGGGAAAAAGCAACCCTGAAATATCTACCCTCTGAAACTGAGGAAGATGGGCAAGAGAGGCTGGCTTCAGGTGGCAATCTTTAAGCAAAAGAAACACACAAGGGCGTGGGGAGCTGGCGAAAAGGCAACACTGAGAAATCCACCCTCTGAAACGGACGAAGATGGGCAACAGAGGCTAGCTCAGGTGGCAATCGTTAAGCAAAAGAAACACACAAGGGCGTGGAGGCCTGGGGAAAAAGCAACACGGAGAAATCCACCCTCTGAAACTGAGGAACATGGGCAAAAGAAGCTAGCTCAGGTTGCAACCTTTAAGCAGAAAAAAAACACAAGGGCGTGCAGACCTGGCAAAAAAGCAACAGTGAGAAATCTACCCTCTGAAACCGACGAAGATGGACAACAGAGGCTAGCTCAGGTGGCAATTTTTAAGGAAAAATAAAAGGAAGTGCGTGGAGACCTGGGGAAAAAGCAACACGGAGAAATCTACCCTCTAGAACTGAGAAAGAAGCGCAACAGAGGCTAGCTCAGGTGGCAATCTTTAAGCAAAAAAAATAAAATAAAAAAATACAATGGCGAGGAGACCCGGTCAAAAAGCAACCCTGAAAAAGGTACCCTCTGAAACTGAGGAAGCAGGGCAACAGTGCCTAGCTCAGGTGACAATCTTTAAGCAAAAGAAACACACAAGGGCGTGGGGAGCTGGCGAAAAGGCAACACTGAGAAATCCACCCTCTGAAACGGACGAAGATGGGCAACAGAGGCTAGCTCAGGTGGCAATCTTTAAGCAAAAAAAATAAGATAAAAAAATACAATGGCGAGGAGACCCGGTCAAAAAGCAACCCTGAAAAAGGTACCCTCTGAACCTGAGGAAGCAGGGCAACAGTGCCTAGCTCAGGTGACAATCTTTAAGCAAAAGAAACACACAAGGGCGTGGGGAGCTGGCGAAAAGGCAACACTGAGAAATCCACCCTCTGAAACGGACGAAGATGGGCAACAGAGGCTAGCTCAGGTGGCAATCTTTAAGCAAAAGAAACACACAAGGGCGTGGAGACCTGGGGAAAAAGCAACACGGAGAAATCCACCCTCTGAAACTGAGGAAGATGGGCAAGAGAGGCTACCTCAGGTGGCAATCCTTAAGCAAAAACAAAGCACAAAGGCGTGGAGCCCTGGGGACAAAGCAACCCTGAAATATCTACCCTCTGAAACTGAGGAAGATGGGCAAGAGAGGCTGGCTTCAGGTGGCAAACGTTAAGCAAAAGAAACACACAAGGGCGTGGAGACCTGGGGAAACAGCAACACGGAGATATCGACCATCTGAAACTCAGGAAGATGGGCAAGAGAGGCTAGCTCAGGTGGCAATCGTTAAGCAAAAACAAAACCCAAAGGCGTGGAGACCTGGGGAAAAAGCAACCCTGAAATATCTACCCTCTGAAACTGAGGAAGATGGGCAAGAGAGGCTGGCTTCAGGTGGCAATCTTTAAGCAAAAGAAACACACAAGGGCGTGGGGAGCTGGCGAAAAGGCAACACTGAGAAATCCACCCTCTGAAACGGACGAAGATTGGCAACAGAGGCTAGCTCAGGTGGCAATCTTTAAGCAAAAGAAACACACAAGGGCGTGGAGGCCTGGGGAAAAAGCAACACGGAGAAATCCACCCTCTGAAACTGAGGAAGATGGGCAAGAGAGGCTACCTCAGGTGGCAATCCTTAAGCAAAAACAAAGCACAAAGGCGTGGAGCCCTGGGGACAAAGCAACCCTGAAATATCTACCCTCTGAAACTGAGGAAATGGGCAAGAGAGGCTAGCTCAGGTGGCAATCGTTAAGCAAAAACAAAACACAAAGGCGTGGAGACCTGGGGAAAAAGCAACCCTGAAATATCTACCCTCTGAAACTGAGGAAGATGGGCAAGAGAGGCTGGCTTCAGGTGGCAAACGTTAAGCAAAAGAAAC
Source organism: Equus asinus (assembly GCF_041296235.1). NCBI lineage: Eukaryota > Metazoa > Chordata > Mammalia > Perissodactyla > Equidae > Equus > Equus asinus. Next base: position 1,523,867 of record NC_091793.1, on the reverse strand, counting down.
ACACAAGGGCGTGGAGACCTGGGGAAACAGCAACACGGAGATATCGACCCTCTGAAACTCAGGAAGATGGGCAAGAGAGGCTAGCTCAGGTGGCAATCGTTAAGCAAAAACAAAACCCAAAGGCGTGGAGACCTGGGGAAAAAGCAACCCTGAAATATCTACCCTCTGAAACTGAGGAAGATGGGCAAGAGAGGCTGGCTTCAGGTGGCAATCTTTAAGCAAAAGAAACACACAAGGGCGTGGGGAGCTGGCGAAAAGGCAACACTGAGAAATCCACCCTCTGAAACGGACGAAGATGGGCAACAGAGGCTAGCTCAGGTGGCAATCGTTAAGCAAAAGAAACACACAAGGGCGTGGAGGCCTGGGGAAAAAGCAACACGGAGAAATCCACCCTCTGAAACTGAGGAACATGGGCAAAAGAAGCTAGCTCAGGTTGCAACCTTTAAGCAGAAAAAAAACACAAGGGCGTGCAGACCTGGCAAAAAAGCAACAGTGAGAAATCTACCCTCTGAAACCGACGAAGATGGACAACAGAGGCTAGCTCAGGTGGCAATTTTTAAGGAAAAATAAAAGGAAGTGCGTGGAGACCTGGGGAAAAAGCAACACGGAGAAATCTACCCTCTAGAACTGAGAAAGAAGCGCAACAGAGGCTAGCTCAGGTGGCAATCTTTAAGCAAAAAAAATAAAATAAAAAAATACAATGGCGAGGAGACCCGGTCAAAAAGCAACCCTGAAAAAGGTACCCTCTGAAACTGAGGAAGCAGGGCAACAGTGCCTAGCTCAGGTGACAATCTTTAAGCAAAAGAAACACACAAGGGCGTGGGGAGCTGGCGAAAAGGCAACACTGAGAAATCCACCCTCTGAAACGGACGAAGATGGGCAACAGAGGCTAGCTCAGGTGGCAATCTTTAAGCAAAAAAAATAAGATAAAAAAATACAATGGCGAGGAGACCCGGTCAAAAAGCAACCCTGAAAAAGGTACCCTCTGAAACTGAGGAAGCAGGGCAACAGTGCCTAGCTCAGGTGACAATCTTTAAGCAAAAGAAACACACAAGGGCGTGGGGAGCTGGCGAAAAGGCAACACTGAGAAATCCACCCTCTGAAACGGACGAAGATGGGCAACAGAGGCTAGCTCAGGTGGCAATCTTTAAGCAAAAGAAACACACAAGGGCGTGGAGACCTGGGGAAAAAGCAACACGGAGAAATCCACCCTCTGAAACTGAGGAAGATGGGCAAGAGAGGCTACCTCAGGTGGCAATCCTTAAGCAAAAACAAAGCACAAAGGCGTGGAGCCCTGGGGACAAAGCAACCCTGAAATATCTACCCTCTGAAACTGAGGAAGATGGGCAAGAGAGGCTGGCTTCAGGTGGCAAACGTTAAGCAAAAGAAACACACAAGGGCGTGGAGACCTGGGGAAACAGCAACACGGAGATATCGACCCTCTGAAACTCAGGAAGATGGGCAAGAGAGGCTAGCTCAGGTGGCAATCGTTAAGCAAAAACAAAACCCAAAGGCGTGGAGACCTGGGGAAAAAGCAACCCTGAAATATCTACCCTCTGAAACTGAGGAAGATGGGCAAGAGAGGCTGGCTTCAGGTGGCAATCTTTAAGCAAAAGAAACACACAAGGGCGTGGGGAGCAGGCGAAAAGGCAACACTGAGAAATCCACCCTCTGAAACGGACGAAGATGGGCAACAGAGGCTAGCTCAGGTGGCAATCGTTAAGCAAAAGAAACACACAAGGGCGTGGAGGCCTGGGGAAAAAGCAACACGGAGAAATCCACCCTCTGAAACTGAGGAAGATGGGCAAGAGAGGCTACCTCAGGTGGCAATCCTTAAGCAAAAACAAAGCACAAAGGCGTGGAGCCCTGGGGACAAAGCAACCCTGAAATATCTACCCTCTGAAACTGAGGAACATGGGCAAGAGAGGCTAGCTCAGGTGGCAATCGTTAAGCAAAAACAAAACACAAAGGCGTGGAGACCTGGGGAAAAAGCAACCCTGAAATATCTACCCTCTGAAACTGAGGAAGATGGGCAAGAGAGGCTGGCTTCAGGTGGCAAACGTTAAGCAAAAGAAACACACAAGGGCGTGGAGACCTGGTGAAACAGCAACACGGAGATATCGACCCTCTGAAACTCAGGAAGATGGTCAAGAGAGGCTAGCTCAGGTGGCAATCGTTAAGCAAAAACAAAACCCAAAGGCGTGGAGACCTGGGGAAAAAGCAACCCTGAAATATCTACCCTCTGAAACTGAGGAAGATGGGCAAGAGAGGCTGGCTTCAGGTGGCAATCTTTAAGCAAAAGAAACACACAAGGGCGTGGGGAGCTGGGGAAAAGGCAACACTGAGAAATCCACCCTCTGAAACGGACGAAGATGGGCAACAGAGGCTAGCTCAGGTGGCAATCGTTAAGCAAAAGAAACACACAAGGGCGTGGAGGCCTGGGGAAAAAGCAACACGGAGAAATCCACCCTCTGAAACTGAGGAACATGGGCAAAAGAAGCTAGCTCAGGTTGCAACCTTTAAGCAGAAAAAAAACACAAGGGCGTGCAGACCTGGCAAAAAAGCAACAGTGAGAAATCTACCCTCTGAAACGGACGAAGATGGGCAACAGAGGCTAGCTCAGGTGGCAATCTTTAAGCAAAAGAAATAAGATAAAAAAATACAATGGCGAGGAGACCCGGTCAAAAAGCAACCCTGAAAAAGGTGCCCTCTGAAACTGAGTAAGCAGGGCAACAGTGCCTAGCTCAGGTGACAATCTTTAAGCAAAAGAAACACACAAGGGCGTGGGGAGCTGGCGAAAAGGCAACACTGAGAAATCCACCCTCTGAAACGGACGAAGATGGGCAACAGAGGCTAGCTCAGGTGGCAATCTTTAAGCAAAAGAAACACACAAGGGCGTGGAGACCTGGGGAAAAAGCAACACGGAGAAATCCACCCTCTGAAACTGAGGAAGATGGGCAAGAGAGGCTACCTCAGGTGGCAATCCTTAAGCAAAAACAAAGCACAAAGGCGTGGAGCCCTGGGGACAAAGCAACCCTGAAATATCTACCCTCTGAAACTGAGGAAGATGGGCAAGAGAGGCTGGCTTCAGGTGGCAAACGTTAAGCAAAAGAAACACACAAGGGCGTGGAGACCTGGGGAAACAGCAACACGGAGATATCGACCCTCTGAAACTCAGGAAGATGGGCAAGAGAGGCTAGCTCAGGTGGCAATCGTTAAGCAAAAACAAAACCCAAAGGCGTGGAGACCTGGGGAAAAAGCAACCCTGAAATATCTACCCTCTGAAACTGAGGAAGATGGGCAAGAGAGGCTGGCTTCAGGTGGCAATCTTTAAGCAAAAGAAACACACAAGGGCGTGGGGAGCTGGCGAAAAGGCAACACTGAGAAATCCACCCTCTGAAACGGACGAAGATTGGCAACAGAGGCTAGCTCAGGTGGCAATCTTTAAGCAAAAGAAACACACAAGGGCGTGGAGGCCTGGGGAAAAAGCAACACGGAGAAATCCACCCTCTGAAACTGAGGAAGATGGGCAAGAGAGGCTACCTCAGGTGGCAATCCTTAAGCAAAAACAAAGCACAAAGGCGTGGAGCCCTGGGGACAAAGCAACCCTGAAATATCTACCCTCTGAAACTGAGGAAATGGGCAAGAGAGGCTAGCTCAGGTGGCAATCGTTAAGCAAAAACAAAACACAAAGGCGTGGAGACCTGGGGAAAAAGCAACCCTGAAATATCTACCCTCTGAAACTGAGGAAGATGGGCAAGAGAGGCTGGCTTCAGGTGGCAAACGTTAAGCAAAAGAAACACACAAGGGCGTGGAGACCTGGGGAAACAGCAACACGGAGATATCGACCCTCTGAAACTCAGGAAGATGGGCAAGAGAGGCTAGCTCAGGTGGCAATCGTTAAGCAAAAACAAAACCCAAAGGCGTGGAGACCTGGGGAAAAAGCAACCCTGAAATATCTACCCTCTGAAACTGAGGAAGATGGGCAAGAGAGGCTGGCTTCAGGTGGCAATCTTTAAGCAAAAGAAACACACAAGGGCGTGGGGAGCTGGCGAAAAGGCAACACTGAGAAATCCACCCTCTGAAACGGACGAAGATGGGCAACAGAGGCTAGCTCAGGTGGCAATCGTTAAGCAAAAGAAACACACAAGGGCGTGGAGGCCTGGGGAAAAAGCAACACGGAGAAATCCACCCTCTGAAACTGAGGAACATGGGCAAAAGAAGCTAGCTCAGGTTGCAACCTTTAAGCAGAAAAAAAACACAAGGGCGTGCAGACCTGGCAAAAAAGCAACAGTGAGAAATCTACCCTCTGAAACCGACGAAGATGGACAACAGAGGCTAGCTCAGGTGGCAATTTTTAAGGAAAAATAAAAGGAAGTGCGTGGAGACCTGGGGAAAAAGCAACACGGAGAAATCTACCCTCTAGAACTGAGAAAGAAGCGCAACAGAGGCTAGCTCAGGTGGCAATCTTTAAGCAAAAAAAATAAAATAAAAAAATACAATGGCGAGGAGACCCGGTCAAAAAGCAACCCTGAAAAAGGTACCCTCTGAAACTGAGGAAGCAGGGCAACAGTGCCTAGCTCAGGTGACAATCTTTAAGCAAAAGAAACACACAAGGGCGTGGGGAGCTGGCGAAAAGGCAACACTGAGAAATCCACCCTCTGAAACGGACGAAGATGGGCAACAGAGGCTAGCTCAGGTGGCAATCTTTAAGCAAAAAAAATAAGATAAAAAAATACAATGGCGAGGAGACCCGGTCAAAAAGCAACCCTGAAAAAGGTACCCTCTGAAACTGAGGAAGCAGGGCAACAGTGCCTAGCTCACGTGACAATCTTTAAGCAAAAGAAACACACAAGGGCGTGGGGAGCTGGCGAAAAGGCAACATTGAGAAATCCACCCTCTGAAACGGACGAAGATGGGCAACAGAGGCTAGCTCAGGTGGGAATCTTTAAGCAAAAGAAACACACAAGGGCGTGGAGACCTGGGGAAAAAGCAACACGGAGAAATCCACCCTCTGAAACTGAGGAAGATGGGCAAGAGAGGCTACCTCAGGTGGCAATCCTTAAGCAAAAACAAAGCACAAAGGCGTGGAGCCCTGGGGACAAAGCAACCCTGAAATATCTACCCTCTGAAACTGAGGAAGATGGGCAAGAGAGGCTGGCTTCAGGTGGCAAACGTTAAGCAAAAGAAACACACAAGGGCGTGGAGACCTGGGGAAACAGCAACACGGAGATATCGACCCTCTGAAACTCAGGAAGATGGGCAAGAGAGGCTAGCTCAGGTGGCAATCGTTAAGCAAAAACAAAACCCAAAGGCGTGGAGACTTGGGGAAAAAGCAACCCTGAAATATCTACCCTCTGAAACTGAGGAAGATGGGCAAGAGAGGCTGGCTTCAGGTGGCAATCTTTAAGCAAAAGAAACACACAAGGGCGTGGGGAGCTGGCGAAAAGGCAACACTGAGAAATCCACCCTCTGAAACGGACAGAGATGGGCAACAGAGGCTAGCTCAGGTGGCAATCGTTAAGCAAAAGAAACACACAAGGGCGTGGAGGCCTGGGGAAAAAGCAACACGGAGAAATCCACCCTCTGAAACTGAGGAACATGGGCAAAAGAAGCTAGCTCAGGTTGCAACCTTTAAGCAGAAAAAAAACACAAGGGCGTGCAGACCTGGCAAAAAAGCAACAGTGAGAAATCTACCCTCTGAAACGGACGAAGATGGGCAACAGAGGCTAGCTCAGGTGGCAATCTTTAAGCAAAAGAAATAAGATAAAAAAATACAATGGCGAGGAGACCCGGTCAAAAAGCAACCCTGAAAAACGTGCCCTCTGAAACTGAGGAAGCAGGGCAACAGTGCCTAGCTCAGGTGACAATCTTTAAGCAAAAGAAACACACAAGGGCGTGGGGAGCTGGCGAAAAGGCAACACTGAGAAATCCACCCTCTGAAACGGACGAAGATGGGCAACAGAGGCTAGCTCAGGTGGCAATCTTTAAGCAAAAGAAACACACAAGGGCGTGGAGACCTGGGGAAAAAGCAACACGGAGAAATCCACCCTCTGAAACTGAGGAAGATGGGCAAGAGAGGCTACCTCAGGTGGCAATCCTTAAGCAAAAACAAAGCACAAAGGCGTGGAGCCCTGGGGACAAAGCAACCCTGAAATATCTACCCTCTGAAACTGAGGAACATGGGCAAGAGAGGCTAGCTCAGGTGGCAATCGTTAAGCAAAAACAAAACACAAAGGCGTGGAGACCTGGGGAAAAAGCAACCCTGAAATATCTACCCTCTGAAACTGAGGAAGATGGGCAAGAGAGGCTGGCTTCAGGTGGCAAACGTTAAGCAAAAGAAACACACAAGGGCGTGGAGACCTGGGGAAACAGCACCACGGAGATATCGACCATCTGAAACTCAGGAAGATGGGCAAGAGAGGCTAGCTCAGGTGGCAATCGTTAAGCAAAAACAAAACCCAAAGGCGTGGAGACCTGGGGAAAAAGCAACCCTGAAATATCTACCCTCTGAAACTGAGGAAGATGGGCAAGAGAGGCTGGCTTCAGGTGGCAATCTTTAAGCAAAAGAAACACACAAGGGCGTGGGGAGCTGGCGAAAAGGCAACACTGAGAAATCCACCCTCTGAAACGGACGAAGATTGGCAACAGAGGCTAGCTCAGGTGGCAATCTTTAAGCAAAAGAAACACACAAGGGCGTGGAGGCCTGGGGAAAAAGCAACACGGAGAAATCCACCCTCTGAAACTGAGGAAGATGGGCAAGAGAGGCTACCTCAGGTGGCAATCCTTAAGCAAAAACAAAGCACAAAGGCGTGGAGCCCTGGGGACAAAGCAACCCTGAAATATCTACCCTCTGAAACTGAGGAAATGGGCAAGAGAGGCTAGCTCAGGTGGCAATCGTTAAGCAAAAACAAAACACAAAGGCGTGGAGACCTGGGGAAAAAGCAACCCTGAAATATCTACCCTCTGAAACTGAGGAAGATGGGCAAGAGAGGCTGGCTTCAGGTGGCAAACGTTAAGCAAAAGAAACACACAAGGGCGTGGAGACCTGGGGAAACAGCAACACGGAGATATCGACCCTCTGAAACTCAGGAAGATGGGCAAGAGAGGCTAGCTCAGGTGGCAATCGTTAAGCAAAAACAAAACCCAAAGGCGTGGAGACCTGGGGAAAAAGCAACCCTGAAATATCTACCCTCTGAAACTGAGGAAGATGGGCAAGAGAGGCTGGCTTCAGGTGGCAATCTTTAAGCAAAAGAAACACACAAGGGCGTGGGGAGCTGGCGAAAAGGCAACACTGAGAAATCCACCCTCTGAAACGGACGAAGATGGGCAACAGAGGCTAGCTCAGGTGGCAATCGTTAAGCAAAAGAAACACACAAGGGCGTGGAGGCCTGGGGAAAAAGCAACACGGAGAAATCCACCCTCTGAAACTGAGGAACATGGGCAAAAGAAGCTAGCTCAGGTTGCAACCTTTAAGCAGAAAAAAAACACAAGGGCGTGCAGACCTGGCAAAAAAGCAACAGTGAGAAATCTACCCTCTGAAACCGACGAAGATGGACAACAGAGGCTAGCTCAGGTGGCAATTTTTAAGGAAAAATAAAAGGAAGTGCGTGGAGACCTGGGGAAAAAGCAACACGGAGAAATCTACCCTCTAGAACTGAGAAAGAAGCGCAACAGAGGCTAGCTCAGGTGGCAATCTTTAAGCAAAAAAAATAAAATAAAAAAATACAATGGCGAGGAGACCCGGTCAAAAAGCAACCCTGAAAAAGGTACCCTCTGAAACTGAGGAAGCAGGGCAACAGTGCCTAGCTCAGGTGACAATCTTTAAGCAAAAGAAACACACAAGGGCGTGGGGAGCTGGCGAAAAGGCAACACTGAGAAATCCACCCTCTGAAACGGACGAAGATGGGCAACAGAGGCTAGCTCAGGTGGCAATCTTTAAGCAAAAAAAATAAGATAAAAAAATACAATGGCGAGGAGACCCGGTCAAAAAGCAACCCTGAAAAAGGTACCCTCTGAAACTGAGGAAGCAGGGCAACAGTGCCTAGCTCAGGTGACAATCTTTAAGCAAAAGAAACACACAAGGGCGTGGGGAGCTGGCGAAAAGGCAACACTGAGAAATCCACCCTCTGAAACGGACGAAGATGGGCAACAGAGGCTAGCTCAGGTGGCAATCTTTAAGCAAAAGAAACACACAAGGGCGTGGAGACCTGGGGAAAAAGCAACACGGAGAAATCCACCCTCTGAAACTGAGGAAGATGGGCAAGAGAGGCTACCTCAGGTGGCAATCCTTAAGCAAAAACAAAGCACAAAGGCGTGGAGCCCTGGGGACAAAGCAACCCTGAAATATCTACCCTCTGAAACTGAGGAAGATGGGCAAGAGAGGCTGGCTTCAGGTGGCAAACGTTAAGCAAAAGAAACACACAAGGGCGTGGAGACCTGGGGAAACAGCAACACGGAGATATCGACCCTCTGAAACTCAGGAAGATGGGCAAGAGAGGCTAGCTCAGGTGGCAATCGTTAAGCAAAAACAAAACCCAAAGGCGTGGAGACCTGGGGAAAAAGCAACCCTGAAATATCTACCCTCTGAAACTGAGGAAGATGGGCAAGAGAGGCTGGCTTCAGGTGGCAATCTTTAAGCAAAAGAAACACACAAGGGCGTGGGGAGCAGGCGAAAAGGCAACACTGAGAAATCCACCCTCTGAAACGGACGAAGATGGGCAACAGAGGCTAGCTCAGGTGGCAATCGTTAAGCAAAAGAAACACACAAGGGCGTGGAGGCCTGGGGAAAAAGCAACACGGAGAAATCCACCCTCTGAAACTGAGGAAGATGGGCAAGAGAGGCTACCTCAGGTGGCAATCCTTAAGCAAAAACAAAGCACAAAGGCGTGGAGCCCTGGGGACAAAGCAACCCTGAAATATCTACCCTCTGAAACTGAGGAACATGGGCAAGAGAGGCTAGCTCAGGTGGCAATCGTTAAGCAAAAACAAAACACAAAGGCGTGGAGACCTGGGGAAAAAGCAACCCTGAAATATCTACCCTCTGAAACTGAGGAAGATGGGCAAGAGAGGCTGGCTTCAGGTGGCAAACGTTAAGCAAAAGAAACACACAAGGGCGTGGAGACCTGGTGAAACAGCAACACGGAGATATCGACCCTCTGAAACTCAGGAAGATGGTCAAGAGAGGCTAGCTCAGGTGGCAATCGTTAAGCAAAAACAAAACCCAAAGGCGTGGAGACCTGGGGAAAAAGCAACCCTGAAATATCTACCCTCTGAAACTGAGGAAGATGGGCAAGAGAGGCTGGCTTCAGGTGGCAATCTTTAAGCAAAAGAAACACACAAGGGCGTGGGGAGCTGGGGAAAAGGCAACACTGAGAAATCCACCCTCTGAAACGGACGAAGATGGGCAACAGAGGCTAGCTCAGGTGGCAATCGTTAAGCAAAAGAAACACACAAGGGCGTGGAGGCCTGGGGAAAAAGCAACACGGAGAAATCCACCCTCTGAAACTGAGGAACATGGGCAAAAGAAGCTAGCTCAGGTTGCAACCTTTAAGCAGAAAAAAAACACAAGGGCGTGCAGACCTGGCAAAAAAGCAACAGTGAGAAATCTACCCTCTGAAACGGACGAAGATGGGCAACAGAGGCTAGCTCAGGTGGCAATCTTTAAGCAAAAGAAATAAGATAAAAAAATACAATGGCGAGGAGACCCGGTCAAAAAGCAACCCTGAAAAAGGTGCCCTCTGAACCTGAGGAAGCAGGGCAACAGTGCCTAGCTCAGGTGACAATCTTTAAGCAAAAGAAACACACAAGGGCGTGGGGAGCTGGCGAAAAGGCAACACTGAGAAATCCACCCTCTGAAACGGACGAAGATGGGCAACAGAGGCTAGCTCAGGTGGCAATCTTTAAGCAAAAGAAACACACAAGGGCGTGGAGACCTGGGGAAAAAGCAACACGGAGAAATCCACCCTCTGAAACTGAGGAAGATGGGCAAGAGAGGCTACCTCAGGTGGCAATCCTTAAGCAAAAACAAAGCACAAAGGCGTGGAGCCCTGGGGACAAAGCAACCCTGAAATATCTACCCTCTGAAACTGAGGAAGATGGGCAAGAGAGGCTGGCTTCAGGTGGCAAACGTTAAGCAAAAGAAACACACAAGGGCGTGGAGACCTGGGGAAACAGCAACACGGAGATATCGACCATCTGAAACTCAGGAAGATGGGCAAGAGAGGCTAGCTCAGGTGGCAATCGTTAAGCAAAAACAAAACCCAAAGGCGTGGAGACCTGGGGAAAAAGCAACCCTGAAATATCTACCCTCTGAAACTGAGGAAGATGGGCAAGAGAGGCTGGCTTCAGGTGGCAATCTTTAAGCAAAAGAAACACACAAGGGCGTGGGGAGCTGGCGAAAAGGCAACACTGAGAAATCCACCCTCTGAAACGGACGAAGATTGGCAACAGAGGCTAGCTCAGGTGGCAATCTTTAAGCAAAAGAAACACACAAGGGCGTGGAGGCCTGGGGAAAAAGCAACACGGAGAAATCCACCCTCTGAAACTGAGGAAGATGGGCAAGAGAGGCTACCTCAGGTGGCAATCCTTAAGCAAAAACAAAGCACAAAGGCGTGGAGCCCTGGGGACAAAGCAACCCTGAAATATCTACCCTCTGAAACTGAGGAACATGGGCAAGAGAGGCTAGCTCAGGTGGCAATCGTTAAGCAAAAACAAAACACAAAGGCGTGGAGACCTGGGGAAAAAGCAACCCTGAAATATCTACCCTCTGAAACTGAGGAAGATGGGCAAGAGAGGCTGGCTTCAGGTGGCAAACGTTAAGCAAAAGAAACACACAAGGGCGTGGAGACCTGGTGAAACAGCAACACGGAGATATCGACCCTCTGAAACTCAGGAAGATGGTCAAGAGAGGCTAGCTCAGGTGGCAATCGTTAAGCAAAAACAAAACCCAAAGGCGTGGAGACCTGGGGAAAAAGCAACCCTGAAATATCTACCCTCTGAAACTGAGGAAGATGGGCAAGAGAGGCTGGCTTCAGGTGGCAATCTTTAAGCAAAAGAAACACACAAGGGCGTGGGGAGCTGGGGAAAAGGCAACACTGAGAAATCCACCCTCTGAAACGGACGAAGATGGGCAACAGAGGCTAGCTCAGGTGGCAATCGTTAAGCAAAAGAAACACACAAGGGCGTGGAGGCCTGGGGAAAAAGCAACACGGAGAAATCCACCCTCTGAAACTGAGGAACATGGGCAAAAGAAGCTAGCTCAGGTTGCAACCTTTAAGCAGAAAAAAAACACAAGGGCGTGCAGACCTGGCAAAAAAGCAACAGTGAGAAATCTACCCTCTGAAACGGACGAAGATGGGCAACAGAGGCTAGCTCAGGTGGCAATCTTTAAGCAAAAGAAATAAGATAAAAAAATACAATGGCGAGGAGACCCGGTCAAAAAGCAACCCTGAAAAAGGTGCCCTCTGAAACTGAGTAAGCAGGGCAACAGTGCCTAGCTCAGGTGACAATCTTTAAGCAAAAGAAACACACAAGGGCGTGGGGAGCTGGCGAAAAGGCAACACTGAGAAATCCACCCTCTGAAACGGACGAAGATGGGCAACAGAGGCTAGCTCAGGTGGCAATCTTTAAGCAAAAGAAACACACAAGGGCGTGGAGACCTGGGGAAAAAGCAACACGGAGAAATCCACCCTCTGAAACTGAGGAAGATGGGCAAGAGAGGCTACCTCAGGTGGCAATCCTTAAGCAAAAACAAAGCACAAAGGCGTGGAGCCCTGGGGACAAAGCAACCCTGAAATATCTACCCTCTGAAACTGAGGAAGATGGGCAAGAGAGGCTGGCTTCAGGTGGCAAACGTTAAGCAAAAGAAACACACAAGGGCGTGGAGACCTGGGGAAACAGCAACACGGAGATATCGACCCTCTGAAACTCAGGAAGATGGGCAAGAGAGGCTAGCTCAGGTGGCAATCGTTAAGCAAAAACAAAACCCAAAGGCGTGGAGACCTGGGGAAAAAGCAACCCTGAAATATCTACCCTCTGAAACTGAGGAAGATGGGCAAGAGAGGCTGGCTTCAGGTGGCAATCTTTAAGCAAAAGAAACACACAAGGGCGTGGGGAGCTGGCGAAAAGGCAACACTGAGAAATCCACCCTCTGAAACGGACGAAGATTGGCAACAGAGGCTAGCTCAGGTGGCAATCTTTAAGCAAAAGAAACACACAAGGGCGTGGAGGCCTGGGGAAAAAGCAACACGGAGAAATCCACCCTCTGAAACTGAGGAAGATGGGCAAGAGAGGCTACCTCAGGTGGCAATCCTTAAGCAAAAACAAAGCACAAAGGCGTGGAGCCCTGGGGACAAAGCAACCCTGAAATATCTACCCTCTGAAACTGAGGAAATGGGCAAGAGAGGCTAGCTCAGGTGGCAATCGTTAAGCAAAAACAAAACACAAAGGCGTGGAGACCTGGGGAAAAAGCAACCCTGAAATATCTACCCTCTGAAACTGAGGAAGATGGGCAAGAGAGGCTGGCTTCAGGTGGCAAACGTTAAGCAAAAGAAACACACAAGGGCGTGGAGACCTGGGGAAACAGCAACACGGAGATATCGACCCTCTGAAACTCAGGAAGATGGGCAAGAGAGGCTAGCTCAGGTGGCAATCGTTAAGCAAAAACAAAACCCAAAGGCGTGGAGACCTGGGGAAAAAGCAACCCTGAAATATCTACCCTCTGAAACTGAGGAAGATGGGCAAGAGAGGCTGGCTTCAGGTGGCAATCTTTAAGCAAAAGAAACACACAAGGGCGTGGGGAGCTGGCGAAAAGGCAACACTGAGAAATCCACCCTCTGAAACGGACGAAGATGGGCAACAGAGGCTAGCTCAGGTGGCAATCGTTAAGCAAAAGAAACACACAAGGGCGTGGAGGCCTGGGGAAAAAGCAACACGGAGAAATCCACCCTCTGAAACTGAGGAACATGGGCAAAAGAAGCTAGCTCAGGTTGCAACCTTTAAGCAGAAAAAAAACACAAGGGCGTGCAGACCTGGCAAAAAAGCAACAGTGAGAAATCTACCCTCTGAAACCGACGAAGATGGACAACAGAGGCTAGCTCAGGTGGCAATTTTTAAGGAAAAATAAAAGGAAGTGCGTGGAGACCTGGGGAAAAAGCAACACGGAGAAATCTACCCTCTAGAACTGAGAAAGAAGCGCAACAGAGGCTAGCTCAGGTGGCAATCTTTAAGCAAAAAAAATAAAATAAAAAAATACAATGGCGAGGAGACCCGGTCAAAAAGCAACCCTGAAAAAGGTACCCTCTGAAACTGAGGAAGCAGGGCAACAGTGCCTAGCTCAGGTGACAATCTTTAAGCAAAAGAAACACACAAGGGCGTGGGGAGCTGGCGAAAAGGCAACACTGAGAAATCCACCCTCTGAAACGGACGAAGATGGGCAACAGAGGCTAGCTCAGGTGGCAATCTTTAAGCAAAAAAAATAAGATAAAAAAATACAATGGCGAGGAGACCCGGTCAAAAAGCAACCCTGAAAAAGGTACCCTCTGAAACTGAGGAAGCAGGGCAACAGTGCCTAGCTCACGTGACAATCTTTAAGCAAAAGAAACACACAAGGGCGTGGGGAGCTGGCGAAAAGGCAACATTGAGAAATCCACCCTCTGAAACGGACGAAGATGGGCAACAGAGGCTAGCTCAGGTGGGAATCTTTAAGCAAAAGAAACACACAAGGGGGTGGAGACCTGGGGAAAAAGCAACACGGAGAAATCCACCCTCTGAAACTGAGGAAGATGGGCAAGAGAGGCTACCTCAGGTGGCAATCCTTAAGCAAAAACAAAGCACAAAGGCGTGGAGCCCTGGGGACAAAGCAACCCTGAAATATCTACCCTCTGAAACTGAGGAAGATGGGCAAGAGAGGCTGGCTTCAGGTGGCAAACGTTAAGCAAAAGAAACACACAAGGGCGTGGAGACCTGGTGAAACAGCAACACGGAGATATCGACCCTCTGAAACTCAGGAAGATGGTCAAGAGAGGCTAGCTCAGGTGGCAATCGTTAAGCAAAAACAAAACCCAAAGGCGTGGAGACCTGGGGAAAAAGCAACCCTGAAATATCTACCCTCTGAAACTGAGGAAGATGGGCAAGAGAGGCTGGCTTCAGGTGGCAATCTTTAAGCAAAAGAAACACACAAGGGCGTGGGGAGCTGGGGAAAAGGCAACACTGAGAAATCCACCCTCTGAAACGGACGAAGATGGGCAACAGAGGCTAGCTCAGGTGGCAATCGTTAAGCAAAAGAAACACACAAGGGCGTGGAGGCCTGGGGAAAAAGCAACACGGAGAAATCCACCCTCTGAAACTGAGGAACATGGGCAAAAGAAGCTAGCTCAGGTTGCAACCTTTAAGCAGAAAAAAAACACAAGGGCGTGCAGACCTGGCAAAAAAGCAACAGTGAGAAATCTACCCTCTGAAACGGACGAAGATGGGCAACAGAGGCTAGCTCAGGTGGCAATCTTTAAGCAAAAGAAATAAGATAAAAAAATACAATGGCGAGGAGACCCGGTCAAAAAGCAACCCTGAAAAACGTGCCCTCTGAAACTGAGGAAGCAGGGCAACAGTGCCTAGCTCAGGTGACAATCTTTAAGCAAAAGAAACACACAAGGGCGTGGGGAGCTGGCGAAAAGGCAACACTGAGAAATCCACCCTCTGAAACGGACGAAGATGGGCAACAGAGGCTAGCTCAGGTGGCAATCTTTAAGCAAAAGAAACACACAAGGGCGTGGAGACCTGGGGAAAAAGCAACACGGAGAAATCCACCCTCTGAAACTGAGGAAGATGGGCAAGAGAGGCTACCTCAGGTGGCAATCCTTAAGCAAAAACAAAGCACAAAGGCGTGGAGCCCTTGGGACAAAGCAACCCTGAAATATCTACCCTCTGAAACTGAGGAACATGGGCAAGAGAGGCTAGCTCAGGTGGCAATCGTTAAGCAAAAACAAAACACAAAGGCGTGGAGACCTGGGGAAAAAGCAACCCTGAAATATCTACCCTCTGAAACTGAGGAAGATGGGCAAGAGAGGCTGGCTTCAGGTGGCAAACGTTAAGCAAAAGAAACACACAAGGGCGTGGAGACCTGGGGAAACAGCACCACGGAGATATCGACCCTCTGAAACTCAGGAAGATGGGCAAGAGAGGCTAGCTCAGGTGGCAATCGTTAAGCAAAAACAAAACCCAAAGGCGTGGAGACCTGGGGAAAAAGCAACCCTGAAATATCTACCCTCTGAAACTGAGGAAGATGGGCAAGAGAGGCTGGCTTCAGGTGGCAATCTTTAAGCAAAAGAAACACACAAGGGCGTGGGGAGCTGGCGAAAAGGCAACACTGAGAAATCCACCCTCTGAAACGGACAGAGATGGGCAACAGAGGCTAGCTCAGGTGGCAATCGTTAAGCAAAAGAAACACACAAGGGCGTGGAGGCCTGGGGAAAAAGCAACACGGAGAAATCCACCCTCTGAAACTGAGGAACATGGGCAAAAGAAGCTAGCTCAGGTTGCAACCTTTAAGCAGAAAAAAAACACAAGGGCGTGCAGACCTGGCAAAAAAGCAACAGTGAGAAATCTACCCTCTGAAACCGACGAAGATCGACAACAGAGGCTAGCTCAGGTGGCAATTTTTAAGGAAAAATAAAAGGAAGTGCGTGGAGACCTGGGGAAAAAGCAACACGGAGAAATCTACCCTCTAGAACTGAGAAAGAAGCGCAACAGAGGCTAGCTCAGGTGGCAATCTTTAAGCAAAAAAAATAAAATAAAAAAATACAATGGCGAGGAGACCCGGTCAAAAAGCAACCCTGAAAAAGGTACCCTCTGAAACTGAGGAAGCAGGGCAACAGTGCCTAGCTCAGGTGACAATCTTTAAGCAAAAGAAACACACAAGGGCGTGGGGAGCTGGCGAAAAGGCAACACTGAGAAATCCACCCTCTGAAACGGACGAAGATGGGCAACAGAGGCTAGCTCAGGTGGCAATCTTTAAGCAAAAGAAACACACAAGGGCGTGGAGACCTGGGGAAAAAGCAACACGGAGAAATCCACCCTCTGAAACTGAGGAAGATGGGCAAGAGAGGCTACCTCAGGTGGCAATCCTTAAGCAAAAACAAAGCACAAAGGCGTGGAGCCCTGGGGACAAAGCAACCCTGAAATATCTACCCTCTGAAACTGAGGAAGATGGGCAAGAGAGGCTGGCTTCAGGTGGCAAACGTTAAGCAAAAGAAACACACAAGGGCGTGGAGACCTGGGGAAACAGCAACACGGAGATATCGACCCTCTGAAACTGAGGAAGATGGGCAAGAGAGGCTGGCTTCAGGTGGCAATCTTTAAGCAAAAGAAACACACAAGGGCGTGGGGAGCTGGGGAAAAGGCAACACTGAGAAATCCACCCTCTGAAACGGATAGAGATGGGCAACAGAGGCTAGCTCAGGTGGCAATCGTTAAGCAAAAGAAACACACAAGGGCGTGGAGGCCTGGGGAAAAAGCAACACGGAGAAATCCACCCTCTGAAACTGAGGAACATGGGCAAAAGAAGCTAGCTCAGGTTGCAACCTTTAAGCAGAAAAAAAACACAAGGGCGTGCAGACCTGGCAAAAAAGCAACAGTGAGAAATCTACCCTCTGAAACCGACGAAGATCGACAACAGAGGCTAGCTCAGGTGGCAATTTTTAAGGAAAAATAAAAGGAAGTGCGTGGAGACCTGGGGAAAAAGCAACACGGAGAAATCTACCCTCTAGAACTGAGAAAGAAGCGCAACAGAGGCTAGCTCAGGTGGCAATCTTTAAGCAAAAAAAATAAAATAAAAAAATACAATGGCGAGGAGACCCGGTCAAAAAGCAACCCTGAAAAAGGTACCCTCTGAAACTGAGGAAGCAGGGCAACAGTGCCTAGCTCAGGTGACAATCTTTAAGCAAAAGAAACACACAAGGGCGTGGGGAGCTGGCGAAAAGGCAACACTGAGAAATCCACCCTCTGAAACGGACGAAGATAGGCAACAGAGGCTAGCTCAGGTGGCAATCTTTAAGCAAAAAAAATAAGATAAAAAAATACAATGGCGAGGAGACCCGGTCAAAAAGCAACCCTGAAAAAGGTACCCTCTGAAACTGAGGAAGCAGGGCAACAGTGCCTAGCTCAGGTGACAATCTTTAAGCAAAAGAAACACACAAGGGCGTGGGGAGCTGGCGAAAAGGCAACACTGAGAAATCCACCCTCTGAAACGGACGAAGATGGGCAACAGAGGCTAGCTCAGGTGGCAATCTTTAAGCAAAAGAAACACACAAGGGCGTGGAGACCTGGGGAAAAAGCAACACGGAGAAATCCACCCTCTGAAACTGAGGAAGATGGGCAAGAGAGGCTACCTCAGGTGGCAATCCTTAAGCAAAAACAAAGCACAAAGGCGTGGAGCCCTGGGGACAAAGCAACCCTGAAATATCTACCCTCTGAAACTGAGGAACATGGGCAAGAGAGGCTAGCTCAGGTGGCAATCGTTAAGCAAAAACAAAACACAAAGGCGTGGAGACCTGGGGAAAAAGCAACCCTGAAATATCTACCCTCTGAAACTGAGGAAGATGGGCAAGAGAGGCTGGCTTCAGGTGGCAAACGTTAAGCAAAAGAAACACACAAGGGCGTGGAGACCTGGGGAAACAGCAACACGGAGATATCGACCCTCTGAAACTCAGGAAGATGGGCAAGAGAGGCTAGCTCAGGTGGCAATCGTTAAGCAAAAACAAAACCCAAAGGCGTGGAGACCTGGGGAAAAAGCAACCCTGAAATATCTACCCTCTGAAACTGAGGAAGATGGGCAAGAGAGGCTGGCTTCAGGTGGCAATCTTTAAGCAAAAGAAACACACAAGGGCGTGGGGAGCTGGCGAAAAGGCAACACTGAGAAATCCACCCTCTGAAACGGACAGAGATGGGCAACAGAGGCTAGCTCAGGTGGCAATCGTTAAGCAAAAGAAACACACAAGGGCGTGGAGGCCTGGGGAAAAAGCAACACGGAGAAATCCACCCTCTGAAACTGAGGAACATGGGCAAAAGAAGCTAGCTCAGGTTGCAACCTTTAAGCAGAAAAAAAACACAAGGGCGTGCAGACCTGGCAAAAAAGCAACAGTGAGAAATCTACCCTCTGAAACCGACGAAGATGGACAACAGAGGCTAGCTCAGGTGGCAATTTTTAAGGAAAAATAAAAGGAAGTGCGTGGAGACCTGGGGAAAAAGCAACACGGAGAAATCTACCCTCTAGAACTGAGAAAGAAGCACAACAGAGGCTAGCTCAGGTGGCAATCTTTAAGCAAAAAAAATAAAATAAAAAAATACAATGGCGAGGAGACCCGGTCAAAAAGCAACCCTGAAAAAGGTACCCTCTGAAACTGAGGAAGCAGGGCAACAGTGCCTAGCTCAGGTGACAATCTTTAAGCAAAAGAAACACACAAGGGCGTGGGGAGCTGGCGAAAAGGCAACACTGAGAAATCCACCCTCTGAAACGGACGAAGATGGGCAACAGAGGCTAGCTCAGGTGGCAATCTTTAAGCAAAAGAAACACACAAGGGCGTGGAGACCTGGGGAAAAAGCAACACGGAGAAATCCACCCTCTGAAACTGAGGAAGATGGGTAAGAGAGGCTACCTCAGGTGGCAATCCTTAAGCAAAAACAAAGCACAAAGGCTTGGAGCCCTGGGGACAAAGCAACCCTGAAATATCTACCCTCTGAAACTGAGGAACATGGGCAAGAGAGGCTAGCTCAGGTGGCAATCGTTAAGCAAAAACAAAACACAAAGGCGTGGAGACCTGGGGAAAAAGCAACCCTGAAATATCTACCCTCTGAAACTGAGGAAGATGGGCAAGAGAGGCTGGCTTCAGGTGGCAAACGTTAAGCAAAAGAAACACACAAGGGCGTGGAGACCTGGGGAAACAGCAACACGGAGATATCGACCCTCTGAAACTGAGGAAGATGGGCAAGAGAGGCTGGCTTCAGGTGACAATCTTTAAGCAAAAGAAACACACAAGGGCGTGGGGAGCTGGCGAAAAGGCAACACTGAGAAATCCACCCTCTGAAACGGACGAAGATGGGCAACAGAGGCTAGCTCAGGTGGCAATCGTTAAGCAAAAGAAACACACAAGGGCGTGGAGGCCTGGGGAAAAAGCAACACGGAGAAATCCACCCTCTGAAACTGAGGAACATGGGCAAAAGAAGCTAGCTCAGGTTGCAACCTTTAAGCAGAAAAAAAACACAAGGGCGTGCAGACCTGGCAAAAAAGCAACAGTGAGAAATCTACCCTCTGAAACCGACGAAGATGGACAACAGAGGCTAGCTCAGGTGGCAATTTTTAAGGAAAAATAAAAGGAAGTGCATGGAGACCTGGGGAAAAAGCAACACGGAGAAATCTACCCTCTAGAACTGAGAAAGAAGCGCAACAGAGGCTAGCTCAGGTGGCAATCTTTAAGCAAAAAAAATAAAATAAAAAAATACAATGGCGAGGAGACCCGGTCAAAAAGCAACCCTGAAAAAGGTACCCTCTGAAACTGAGGAAGCAGGGCAACAGTGCCTAGCTCAGGTGACAATCTTTAAGCAAAAGAAACACACAAGGGCGTGGGGAGCTGGCGAAAAGGCAACACTGAGAAATCCACCCTCTGAAACGGACGAAGATGGGCAACAGAGGCTAGCTCAGGTGGCAATCTTTAAGCAAAAGAAACACACAAGGGCGTGGAGACCTGGGGAAAAAGCAACACGGAGAAATCCACCCTCTGAAACTGAGGAAGATGGGTAAGAGAGGCTACCTCAGGTGGCAATCCTTAAGCAAAAACAAAGCACAAAGGCGTGGAGCCCTGGGGACAAAGCAACCCTGAAATATCTACCCTCTGAAACTGAGGAACATGGGCAAGAGAGGCTAGCTCAGGTGGCAATCGTTAAGCAAAAACAAAACACAAAGGCGTGGAGACCTGGGGAAAAAGCAACCCTGAAATATCTACCCTCTGAAACTGAGGAAGATGGGCAAGAGAGGCTGGCTTCAGGTGGCAAACGTTAAGCAAAAGAAACACACAAGGGCGTGGAGACCTGGGGAAACAGCAACACGGAGATATCGACCCTCTGAAACTGAGGAAGATGGGCAAGAGAGGCTGGCTTCAGGTGGCAATCTTTAAGCAAAAGAAACACACAAGGGCGTGGGGAGCTGGGGAAAAGGCAACACTGAGAAATCCACCCTCTGAAACGGACAGAGATGGGCAACAGAGGCTAGCTCAGGTGGCAATCGTTAAGCAAAAGAAACACACAAGGGCGTGGAGGCCTGGGGAAAAAGCAACACGGAGAAATCCACCCTCTGAAACTGAGGAACATGGGCAAAAGAAGCTAGCTCAGGTTGCAACCTTTAAGCAGAAAAAAAACACAAGGGCGTGCAGACCTGGCAAAAAAGCAACAGTGAGAAATCTACCCTCTGAAACCGACGAAGATCGACAACAGAGGCTAGCTCAGGTGGCAATTTTTAAGGAAAAATAAAAGGAAGTGCGTGGAGACCTGGGGAAAAAGCAACACGGAGAAATCTACCCTCTAGAACTGAGAAAGAAGCGCAACAGAGGCTAGCTCAGGTGGCAATCTTTAAGCAAAAAAAATAAAATAAAAAAATACAATGGCGAGGAGACCCGGTCAAAAAGCAACCCTGAAAAAGGTACCCTCTGAAACTGAGGAAGCAGGGCAACAGTGCCTAGCTCAGGTGACAATCTTTAAGCAAAAGAAACACACAAGGGCGTGGGGAGCTGGCGAAAAGGCAACACTGAGAAATCCACCCTCTGAAACGGACGAAGATGGGCAACAGAGGCTAGCTCAGGTGGCAATCTTTAAGCAAAAAAAATAAGATAAAAAAATACAATGGCGAGGAGACCCGGTCAAAAAGCAACCCTTAAAAATGTACCCTCTGAAACTGAGGAAG
This sequence comes from Equus asinus, assembly GCF_041296235.1. Lineage (NCBI taxonomy): Eukaryota > Metazoa > Chordata > Mammalia > Perissodactyla > Equidae > Equus > Equus asinus. The sequence goes on along the minus strand of NC_091793.1, from coordinate 1,502,920 downwards.
CAGGGCAACAGTGCCTAGCTCAGGTGACAATCTTTAAGCAAAAGAAACACACAAGGGCGTGGGGAGCTGGCGAAAAGGCAACACTGAGAAATCCACCCTCTGAAACGGACGAAGATGGGCAACAGAGGCTAGCTCAGGTGGCAATCTTTAAGCAAAAGAAACACACAAGGGCGTGGAGACCTGGGGAAAAAGCAACACGGAGAAATCCACCCTCTGAAACTGAGGAAGATGGGCAAGAGAGGCTACCTCAGGTGGCAATCCTTAAGCAAAAACAAAGCACAAAGGCGTGGAGCCCTGGGGACAAAGCAACCCTGAAATATCTACCCTCTGAAACTGAGGAACATGGGCAAGAGAGGCTAGCTCAGGTGGCAATCGTTAAGCAAAAACAAAACACAAAGGCGTGGAGACCTGGGGAAAAAGCAACCCTGAAATATCTACCCTCTGAAACTGAGGAAGATGGGCAAGAGAGGCTGGCTTCAGGTGGCAAACGTTAAGCAAAAGAAACACACAAGGGCGTGGAGACCTGGGGAAACAGCACCACGGAGATATCGACCCTCTGAAACTCAGGAAGATGGGCAAGAGAGGCTAGCTCAGGTGGCAATCGTTAAGCAAAAACAAAACCCAAAGGCGTGGAGACCTGGGGAAAAAGCAACCCTGAAATATCTACCCTCTGAAACTGAGGAAGATGGGCAAGAGAGGCTGGCTTCAGGTGGCAATCTTTAAGCAAAAGAAACACACAAGGGCGTGGGGAGCTGGCGAAAAGGCAACACTGAGAAATCCACCCTCTGAAACGGACAGAGATGGGCAACAGAGGCTAGCTCAGGTGGCAATCGTTAAGCAAAAGAAACACACAAGGGCGTGGAGGCCTGGGGAAAAAGCAACACGGAGAAATCCACCCTCTGAAACTGAGGAACATGGGCAAAAGAAGCTAGCTCAGGTTGCAACCTTTAAGCAGAAAAAAAACACAAGGGCGTGCAGACCTGGCAAAAAAGCAACAGTGAGAAATCTACCCTCTGAAACCGACGAAGATGGACAACAGAGGCTAGCTCAGGTGGCAATTTTTAAGGAAAAATAAAAGGAAGTGCGTGGAGACCTGGGGAAAAAGCAACACGGAGAAATCTACCCTCTAGAACTGAGAAAGAAGCGCAACAGAGGCTAGCTCAGGTGGCAATCGTTAAGCAAAAAAAATAAAATAAAAAAATACAATGGCGAGGAGACCCGGTCAAAAAGCAACCCTGAAAAAGGTACCCTCTGAAACTGAGGAAGCAGGGCAACAGTGCCTAGCTCAGGTGACAATCTTTAAGCAAAAGAAACACACAAGGGCGTGGGGAGCTGGCGAAAAGGCAACACTGAGAAATCCACCCTCTGAAACGGACGAAGATGGGCAACAGAGGCTAGCTCAGGTGGCAATCTTTAAGCAAAAAAAATAAGATAAAAAAATACAATGGCGAGGAGACCCGGTCAAAAAGCAACCCTGAAAAAGGTACCCTCTGAAACTGAGGAAGCAGGGCAACAGTGCCTAGCTCAGGTGACAATCTTCAAGCAAAAGAAACACACAAGGGCGTGGGGAGCTGGCGAAAAGGCAACACTGAGAAATCCACCCTCTGAAACGGACGAAGATGGGCAACAGAGGCTAGCTCAGGTGGCAATCTTTAAGCAAAAGAAACACACAAGGGCGTGGAGACCTGGGGAAAAAGCAACACGGAGAAATCCACCCTCTGAAACTGAGGAAGATGGGCAAGAGAGGCTACCTCAGGTGGCAATCCTTAAGCAAAAACAAAGCACAAAGGCGTGGAGCCCTGGGGACAAAGCAACCCTGAAATATCTACCCTCTGAAACTGAGGAACATGGGCAAGAGAGGCTAGCTCAGGTGGCAATCGTTAAGCAAAAACAAAACACAAAGGCGTGGAGACCTGGGGAAAAAGCAACCCTGAAATATCTACCCTCTGAAACTGAGGAAGATGGGCAAGAGAGGCTGGCTTCAGGTGGCAAACGTTAAGCAAAAGAAACACACAAGGGCGTGGAGACCTGGGGAAACAGCAACACGGAAATATCGACCCTCTGAAACTCAGGAAGATGGGCAAGAGAGGCTAGCTCAGGTGGCAATCGTTAAGCAAAAACAAAACCCAAAGGCGTGGAGACCTGGGGAAAAAGCAACCCTGAAATATCTACCCTCTGAAACTGAGGAAGATGGGCAAGAGAGGCTGGCTTCAGGTGGCAATCTTTAAGCAAAAGAAACACACAAGGGCGTGGAGACCTGGGGAAAAAGCAACACGGAGAAATCCACCCTCTGAAACTGAGGAACATGGGCAAAAGAAGCTAGCTCAGGTTGCAACCTTTAAGCAGAAAAAAAACACAAGGGCGTGCAGACCTGGCAAAAAAGCAACAGTGAGAAATCTACCCTCTGAAACCGACGAAGATGGACAACAGAGGCTAGCTCAGGTGGCAATTTTTAAGGAAAAATAAAAGGAAGTGCGTGGAGACCTGGGGAAAAAGCAACACGGAGAAATCTACCCTCTAGAACTGAGAAAGAAGCGCAACAGAGGCTAGCTCAGGTGGCAATCTTTAAGCAAAAAAAATAAAATAAAAAAATACAATGGCGAGGAGACCCGGTCAAAAAGCAACCCTGAAAAAGGTACCCTCTGAAACTGAGGAAGCAGGGCAACAGTGCCTAGCTCAGGTGACAATCTTTAAGCAAAAGAAACACACAAGGGCGTGGGGAGCTGGCGAAAAGGCAACACTGAGAAATCCACCCTCTGAAACGGACGAAGATGGGCAACAGAGGCTAGCTCAGGTGGCAATCTTTAAGCAAAAGAAACACACAAGGGCGTGGAGGCCTGGGGAAAAAGCAACACGGAGAAATCCACCCTCTGAAACTGAGGAACATGGGCAAAAGAAGCTAGCTCAGGTTGCAACCTTTAAGCAGAAAAAAAACACAAGGGCGTGCAGACCTGGCAAAAAAGCAACAGTGAGAAATCTACCCTCTGAAACCGACGAAGATGGACAACAGAGGCTAGCTCAGGTGGCAATTTTTAAGGAAAAATAAAAGGAAGTGCGTGGAGACCTGGGGAAAAAGCAACACGGAGAAATCTACCCTCTAGAACTGAGAAAGAAGCGCAACAGAGGCTAGCTCAGGTGGCAATCTTTAAGCAAAAAAAATAAAATAAAAAAATACAATGGCGAGGAGACCCGGTCAAAAAGCAACCCTGAAAAAGGTACCCTCTGAAACTGAGGAAGCAGGGCAACAGTGCCTAGCTCAGGTGACAATCTTTAAGCAAAAGAAACACACAAGGGCGTGGGGAGCTGGCGAAAAGGCAACACTGAGAAATCCACCCTCTGAAACGGACGAAGATGGGCAACAGAGGCTAGCTCAGGTGGCAATCTTTAAGCAAAAGAAACACACAAGGGCGTGGAGGCCTGGGGAAAAAGCAACACGGAGAAATCCACCCTCTGAAACTGAGGAACATGGGCAAAAGAAGCTAGCTCAGGTTGCAACCTTTAAGCAGAAAAAAAAAACAAGGGCGTGCAGACCTGGCAAAAAAGCAACAGTGAGAAATCTACCCTCTGAAACCGACGAAGATGGACAACAGAGGCTAGCTCAGGTGGCAATTTTTAAGGAAAAATAAAAGGAAGTGCGTGGAGACCTGGGGAAAAAGCAACACGGAGAAATCTACCCTCTAGAACTGAGAAAGAAGCGCAACAGAGGCTAGCTCAGGTGGCAATCTTTAAGCAAAAAAAATAAAATAAAAAAATACAATGGCGAGGAGACCAGGTCAAAAAGCAACCCTGAAAAAGGTACCCTCTGAAACTGAGGAAGCAGGGCAACAGTGCCTAGCTCAGGTGACAATCTTTAAGCAAAAGAAACACACAAGGGCGTGGGGAGCTGGCGAAAAGGCAACACTGAGAAATCCACCCTCTGAAACGGACGAAGATGGGCAACAGAGGCTAGCTCAGGTGGCAATCTTTAAGCAAAAGAAACACACAAGGGCGTGGAGGCCTGGTGAAAAAGCAACACGGAGAAATCCACCCTCTGAAACTGAGGAAGATGGGCAAGAGAGGCTACCTCAGGTGGCAATCCTTAAGCAAAAACAAAGCACAAAGGCGTGGAGCCCTGGGGACAAAGCAACCCTGAAATATCTACCCTCTGAAACTGAGGAACATGGGCAGGAGAGGCTAGCTCAGGTGGCAATCGTTAAGCAAAAACAAAACACAAAGGCGTGGAGACCTGGGGAAAAAGCAACCCTGAAATATCTACCCTCTGAAACTGAGGAAGATGGGCAAGAGAGTCTGGCTTCAGGTGGCAATCTTTAAGCAAAAGAAACACACAAGGGCGTGGGGAGCTGGGGAAAAGGCAACACTGAGAAATCCACCCTCTGAAACGGACAGAGATGGGCAACAGAGGCTAGCTCAGGTGGCAATCGTTAAGCAAAAGAAACACACAAGGGCGTGGAGGCCTGGGGAAAAAGCAACACGGAGAAATCCACCCTCTGAAACTGAGGAACATGGGCAAAAGAAGCTAGCTCAGGTTGCAACCTTTAAGCAGAAAAAAAACACAAGGGCGTGCAGACCTGGCAAAAAAGCAACAGTGAGAAATCTACCCTCTGAAACCGACGAAGATGGACAACAGAGGCTAGCTCAGGTGGCAATTTTTAAGGAAAAATAAAAGGAAGTGCGTGGAGACCTGGGGAAAAAGCAACACGGAGAAATCTACCCTCTAGAACTGAGAAAGAAGCGCAACAGAGGCTAGCTCAGGTGGCAATCGTTAAGCAAAAAAAATAAAATAAAAAAATACAATGGCGAGGAGACCCGGTCAAAAAGCAACCCTGAAAAAGGTACCCTCTGAAACTGAGGAAGCAGGGCAACAGTGCCTAGCTCAGGTGACAATCTTTAAGCAAAAGAAACACACAAGGGCGTGGGGAGCTGGCGAAAAGGCAACACTGAGAAATCCACCCTCTGAAACGGACGAAGATGGGCAACAGAGGCTAGCTCAGGTGGCAATCTTTAAGCAAAAAAAATAAGATAAAAAAATACAATGGCGAGGAGACCCGGTCAAAAAGCAACCCTGAAAAAGGTACCCTCTGAAACTGAGGAAGCAGGGCAACAGTGCCTAGCTCAGGTGACAATCTTCAAGCAAAAGAAACACACAAGGGCGTGGGGAGCTGGCGAAAAGGCAACACTGAGAAATCCACCCTCTGAAACGGACGAAGATGGGCAACAGAGGCTAGCTCAGGTGGCAATCTTTAAGCAAAAGAAACACACAAGGGCGTGGAGACCTGGGGAAAAAGCAACACGGAGAAATCCACCCTCTGAAACTGAGGAAGATGGGCAAGAGAGGCTACCTCAGGTGGCAATCCTTAAGCAAAAACAAAGCACAAAGGCGTGGAGCCCTGGGGACAAAGCAACCCTGAAATATCTACCCTCTGAAACTGAGGAACATGGGCAAGAGAGGCTAGCTCAGGTGGCAATCGTTAAGCAAAAACAAAACACAAAGGCGTGGAGACCTGGGGAAAAAGCAACCCTGAAATATCTACCCTCTGAAACTGAGGAAGATGGGCAAGAGAGGCTGGCTTCAGGTGGCAAACGTTAAGCAAAAGAAACACACAAGGGCGTGGAGACCTGGGGAAACAGCAACACGGAGATATCGACCCTCTGAAACTCAGGAAGATGGGCAAGAGAGGCTAGCTCAGGTGGCAATCGTTAAGCAAAAACAAAACCCAAAGGCGTGGAGACCTGGGGAAAAAGCAACCCTGAAATATCTACCCTCTGAAACTGAGGAAGATGGGCAAGAGAGGCTGGCTTCAGGTGGCAATCTTTAAGCAAAAGAAACACACAAGGGCGTGGAGACCTGGGGAAAAAGCAACACGGAGAAATCCACCCTCTGAAACTGAGGAACATGGGCAAAAGAAGCTAGCTCAGGTTGCAACCTTTAAGCAGAAAAAAAACACAAGGGCGTGCAGACCTGGCAAAAAAGCAACAGTGAGAAATCTACCCTCTGAAACCGACGAAGATGGACAACAGAGGCTAGCTCAGGTGGCAATTTTTAAGGAAAAATAAAAGGAAGTGCGTGGAGACCTGGGGAAAAAGCAACACGGAGAAATCTACCCTCTAGAACTGAGAAAGAAGCGCAACAGAGGCTAGCTCAGGTGGCAATCTTTAAGCAAAAAAAATAAAATAAAAAAATACAATGGCGAGGAGACCCGGTCAAAAAGCAACCCTGAAAAAGGTACCCTCTGAAACTGAGGAAGCAGGGCAACAGTGCCTAGCTCAGGTGACAATCTTTAAGCAAAAGAAACACACAAGGGCGTGGGGAGCTGGCGAAAAGGCAACACTGAGAAATCCACCCTCTGAAACGGACGAAGATGGGCAACAGAGGCTAGCTCAGGTGGCAATCTTTAAGCAAAAGAAACACACAAGGGCGTGGAGGCCTGGGGAAAAAGCAACACGGAGAAATCCACCCTCTGAAACTGAGGAACATGGGCAAAAGAAGCTAGCTCAGGTTGCAACCTTTAAGCAGAAAAAAAACACAAGGGCGTGCAGACCTGGCAAAAAAGCAACAGTGAGAAATCTACCCTCTGAAACCGACGAAGATCGACAACAGAGGCTAGCTCAGGTGGCAATTTTTAAGGAAAAATAAAAGGAAGTGCGTGGAGACCTGGGGAAAAAGCAACACGGAGAAATCTACCCTCTAGAACTGAGAAAGAAGCGCAACAGAGGCTAGCTCAGGTGGCAATCTTTAAGCAAAAAAAATAAAATAAAAAAATACAATGGCGAGGAGACCCGGTCAAAAAGCAACCCTGAAAAAGGTACCCTCTGAAACTGAGGAAGCAGGGCAACAGTGCCTAGCTCAGGTGACAATCTTTAAGCAAAAGAAACACACAAGGGCGTGGGGAGCTGGCGAAAAGGCAACACTGAGAAATCCACCCTCTGAAACGGACGAAGATGGGCAACAGAGGCTAGCTCAGGTGGCAATCTTTAAGCAAAAGAAACACACAAGGGCGTGGAGGCCTGGGGAAAAAGCAACACGGAGAAATCCACCCTCTGAAACTGAGGAACATGGGCAAAAGAAGCTAGCTCAGGTTGCAACCTTTAAGCAGAAAAAAAACACAAGGGCGTGCAGACCTGGCAAAAAAGCAACAGTGAGAAATCTACCCTCTGAAACCGACGAAGATGGACAACAGAGGCTAGCTCAGGTGGCAATTTTTAAGGAAAAATAAAAGGAAGTGCGTGGAGACCTGGGGAAAAAGCAACACGGAGAAATCTACCCTCTAGAACTGAGAAAGAAGCGCAACAGAGGCTAGCTCAGGTGGCAATCTTTAAGCAAAAAAAATAAAATAAAAAAATACAATGGCGAGGAGACCAGGTCAAAAAGCAACCCTGAAAAAGGTACCCTCTGAAACTGAGGAAGCAGGGCAACAGTGCCTAGCTCACGTGACAATCTTTAAGCAAAAGAAACACACAAGGGCGTGGGGAGCTGGCGAAAAGGCAACACTGAGAAATCCACCCTCTGAAACGGACGAAGATGGGCAACAGAGGCTAGCTCAGGTGGCAATCTTTAAGCAAAAGAAACACACAAGGGCGTGGAGACCTGGGGAAAAAGCAACACGGAGAAATCCACCCTCTGAAACTGAGGAAGATGGGCAAGAGAGGCTACCTCAGGTGGCAATCCTTAAGCAAAAACAAAGCACAAAGGCGTGGAGCCCTGGGGACAAAGCAACCCTGAAATATCTACCCTCTGAAACTGAGGAACATGGGCAAGAGAGGCTAGCTCAGGTGGCAATCGTTAAGCAAAAACAAAACACAAAGGCGTGGAGACCTGGGGAAAAAGCAACCCTGAAATATCTACCCTCTGAAACTGAGGAAGATGGGCAAGAGAGGCTGGCTTCAGGTGGCAAACGTTAAGCAAAAGAAACACACAAGGGCGTGGAGACCTGGGGAAACAGCAACACGGAGATATCGACCCTCTGAAACTCAGGAAGATGGGCAAGAGAGGCTAGCTCAGGTGGCAATCGTTAAGCAAAAACAAAACCCAAAGGCGTGGAGACCTGGGGAAAAAGCAACCCTGAAATATCTACCCTCTGAAACTGAGGAAGATGGGCAAGAGAGGCTGGCTTCAGGTGGCAATCTTTAAGCAAAAGAAACACACAAGGGCGTGGGGAGCTGGGGAAAAGGCAACACTGAGAAATCCACCCTCTGAAACGGACAGAGATGGGCAACAGAGGCTAGCTCAGGTGGCAATCGTTAAGCAAAAGAAACACACAAGGGCGTGGAGGCCTGGGGAAAAAGCAACACGGAGAAATCCACCCTCTGAAACTGAGGAACATGGGCAAAAGAAGCTAGCTCAGGTTGCAACCTTTAAGCAGAAAAAAAACACAAGGGCGTGCAGACCTGGCAAAAAAGCAACAGTGAGAAATCTACCCTCTGAAACCGACGAAGATGGACAACAGAGGCTAGCTCAGGTGGCAATTTTTAAGGAAAAATAAAAGGAAGTGCGTGGAGACCTGGGGAAAAAGCAACACGGAGAAATCTACCCTCTAGAACTGAGAAAGAAGCGCAACAGAGGCTAGCTCAGGTGGCAATCTTTAAGCAAAAAAAATAAAATAAAAAAATACAATGGCGAGGAGACCCGGTCAAAAAGCAACCCTGAAAAAGGTACCCTCTGAAACTGAGGAAGCAGGGCAACAGTGCCTAGCTCAGGTGACAATCTTTAAGCAAAAGAAACACACAAGGGCGTGGGGAGCTGGCGAAAAGGCAACACTGAGAAATCCACCCTCTGAAACGGACGAAGATGGGCAACAGAGGCTAGCTCAGGTGGCAATCTTTAAGCAAAAGAAACACACAAGGGCGTGGAGGCCTGGGGAAAAAGCAACACGGAGAAATCCACCCTCTGAAACTGAGGAACATGGGCAAAAGAAGCTAGCTCAGGTTGCAACCTTTAAGCAGAAAAAAAACACAAGGGCGTGCAGACCTGGCAAAAAAGCAACAGTGAGAAATCTACCCTCTGAAACCGACGAAGATGGACAACAGAGGCTAGCTCAGGTGGCAATTTTTAAGGAAAAATAAAAGGAAGTGCGTGGAGACCTGGGGAAAAAGCAACACGGAGAAATCTACCCTCTAGAACTGAGAAAGAAGCGCAACAGAGGCTAGCTCAGGTGGCAATCTTTAAGCAAAAAAAATAAAATAAAAAAATACAATGGCGAGGAGACCCGGTCAAAAAGCAACCCTGAAAAAGGTACCCTCTGAAACTGAGGAAGCAGGGCAACAGTGCCTAGCTCAGGTGACAATCTTTAAGCAAAAGAAACACACAAGGGCGTGGGGAGCTGGCGAAAAGGCAACACTGAGAAATCCACCCTCTGAAACGGACGAAGATGGGCAACAGAGGCTAGCTCAGGTGGCAATCTTTAAGCAAAAGAAACACACAAGGGCGTGGAGGCCTGGGGAAAAAGCAACACGGAGAAATCCACCCTCTGAAACTGAGGAACATGGGCAAAAGAAGCTAGCTCAGGTTGCAACCTTTAAGCAGAAAAAAAAAACAAGGGCGTGCAGACCTGGCAAAAAAGCAACAGTGAGAAATCTACCCTCTGAAACCGACGAAGATGGACAACAGAGGCTAGCTCAGGTGGCAATTTTTAAGGAAAAATAAAAGGAAGTGCGTGGAGACCTGGGGAAAAAGCAACACGGAGAAATCTACCCTCTAGAACTGAGAAAGAAGCGCAACAGAGGCTAGCTCAGGTGGCAATCTTTAAGCAAAAAAAATAAAATAAAAAAATACAATGGCGAGGAGACCAGGTCAAAAAGCAACCCTGAAAAAGGTACCCTCTGAAACTGAGGAAGCAGGGCAACAGTGCCTAGCTCAGGTGACAATCTTTAAGCAAAAGAAACACACAAGGGCGTGGGGAGCTGGCGAAAAGGCAACACTGAGAAATCCACCCTCTGAAACGGACGAAGATGGGCAACAGAGGCTAGCTCAGGTGGCAATCTTTAAGCAAAAGAAACACACAAGGGCGTGGAGGCCTGGTGAAAAAGCAACACGGAGAAATCCACCCTCTGAAACTGAGGAAGATGGGCAAGAGAGGCTACCTCAGGTGGCAATCCTTAAGCAAAAACAAAGCACAAAGGCGTGGAGCCCTGGGGACAAAGCAACCCTGAAATATCTACCCTCTGAAACTGAGGAACATGGGCAGGAGAGGCTAGCTCAGGTGGCAATCGTTAAGCAAAAACAAAACACAAAGGCGTGGAGACCTGGGGAAAAAGCAACCCTGAAATATCTACCCTCTGAAACTGAGGAAGATGGGCAAGAGAGTCTGGCTTCAGGTGGCAATCTTTAAGCAAAAGAAACACACAAGGGCGTGGGGAGCTGGGGAAAAGGCAACACTGAGAAATCCACCCTCTGAAACGGACAGAGATGGGCAACAGAGGCTAGCTCAGGTGGCAATCGTTAAGCAAAAGAAACACACAAGGGCGTGGAGGCCTGGGGAAAAAGCAACACGGAGAAATCCACCCTCTGAAACTGAGGAACATGGGCAAAAGAAGCTAGCTCAGGTTGCAACCTTTAAGCAGAAAAAAAACACAAGGGCGTGCAGACCTGGCAAAAAAGCAACAGTGAGAAATCTACCCTCTGAAACCGACGAAGATGGACAACAGAGGCTAGCTCAGGTGGCAATTTTTAAGGAAAAATAAAAGGAAGTGCGTGGAGACCTGGGGAAAAAGCAACACGGAGAAATCTACCCTCTAGAACTGAGAAAGAAGCGCAACAGAGGCTAGCTCAGGTGGCAATCGTTAAGCAAAAAAAATAAAATAAAAAAATACAATGGCGAGGAGACCCGGTCAAAAAGCAACCCTGAAAAAGGTACCCTCTGAAACTGAGGAAGCAGGGCAACAGTGCCTAGCTCAGGTGACAATCTTTAAGCAAAAGAAACACACAAGGGCGTGGGGAGCTGGCGAAAAGGCAACACTGAGAAATCCACCCTCTGAAACGGACGAAGATGGGCAACAGAGGCTAGCTCAGGTGGCAATCTTTAAGCAAAAAAAATAAGATAAAAAAATACAATGGCGAGGAGACCCGGTCAAAAAGCAACCCTGAAAAAGGTACCCTCTGAAACTGAGGAAGCAGGGCAACAGTGCCTAGCTCAGGTGACAATCTTCAAGCAAAAGAAACACACAAGGGCGTGGGGAGCTGGCGAAAAGGCAACACTGAGAAATCCACCCTCTGAAACGGACGAAGATGGGCAACAGAGGCTAGCTCAGGTGGCAATCTTTAAGCAAAAGAAACACACAAGGGCGTGGAGACCTGGGGAAAAAGCAACACGGAGAAATCCACCCTCTGAAACTGAGGAAGATGGGCAAGAGAGGCTACCTCAGGTGGCAATCCTTAAGCAAAAACAAAGCACAAAGGCGTGGAGCCCTGGGGACAAAGCAACCCTGAAATATCTACCCTCTGAAACTGAGGAACATGGGCAAGAGAGGCTAGCTCAGGTGGCAATCGTTAAGCAAAAACAAAACACAAAGGCGTGGAGACCTGGGGAAAAAGCAACCCTGAAATATCTACCCTCTGAAACTGAGGAAGATGGGCAAGAGAGGCTGGCTTCAGGTGGCAAACGTTAAGCAAAAGAAACACACAAGGGCGTGGAGACCTGGGGAAACAGCAACACGGAGATATCGACCCTCTGAAACTCAGGAAGATGGGCAAGAGAGGCTAGCTCAGGTGGCAATCGTTAAGCAAAAACAAAACCCAAAGGCGTGGAGACCTGGGGAAAAAGCAACCCTGAAATATCTACCCTCTGAAACTGAGGAAGATGGGCAAGAGAGGCTGGCTTCAGGTGGCAATCTTTAAGCAAAAGAAACACACAAGGGCGTGGAGACCTGGGGAAAAAGCAACACGGAGAAATCCACCCTCTGAAACTGAGGAACATGGGCAAAAGAAGCTAGCTCAGGTTGCAACCTTTAAGCAGAAAAAAAACACAAGGGCGTGCAGACCTGGCAAAAAAGCAACAGTGAGAAATCTACCCTCTGAAACCGACGAAGATGGACAACAGAGGCTAGCTCAGGTGGCAATTTTTAAGGAAAAATAAAAGGAAGTGCGTGGAGACCTGGGGAAAAAGCAACACGGAGAAATCTACCCTCTAGAACTGAGAAAGAAGCGCAACAGAGGCTAGCTCAGGTGGCAATCTTTAAGCAAAAAAAATAAAATAAAAAAATACAATGGCGAGGAGACCCGGTCAAAAAGCAACCCTGAAAAAGGTACCCTCTGAAACTGAGGAAGCAGGGCAACAGTGCCTAGCTCAGGTGACAATCTTTAAGCAAAAGAAACACACAAGGGCGTGGGGAGCTGGCGAAAAGGCAACACTGAGAAATCCACCCTCTGAAACGGACGAAGATGGGCAACAGAGGCTAGCTCAGGTGGCAATCTTTAAGCAAAAGAAACACACAAGGGCGTGGAGGCCTGGGGAAAAAGCAACACGGAGAAATCCACCCTCTGAAACTGAGGAACATGGGCAAAAGAAGCTAGCTCAGGTTGCAACCTTTAAGCAGAAAAAAAACACAAGGGCGTGCAGACCTGGCAAAAAAGCAACAGTGAGAAATCTACCCTCTGAAACCGACGAAGATCGACAACAGAGGCTAGCTCAGGTGGCAATTTTTAAGGAAAAATAAAAGGAAGTGCGTGGAGACCTGGGGAAAAAGCAACACGGAGAAATCTACCCTCTAGAACTGAGAAAGAAGCGCAACAGAGGCTAGCTCAGGTGGCAATCTTTAAGCAAAAAAAATAAAATAAAAAAATACAATGGCGAGGAGACCCGGTCAAAAAGCAACCCTGAAAAAGGTACCCTCTGAAACTGAGGAAGCAGGGCAACAGTGCCTAGCTCAGGTGACAATCTTTAAGCAAAAGAAACACACAAGGGCGTGGGGAGCTGGCGAAAAGGCAACACTGAGAAATCCACCCTCTGAAACGGACGAAGATGGGCAACAGAGGCTAGCTCAGGTGGCAATCTTTAAGCAAAAGAAACACACAAGGGCGTGGAGGCCTGGGGAAAAAGCAACACGGAGAAATCCACCCTCTGAAACTGAGGAACATGGGCAAAAGAAGCTAGCTCAGGTTGCAACCTTTAAGCAGAAAAAAAACACAAGGGCGTGCAGACCTGGCAAAAAAGCAACAGTGAGAAATCTACCCTCTGAAACCGACGAAGATGGACAACAGAGGCTAGCTCAGGTGGCAATTTTTAAGGAAAAATAAAAGGAAGTGCGTGGAGACCTGGGGAAAAAGCAACACGGAGAAATCTACCCTCTAGAACTGAGAAAGAAGCGCAACAGAGGCTAGCTCAGGTGGCAATCTTTAAGCAAAAAAAATAAAATAAAAAAATACAATGGCGAGGAGACCAGGTCAAAAAGCAACCCTGAAAAAGGTACCCTCTGAAACTGAGGAAGCAGGGCAACAGTGCCTAGCTCACGTGACAATCTTTAAGCAAAAGAAACACACAAGGGCGTGGGGAGCTGGCGAAAAGGCAACACTGAGAAATCCACCCTCTGAAACGGACGAAGATGGGCAACAGAGGCTAGCTCAGGTGGCAATCTTTAAGCAAAAGAAACACACAAGGGCGTGGAGACCTGGGGAAAAAGCAACACGGAGAAATCCACCCTCTGAAACTGAGGAAGATGGGCAAGAGAGGCTACCTCAGGTGGCAATCCTTAAGCAAAAACAAAGCACAAAGGCGTGGAGCCCTGGGGACAAAGCAACCCTGAAATATCTACCCTCTGAAACTGAGGAACATGGGCAAGAGAGGCTAGCTCAGGTGGCAATCGTTAAGCAAAAACAAAACACAAAGGCGTGGAGACCTGGGGAAAAAGCAACCCTGAAATATCTACCCTCTGAAACTGAGGAAGATGGGCAAGAGAGGCTGGCTTCAGGTGGCAAACGTTAAGCAAAAGAAACACACAAGGGCGTGGAGACCTGGGGAAACAGCAACACGGAGATATCGACCCTCTGAAACTCAGGAAGATGGGCAAGAGAGGCTAGCTCAGGTGGCAATCGTTAAGCAAAAACAAAACCCAAAGGCGTGGAGACCTGGGGAAAAAGCAACCCTGAAATATCTACCCTCTGAAACTGAGGAAGATGGGCAAGAGAGGCTGGCTTCAGGTGGCAATCTTTAAGCAAAAGAAACACACAAGGGCGTGGGGAGCTGGGGAAAAGGCAACACTGAGAAATCCACCCTCTGAAACGGACAGAGATGGGCAACAGAGGCTAGCTCAGGTGGCAATCGTTAAGCAAAAGAAACACACAAGGGCGTGGAGGCCTGGGGAAAAAGCAACACGGAGAAATCCACCCTCTGAAACTGAGGAACATGGGCAAAAGAAGCTAGCTCAGGTTGCAACCTTTAAGCAGAAAAAAAACACAAGGGCGTGCAGACCTGGCAAAAAAGCAACAGTGAGAAATCTACCCTCTGAAACCGACGAAGATGGACAACAGAGGCTAGCTCAGGTGGCAATTTTTAAGGAAAAATAAAAGGAAGTGCGTGGAGACCTGGGGAAAAAGCAACACGGAGAAATCTACCCTCTAGAACTGAGAAAGAAGCGCAACAGAGGCTAGCTCAGGTGGCAATCGTTAAGCAAAAAAAATAAAATAAAAAAATACAATGGCGAGGAGACCCGGTCAAAAAGCAACCCTGAAAAAGGTACCCTCTGAAACTGAGGAAGCAGGGCAACAGTGCCTAGCTCAGGTGACAATCTTTAAGCAAAAGAAACACACAAGGGCGTGGGGAGCTGGCGAAAAGGCAACACTGAGAAATCCACCCTCTGAAACGGACGAAGATGGGCAACAGAGGCTAGCTCAGGTGGCAATCTTTAAGCAAAAAAAATAAGATAAAAAAATACAATGGCGAGGAGACCCGGTCAAAAAGCAACCCTGAAAAAGGTACCCTCTGAAACTGAGGAAGCAGGGCAACAGTGCCTAGCTCAGGTGACAATCTTCAAGCAAAAGAAACACACAAGGGCGTGGGGAGCTGGCGAAAAGGCAACACTGAGAAATCCACCCTCTGAAACGGACGAAGATGGGCAACAGAGGCTAGCTCAGGTGGCAATCTTTAAGCAAAAGAAACACACAAGGGCGTGGAGACCTGGGGAAAAAGCAACACGGAGAAATCCACCCTCTGAAACTGAGGAAGATGGGCAAGAGAGGCTACCTCAGGTGGCAATCCTTAAGCAAAAACAAAGCACAAAGGCGTGGAGCCCTGGGGACAAAGCAACCCTGAAATATCTACCCTCTGAAACTGAGGAACATGGGCAAGAGAGGCTAGCTCAGGTGGCAATCGTTAAGCAAAAACAAAACACAAAGGCGTGGAGACCTGGGGAAAAAGCAACCCTGAAATATCTACCCTCTGAAACTGAGGAAGATGGGCAAGAGAGGCTGGCTTCAGGTGGCAAACGTTAAGCAAAAGAAACACACAAGGGCGTGGAGACCTGGGGAAACAGCAACACGGAGATATCGACCCTCTGAAACTCAGGAAGATGGGCAAGAGAGGCTAGCTCAGGTGGCAATCGTTAAGCAAAAACAAAACCCAAAGGCGTGGAGACCTGGGGAAAAAGCAACCCTGAAATATCTACCCTCTGAAACTGAGGAAGATGGGCAAGAGAGGCTGGCTTCAGGTGGCAATCTTTAAGCAAAAGAAACACACAAGGGCGTGGAGACCTGGGGAAAAAGCAACACGGAGAAATCCACCCTCTGAAACTGAGGAACATGGGCAAAAGAAGCTAGCTCAGGTTGCAACCTTTAAGCAGAAAAAAAACACAAGGGCGTGCAGACCTGGCAAAAAAGCAACAGTGAGAAATCTACCCTCTGAAACCGACGAAGATGGACAACAGAGGCTAGCTCAGGTGGCAATTTTTAAGGAAAAATAAAAGGAAGTGCGTGGAGACCTGGGGAAAAAGCAACACGGAGAAATCTACCCTCTAGAACTGAGAAAGAAGCGCAACAGAGGCTAGCTCAGGTGGCAATCTTTAAGCAAAAAAAATAAAATAAAAAAATACAATGGCGAGGAGACCCGGTCAAAAAGCAACCCTGAAAAAGGTACCCTCTGAAACTGAGGAAGCAGGGCAACAGTGCCTAGCTCAGGTGACAATCTTTAAGCAAAAGAAACACACAAGGGCGTGGGGAGCTGGCGAAAAGGCAACACTGAGAAATCCACCCTCTGAAACGGACGAAGATGGGCAACAGAGGCTAGCTCAGGTGGCAATCTTTAAGCAAAAGAAACACACAAGGGCGTGGAGGCCTGGGGAAAAAGCAACACGGAGAAATCCACCCTCTGAAACTGAGGAACATGGGCAAAAGAAGCTAGCTCAGGTTGCAACCTTTAAGCAGAAAAAAAACACAAGGGCGTGCAGACCTGGCAAAAAAGCAACAGTGAGAAATCTACCCTCTGAAACCGACGAAGATCGACAACAGAGGCTAGCTCAGGTGGCAATTTTTAAGGAAAAATAAAAGGAAGTGCGTGGAGACCTGGGGAAAAAGCAACACGGAGAAATCTACCCTCTAGAACTGAGAAAGAAGCGCAACAGAGGCTAGCTCAGGTGGCAATCTTTAAGCAAAAAAAATAAAATAAAAAAATACAATGGCGAGGAGACCCGGTCAAAAAGCAACCCTGAAAAAGGTACCCTCTGAAACTGAGGAAGCAGGGCAACAGTGCCTAGCTCAGGTGACAATCTTTAAGCAAAAGAAACACACAAGGGCGTGGGGAGCTGGCGAAAAGGCAACACTGAGAAATCCACCCTCTGAAACGGACGAAGATGGGCAACAGAGGCTAGCTCAGGTGGCAATCTTTAAGCAAAAGAAACACACAAGGGCGTGGAGGCCTGGGGAAAAAGCAACACGGAGAAATCCACCCTCTGAAACTGAGGAACATGGGCAAAAGAAGCTAGCTCAGGTTGCAACCTTTAAGCAGAAAAAAAACACAAGGGCGTGCAGACCTGGCAAAAAAGCAACAGTGAGAAATCTACCCTCTGAAACCGACGAAGATGGACAACAGAGGCTAGCTCAGGTGGCAATTTTTAAGGAAAAATAAAAGGAAGTGCGTGGAGACCTGGGGAAAAAGCAACACGGAGAAATCTACCCTCTAGAACTGAGAAAGAAGCGCAACAGAGGCTAGCTCAGGTGGCAATCTTTAAGCAAAAAAAATAAAATAAAAAAATACAATGGCGAGGAGACCAGGTCAAAAAGCAACCCTGAAAAAGGTACCCTCTGAAACTGAGGAAGCAGGGCAACAGTGCCTAGCTCACGTGACAATCTTTAAGCAAAAGAAACACACAAGGGCGTGGGGAGCTGGCGAAAAGGCAACACTGAGAAATCCACCCTCTGAAACGGACGAAGATGGGCAACAGAGGCTAGCTCAGGTGGCAATCTTTAAGCAAAAGAAACACACAAGGGCGTGGAGACCTGGGGAAAAAGCAACACGGAGAAATCCACCCTCTGAAACTGAGGAAGATGGGCAAGAGAGGCTACCTCAGGTGGCAATCCTTAAGCAAAAACAAAGCACAAAGGCGTGGAGCCCTGGGGACAAAGCAACCCTGAAATATCTACCCTCTGAAACTGAGGAACATGGGCAAGAGAGGCTAGCTCAGGTGGCAATCGTTAAGCAAAAACAAAACACAAAGGCGTGGAGACCTGGGGAAAAAGCAACCCTGAAATATCTACCCTCTGAAACTGAGGAAGATGGGCAAGAGAGGCTGGCTTCAGGTGGCAAACGTTAAGCAAAAGAAACACACAAGGGCGTGGAGACCTGGGGAAACAGCAACACGGAGATATCGACCCTCTGAAACTCAGGAAGATGGGCAAGAGAGGCTAGCTCAGGTGGCAATCGTTAAGCAAAAACAAAACCCAAAGGCGTGGAGACCTGGGGAAAAAGCAACCCTGAAATATCTACCCTCTGAAACTGAGGAAGATGGGCAAGAGAGGCTGGCTTCAGGTGGCAATCTTTAAGCAAAAGAAACACACAAGGGCGTGGGGAGCTGGGGAAAAGGCAACACTGAGAAATCCACCCTCTGAAACGGACAGAGATGGGCAACAGAGGCTAGCTCAGGTGGCAATCGTTAAGCAAAAGAAACACACAAGGGCGTGGAGGCCTGGGGAAAAAGCAACACGGAGAAATCCACCCTCTGAAACTGAGGAACATGGGCAAAAGAAGCTAGCTCAGGTTGCAACCTTTAAGCAGAAAAAAAACACAAGGGCGTGCAGACCTGGCAAAAAAGCAACAGTGAGAAATCTACCCTCTGAAACCGACGAAGATGGACAACAGAGGCTAGCTCAGGTGGCAATTTTTAAGGAAAAATAAAAGGAAGTGCGTGGAGACCTGGGGAAAAAGCAACACGGAGAAATCTACCCTCTAGAACTGAGAAAGAAGCGCAACAGAGGCTAGCTCAGGTGGCAATCGTTAAGCAAAAAAAATAAAATAAAAAAATACAATGGCGAGGAGACCCGGTCAAAAAGCAACCCTGAAAAAGGTACCCTCTGAAACTGAGGAAGCAGGGCAACAGTGCCTAGCTCAGGTGACAATCTTTAAGCAAAAGAAACACACAAGGGCGTGGGGAGCTGGCGAAAAGGCAACACTGAGAAATCCACCCTCTGAAACGGACGAAGATGGGCAACAGAGGCTAGCTCAGGTGGCAATCTTTAAGCAAAAAAAATAAGATAAAAAAATACAATGGCGAGGAGACCCGGTCAAAAAGCAACCCTGAAAAAGGTACCCTCTGAAACTGAGGAAGCAGGGCAACAGTGCCTAGCTCAGGTGACAATCTTCAAGCAAAAGAAACACACAAGGGCGTGGGGAGCTGGCGAAAAGGCAACACTGAGAAATCCACCCTCTGAAACGGACGAAGATGGGCAACAGAGGCTAGCTCAGGTGGCAATCTTTAAGCAAAAGAAACACACAAGGGCGTGGAGACCTGGGGAAAAAGCAACACGGAGAAATCCACCCTCTGAAACTGAGGAAGATGGGCAAGAGAGGCTACCTCAGGTGGCAATCCTTAAGCAAAAACAAAGCACAAAGGCGTGGAGCCCTGGGGACAAAGCAACCCTGAAATATCTACCCTCTGAAACTGAGGAACATGGGCAAGAGAGGCTAGCTCAGGTGGCAATCGTTAAGCAAAAACAAAACACAAAGGCGTGGAGACCTGGGGAAAAAGCAACCCTGAAATATCTACCCTCTGAAACTGAGGAAGATGGGCAAGAGAGGCTGGCTTCAGGTGGCAAACGTTAAGCAAAAGAAACACACAAGGGCGTGGAGACCTGGGGAAACAGCAACACGGAGATATCGACCCTCTGAAACTCAGGAAGATGGGCAAGAGAGGCTAGCTCAGGTGGCAATCGTTAAGCAAAAACAAAACCCAAAGGCGTGGAGACCTGGGGAAAAAGCAACCCTGAAATATCTACCCTCTGAAACTGAGGAAGATGGGCAAGAGAGGCTGGCTTCAGGTGGCAATCTTTAAGCAAAAGAAACACACAAGGGCGTGGAGACCTGGGGAAAAAGCAACACGGAGAAATCCACCCTCTGAAACTGAGGAACATGGGCAAAAGAAGCTAGCTCAGGTTGCAACCTTTAAGCAGAAAAAAAACACAAGGGCGTGCAGACCTGGCAAAAAAGCAACAGTGAGAAATCTACCCTCTGAAACCGACGAAGATGGACAACAGAGGCTAGCTCAGGTGGCAATTTTTAAGGAAAAATAAAAGGAAGTGCGTGGAGACCTGGGGAAAAAGCAACACGGAGAAATCTACCCTCTAGAACTGAGAAAGAAGCGCAACAGAGGCTAGCTCAGGTGGCAATCTTTAAGCAAAAAAAATAAAATAAAAAAATACAATGGCGAGGAGACCCGGTCAAAAAGCAACCCTGAAAAAGGTACCCTCTGAAACTGAGGAAGCAGGGCAACAGTGCCTAGCTCAGGTGACAATCTTTAAGCAAAAGAAACACACAAGGGCGTGGGGAGCTGGCGAAAAGGCAACACTGAGAAATCCACCCTCTGAAACGGACGAAGATGGGCAACAGAGGCTAGCTCAGGTGGCAATCTTTAAGCAAAAGAAACACACAAGGGCGTGGAGGCCTGGGGAAAAAGCAACACGGAGAAATCCACCCTCTGAAACTGAGGAACATGGGCAAAAGAAGCTAGCTCAGGTTGCAACCTTTAAGCAGAAAAAAAACACAAGGGCGTGCAGACCTGGCAAAAAAGCAACAGTGAGAAATCTACCCTCTGAAACCGACGAAGATCGACAACAGAGGCTAGCTCAGGTGGCAATTTTTAAGGAAAAATAAAAGGAAGTGCGTGGAGACCTGGGGAAAAAGCAACACGGAGAAATCTACCCTCTAGAACTGAGAAAGAAGCGCAACAGAGGCTAGCTCAGGTGGCAATCTTTAAGCAAAAAAAATAAAATAAAAAAATACAATGGCGAGGAGACCCGGTCAAAAAGCAACCCTGAAAAAGGTACCCTCTGAAACTGAGGAAGCAGGGCAACAGTGCCTAGCTCAGGTGACAATCTTTAAGCAAAAGAAACACACAAGGGCGTGGGGAGCTGGCGAAAAGGCAACACTGAGAAATCCACCCTCTGAAACGGACGAAGATGGGCAACAGAGGCTAGCTCAGGTGGCAATCTTTAAGCAAAAGAAACACACAAGGGCGTGGAGGCCTGGGGAAAAAGCAACACGGAGAAATCCACCCTCTGAAACTGAGGAACATGGGCAAAAGAAGCTAGCTCAGGTTGCAACCTTTAAGCAGAAAAAAAACACAAGGGCGTGCAGACCTGGCAAAACAGCAACAGTGAGAAATCTACCCTCTGAAACCGACGAAGATGGACAACAGAGGCTAGCTCAGGTGGCAATTTTTAAGGAAAAATAAAAGGAAGTGCGTGGAGACCTGGGGAAAAAGCAACACGGAGAAATCTACCCTCTAGAACTGAGAAAGAAGCGCAACAGAGGCTAGCTCAGGTGGCAATCTTTAAGCAAAAAAAATAAAATAAAAAAATACAATGGCGAGGAGACCAGGTCAAAAAGCAACCCTGAAAAAGGTACCCTCTGAAACTGAGGAAGCAGGGCAACAGTGCCTAGCTCACGTGACAATCTTTAAGCAAAAGAAACACACAAGGGCGTGGGGAGCTGGCGAAAAGGCAACACTGAGAAATCCACCCTCTGAAACGGACGAAGATGGGCAACAGAGGCTAGCTCAGGTGGCAATCTTTAAGCAAAAGAAACACACAAGGGCGTGGAGACCTGGGGAAAAAGCAACACGGAGAAATCCACCCTCTGAAACTGAGGAAGATGGGCAAGAGAGGCTACCTCAGGTGGCAATCCTTAAGCAAAAACAAAGCACAAAGGCGTGGAGCCCTGGGGACAAAGCAACCCTGAAATATCTACCCTCTGAAACTGAGGAACATGGGCAAGAGAGGCTAGCTCAGGTGGCAATCGTTAAGCAAAAACAAAACACAAAGGCGTGGAGACCTGGGGAAAAAGCAACCCTGAAATATCTACCCTCTGAAACTGAGGAAGATGGGCAAGAGAGGCTGGCTTCAGGTGGCAAACGTTAAGCAAAAGAAACACACAAGGGCGTGGAGACCTGGGGAAACAGCAACACGGAGATATCGACCCTCTGAAACTGAGGAAGATGGGCAAGAGAGGCTAGCTCAGGTGGCAATCGTTAAGGAAAAACAAAACCCAAAGGCGTGGAGACCTGGGGAAAAAGCAACCCTGAAATATCTACCCTCTGAAACTGAGGAAGATGGGCAAGAGAGGCTGGCTTCAGGTGGCAATCTTTAAGCAAAAGAAACACACAAGGGCGTGGGGAGCTGGCGAAAAGGCAACACTGAGAAATCCACCCTCTGAAACGGACGAAGATGGGCAACAGAGGCTAGCTCAGGTGGCAATCTTTAAGCAAAAGAAACACACAAGGGCGTGGAGGCCTGGGGAAAAAGCAACACGGAGAAATCCACCCTCTGAAACTGAGGAACATGGGCAAAAGAAGCTAGCTCAGGTTGCAACCTTTAAGCAGAAAAAAAACACAAGGGCGTGCAGACCTGGCAAAAAAGCAACAGTGAGAAATCTACCCTCTGAAACCGACGAAGATCGACAACAGAGGCTAGCTCAGGTGGCAATTTTTAAGGAAAAATAAAAGGAAGTGCGTGGAGACCTGGGGAAAAAGCAACACGGAGAAATCTACCCTCTAGAACTGAGAAAGAAGCGCAACAGAGGCTAGCTCAGGTGGCAATCTTTAAGCAAAAAAAATAAAATAAAAAAATACAATGGCGAGGAGACCCGGTCAAAAAGCAACCCTGAAAAAGGTACCCTCTGAAACTGAGGAAGCAGGGCAACAGTGCCTAGCTCAGGTGACAATCTTTAAGCAAAAGAAACACACAAGGGCGTGGGGAGCTGGCGAAAAGGCAACACTGAGAAATCCACCCTCTGAAACGGACGAAGATGGGCAACAGAGGCTAGCTCAGGTGGCAATCTTTAAGCAAAAGAAACACACAAGGGCGTGGAGGCCTGGGGAAAAAGCAACACGGAGAAATCCACCCTCTGAAACTGAGGAACATGGGCAAAAGAAGCTAGCTCAGGTTGCAACCTTTAAGCAGAAAAAAAACACAAGGGCGTGCAGACCTGGCAAAAAAGCAACAGTGAGAAATCTACCCTCTGAAACCGACGAAGATGGACAACAGAGGCTAGCTCAGGTGGCAATTTTTAAGGAAAAATAAAAGGAAGTGCGTGGAGACCTGGGGAAAAAGCAACACGGAGAAATCTACCCTCTAGAACTGAGAAAGAAGCGCAACAGAGGCTAGCTCAGGTGGCAATCTTTAAGCAAAAAAAATAAAATAAAAAAATACAATGGCGAGGAGACCAGGTCAAAAAGCAACCCTGAAAAAGGTACCCTCTGAAACTGAGGAAGCAGGGCAACAGTGCCTAGCTCAGGTGACAATCTTTAAGCAAAAGAAACACACAAGGGCGTGGGGAGCTGGCGAAAAGGCAACACTGAGAAATCCACCCTCTGAAACGGACGAAGATGGGCAACAGAGGCTAGCTCAGGTGGCAATCTTTAAGCAAAAGAAACACACAAGGGCGTGGAGACCTGGGGAAAAAGCAACACGGAGAAATCCACCCTCTGAAACTGAGGAAGATGGGCAAGAGAGGCTACCTCAGGTGGCAATCCTTAAGCAAAAACAAAGCACAAAGGCGTGGAGCCCTGGGGACAAAGCAACCCTGAAATATCTACCCTCTGAAACTGAGGAACATGGGCAAGAGAGGCTAGCTCAGGTGGCAATCGTTAAGCAAAAACAAAACACAAAGGCGTGGAGACCTGGGGAAAAAGCAACCCTGAAATATCTACCCTCTGAAACTGAGGAAGATGGGCAAGAGAGGCTGGCTTCAGGTGGCAAACGTTAAGCAAAAGAAACACACAAGGGCGTGGAGACCTGGGGAAACAGCAACACGGAGATATCGACCCTCTGAAACTGAGGAAGATGGGCAAGAGAGGCTAGCTCAGGTGGCAATCGTTAAGGAAAAACAAAACCCAAAGGCGTGGAGACCTGGGGAAAAAGCAACCCTGAAATATCTACCCTCTGAAACTGAGGAAGATGGGCAAGAGAGGCTGGCTTCAGGTGGCAATCTTTAAGCAAAAGAAACACACAAGGGCGTGGGGAGCTGGGGAAAAGGCAACACTGAGAAATCCACCCTCTGAAACGGACAGAGATGGGCAACAGAGGCTAGCTCAGGTGGCAATCTTTAAGCAAAAGAAACACACAAGGGCGTGGAGGCCTGGGGAAAAAGCAACACGGAGAAATCCACCCTCTGAAACTGAGGAACATGGGCAAAAGAAGCTAGCTCAGGTTGCAACCTTTAAGCAGAAAAAAAACACAAGGGCGTGCAGACCTGGCAAAAAAGCAACAGTGAGAAATCTACCCTCTGAAACCGACGAAGATGGACAACAGAGGCTAGCTCAGGTGGCAATTTTTAAGGAAAAATAAAAGGAAGTGCGTGGAGACCTGGGGAAAAAGCAACACGGAGAAATCTACCCTCTAGAACTGAGAAAGAAGCGCAACAGAGGCTAGCTCAGGTGGCAATCGTTAAGCAAAAAAAATAAAATAAAAAAATACAATGGCGAGGAGACCCGGTCAAAAAGCAACCCTGAAAAAGGTACCCTCTGAAACTGAGGAAGCAGGGCAACAGTGCCTAGCTCAGGTGACAATCTTTAAGCAAAAGAAACACACAAGGGCGTGGGGAGCTGGCGAAAAGGCAACACTGAGAAATCCACCCTCTGAAACGGACGAAGATGGGCAACAGAGGCTAGCTCAGGTGGCAATCTTTAAGCAAAAAAAATAAGATAAAAAAAATACAATGGCGAGGAGACCCGGTCAAAAAGCAACCCTGAAAAAGGTACCCCCGAAACTGAGGAAGCAGGGCAACAGTGCCTAGCTCAGGTGACAATCTTTAAGCAAAAGAAACACACAAGGGCGTGGGGAGCTGGGGAAAAGGCAACACTGAGAAATCCACCCTCTGAATCGGACGAAGATGGGCAACAGAGGCTAGCTCAGGTGGCAATCGCTAAGCAAAAGAAACACACAAGGGCGTGGAGACCTGGGGAAAAAGCAACACGGAGAAATCCACCCTCTGAAACTGAGGAAGATGGGCAAGAGAGGCTACCTCAGGTGGCAATCCTTAAGCAAAAACAAAGCACAAAGGCGTGGAGCCCTGGGGACAAAGCAACCCTGAAATATCTACCCTCTGAAACTGAGGAACATGGGCAAGAGAGGCTAGCTCAGGTGGCAATCGTTAAGCAAAAACAAAACACAAAGGCGTGGAGACCTGGGGAAAAAGCAACCCTGAAATATCTACCCTCTGAAACTGAGGAAGATGGGCAAGAGAGGCTGGCTTCAGGTGGCAAACGTTAAGCAAAAGAAACACACAAGGGCGTGGAGACCTGGGGAAACAGCAACACGGAGATATCGACCCTCTGAAACTCAGGAAGATGGGCAAGAGAGGCTAGCTCAGGTGGCAATCGTTAAGCAAAAACAAAACCCAAAGGCGTGGAGACCTGGGGAAAAAGCAACCCTGAAATATCTACCCTCTGAAACTGAGGAAGATGGGCAAGAGAGGCTGGCTTCAGGTGGCAATCTTTAAGCAAAAGAAACACACAAGGGCGTGGGGAGCTGGCGAAAAGGCAACACTGAGAAATCCACCCTCTGAAACGGACGAAGATGGGCAACAGAGGCTAGCTCAGGTGGCAATCGTTAAGCAAAAGAAACACACAAGGGCGTGGAGGCCTGGGGAAAAAGCAACACGGAGAAATCTACCCTCTAGAACTGAGAAAGAAGCGCAACAGAGGCTAGCTCAGGTGGCAATCTTTAAGCAAAAAAAAAAAATAAAAAAATACAATGGCGAGGAGACCCGGTCAAAAAGCAACCCTGAAAAAGGTACCCTCTGAAACTGAGGAAGCAGGGCAACAGTGCCTAGCTCAGGTGACAATCTTTAAGCAAAAGAAACACACAAGGGCGTGGGGAGCTGGCGAAAAGGCAACACTGAGAAATCCACCCTCTGAAACGGACGAAGATGGGCAACAGAGGCTAGCTCAGGTGGCAATCTTTAAGCAAAAGAAACACACAAGGGCGTGGAGACCTGGGGAAAAAGCAACACGGAGAAATCCACCCTCTGAAACTGAGGAACATGGGCAAAAGAAGCTAGCTCAGGTTGCAACCTTTAAGCAGAAAAAAAACACAAGGGCGTGCAGACCTGGCAAAAAAGCAACAGTGAGAAATCTACCCTCTGAAACCGACGAAGATGGACAACAGAGGCTAGCTCAGGTGGCAATTTTTAAGGAAAAATAAAAGGAAGTGCGTGGAGACCTGGGGAAAAAGCAACACGGAGAAATCTACCCTCTAGAACTGAGAAAGAAGCGCAACAGAGGCTAGCTCAGGTGGCAATCGTTAAGCAAAAAAAATAAAATAAAAAAATACAATGGCGAGGAGACCCGGTCAAAAAGCAGCCCTGAAAAAGGTACCCTCTGAAACTGAGGAAGCAGGGCAACAGTGCCTAGCTCAGGTGACAATCTTTAAGCAAAAGAAACACACAAGGGCGTGGGGAGCTGGCGAAAAGGCAACACTGAGAAATCCACCCTCTGAAACGGACGAAGATGGGCAACAGAGGCTAGCTCAGGTGGCAATCTTTAAGCAAAAGAAACACACAAGGGCGTGGAGACCTGGGGAAAAAGCAACACGGAGAAATCCACCCTCTGAAACTGAGGAAGATGGGCAAGAGAGGCTACCTCAGGTGGCAATCCTTAAGCAAAAACAAAGCACAAAGGCGTGGAGCCCGGGGGACAAAGCAACCCTGAAATATCTACCCTCTGAAACTGAGGAACATGGGCAAGAGAGGCTAGCTCAGGTGGCAATCGTTAAGCAAAAACAAAACACAAAGGCGTGGAGACCTGGGGAAAAAGCAACCCTGAAATATCTACCCTCAGAAACTGAGGAAGATGGGCAAGAGAGGCTGGCTTCAGGTGGCAAACGTTAAGCAAAAGAAACACACAAGGGCGTGGAGACCTGGGGAAACAGCAACACGGAGATATCGACCCTCTGAAACTCAGGAAGATGGGCAAGAGAGGCTAGCTCAGGTGGCAATCGTTAAGCAAAAACAAAACCCAAAGGCGTGGAGACCTGGGGAAAAAGCAACCCTGAAATATCTACCCTCTGAAACTGAGGAAGATGGGCAAGAGAGTCTGGCTTCAGGTGGCAATCTTTAAGCAAAAGAAACACACAAGGGCGTGGGGAGCTGGGGAAAAGGCAACACTGAGAAATCCACCCTCTGAAACGGACAGAGATGGGCAACAGAGGCTAGCTCAGGTGGCAATCGTTAAGCAAAAGAAACACACAAGGGCGTGGAGGCCTGGGGAAAAAGCAACACGGAGAAATCCACCCTCTGAAACTGAGGAACATGGGCAAAAGAAGCTAGCTCAGGTTGCAACCTTTAAGCAGAAAAAAAACACAAGGGCGTGCAGACCTGGCAAAAAAGCAACAGTGAGAAATCTACCCTCTGAAACCGACGAAGATGGACAACAGAGGCTAGCTCAGGTGGCAATTTTTAAGGAAAAATAAAAGGAAGTGCGTGGAGACCTGGGGAAAAAGCAACACGGAGAAATCTACCCTCTAGAACTGAGAAAGAAGCGCAACAGAGGCTAGCTCAGGTGGCAATCGTTAAGCAAAAAAAATAAAATAAA
This sequence comes from Equus asinus, assembly GCF_041296235.1. Lineage (NCBI taxonomy): Eukaryota > Metazoa > Chordata > Mammalia > Perissodactyla > Equidae > Equus > Equus asinus. The sequence goes on along the minus strand of NC_091793.1, from coordinate 1,475,701 downwards.
AAAATACAATGGCGAGGAGACCCGGTCAAAAAGCAACCCTGAAAAAGGTACCCTCTGAAACTGAGGAAGCAGGGCAAAAGTGCCTAGCTCAGGTGACAATCTTTAAGCAAAAGAAACACACAAGGGCGTGGGGAGCTGGCGAAAAGGCAACACTGAGAAATCCACCCTCTGAAACGGACGAAGATGGGCAACAGAGGCTAGCTCAGGTGGCAATCTTTAAGCAAAAGAAACACACAAGGGCGTGGAGACCTGGGGAAAAAGCAACACGGAGAAATCCACCCTCTGAAACTGAGGAAGATGGGCAAGAGAGGCTACCTCAGGTGGCAATCCTTAAGCAAAAACAAAGCACAAAGGCGTGGAGCCCTGGGGACAAAGCAACCCTGAAATATCTACCCTCTGAAACTGAGGAACATGGGCAAGAGAGGCTAGCTCAGGTGGCAATCGTTAAGCAAAAACAAAACACAAAGGCGTGGAGACCTGGGGAAAAAGCAACCCTGAAATATCTACCCTCTGAAACTGAGGAAGATGGGCAAGAGAGGCTGGCTTCAGGTGGCAAACGTTAAGCAAAAGTAACACACAAGGGCGTGGAGACCTGGGGAAACAGCAACACGGAGATATCGACCCTCTGAAACTCAGGAAGATGGGCAAGAGAGGCTAGCTCAGGTGGCAATCGTTAAGCAAAAACAAAACCCAAAGGCGTGGAGACCTGGGGAAAAAGCAACCCTGAAATATCTACCCTCTGAAACTGAGGAAGATGGGCAAGAGAGTCTGGCTTCAGGTGGCAATCTTTAAGCAAAAGAAACACACAAGGGCGTGGGGAGCTGGCGAAAAGGCAACACTGAGAAATCCACCCTCTGAAACGGACAGAGATGGGCAACAGAGGCTAGCTCAGGTGGCAATCGTTAAGCAAAAGAAACACACAAGGGCGTGGAGGCCTGGGGAAAAAGCAACACGGAGAAATCCACCCTCTGAAACTGAGGAACATGGGCAAAAGAAGCTAGCTCAGGTTGCAACCTTTAAGCAGAAAAAAAACACAAGGGCGTGCAGACCTGGCAAAAAAGCAACAGTGAGAAATCTACCCTCTGAAACCGACGAAGATGGACAACAGAGGCTAGCTCAGGTGGCAATTTTTAAGGAAAAATAAAAGGAAGTGCGTGGAGACCTGGGGAAAAAGCAACACGGAGAAATCTACCCTCTAGAACTGAGAAAGAAGCGCAACAGAGGCTAGCTCAGGTGGCAATCTTTAAGCAAAAAAAATAAAATAAAAAAATACAATGGCGAGGAGACCCGGTCAAAAAGCAGCCCTGAAAAAGGTACCCTCTGAAACTGAGGAAGCAGGGCAACAAGCCTAGCTCAGGTGACAATCTTTAAGCAAAAGAAACACACAAGGGCGTGGGGAGCTGGCGAAAAGGCAACACTGAGAAATCCACCCTCTGAAACGGACGAAGATGGGCAACAGAGGCTAGCTCAGGTGGCAATCTTTAAGCAAAAAAAATAAGATAAAAAAATACAATGGCGAGGAGACCCGGTCAAAAAGCAACCCTGAAAAAGGTACCCTCTGAAACTGAGGAAGCAGGGCAACAGTGCCTAGCTCAGGTGACAATCTTTAAGCAAAAGAAACACACAAGGGCGTGGGGAGCTGGCGAAAAGGCAACACTGAGAAATCCACCCTCTGAAACGGACGAAGATGGGCAACAGAGGCTAGCTCAGGTGGCAATCTTTAAGCAAAAGAAACACACAAGGGCGTGGAGGCCTGGGGAAAAAGCAACACGGAGAAATCCACCCTCTGAAACTGAGGAACATGGGCAAAAGAAGCTAGCTCAGGTTGCAACCTTTAAGCAGAAAAAAAACACAAGGGCGTGCAGACCTGGCAAAAAAGCAACAGTGAGAAATCTACCCTCTGAAACCGACGAAGATCGACAACAGAGGCTAGCTCAGGTGGCAATTTTTAAGGAAAAATAAAAGGAAGTGCGTGGAGACCTGGGGAAAAAGCAACACGGAGAAATCTACCCTCTAGAACTGAGAAAGAAGCGCAACAGAGGCTAGCTCAGGTGGCAATCTTTAAGCAAAAAAAATAAAATAAAAAAATACAATGGCGAGGAGACCAGGTCAAAAAGCAACCCTGAAAAAGGTACCCTCTGAAACTGAGGAAGCAGGGCAACAGTGCCTAGCTCAGGTGACAATCTTTAAGCAAAAGAAACACACAAGGGCGTGGGGAGCTGGCGAAAAGGCAACACTGAGAAATCCACCCTCTGAAACGGACGAAGATGGGCAACAGAGGCTAGCTCAGGTGGCAATCTTTAAGCAAAAGAAACACACAAGGGCGTGGAGACCTGGGGAAAAAGCAACACGGAGAAATCCACCCTCTGAAACTGAGGAAGATGGGCAAGAGAGGCTACCTCAGGTGGCAATCCTTAAGCAAAAACAAAGCACAAAGGCGTGGAGCCCTGGGGACAAAGCAACCCTGAAATATCTACCCTCTGAAACTGAGGAACATGGGCAAGAGAGGCTAGCTCAGGTGGCAATCGTTAAGCAAAAACAAAACACAAAGGCGTGGAGACCTGGGGAAAAAGCAACCCTGAAATATCTACCCTCTGAAACTGAGGAAGATGGGCAAGAGAGGCTGGCTTCAGGTGGCAAACGTTAAGCAAAAGAAACACACAAGGGCGTGGAGACCTGGGGAAACAGCAACACGGAGATATCGACCCTCTGAAACTCAGGAAGATGGGCAAGAGAGGCTAGCTCAGGTGGCAATCGTTAAGCAAAAACAAAACCCAAAGGCGTGGAGACCTGGGGAAAAAGCAACCCTGAAATATCTACCCTCTGAAACTGAGGAAGATGGGCAAGAGAGGCTGGCTTCAGGTGGCAATCTTTAAGCAAAAGAAACACACAAGGGCGTGGGGAGCTGGGGAAAAGGCAACACTGAGAAATCCACCCTCTGAAACGGACAGAGATGGGCAACAGAGGCTAGCTCAGGTGGCAATCGTTAAGCAAAAGAAACACACAAGGGCGTGGAGGCCTGGGGAAAAAGCAACACGGAGAAATCCACCCTCTGAAACTGAGGAACATGGGCAGAAGAAGCTAGCTCAGGTTGCATCCTTTAAGCAGAAAAAAAACACAAGGGCGTGCAGACCTGACAAAAAAGCAACAGTGAGAAATCTACCCTCTGAAACCGACGAAGATGGACAACAGAGGCTAGCTCAGGTGGCAATTTTTAAGGAAAAATAAAAGGAAGTGCGTGGAGACCTGGGGAAAAAGCAACACGGAGAAATCTACCCTCTAGAACTGAGAAAGAAGCGCAACAGAGGCTAGCTCAGGTGGCAATCGTTAAGCAAAAAAAATAAAATAAAAAAATACAATGGCGAGGAGACCCGGTCAAAAAGCAACCCTGAAAAAGGTACCCTCTGAAACTGAGGAAGCAGGGCAACAGTGCCTAGCTCAGGTGACAATCTTTAAGCAAAAGAAACACACAAGGGCGTGGGGAGCTGGCGAAAAGGCAACACTGAGAAATCCACCCTCTGAAACGGACGAAGATGGGCAACAGAGGCTAGCTCAGGTGGCAATCTTTAAGCAAAAAAAATAAGATAAAAAAATACAATGGCGAGGAGACCCGGTCAAAAAGCAACCCTGAAAAAGGTACCCTCTGAAACTGAGGAAGCAGGGCAACAGTGCCTAGCTCAGGTGACAATCTTTAAGCAAAAGAAACACACAAGGGCGTGGGGAGCTGGCGAAAAGGCAACACTGAGAAATCCACCCTCTGAAACGGACGAAGATGGGCAACAGAGGCTAGCTCAGGTGGCAATCTTTAAGCAAAAAAAATAAGATAAAAAAATACAATGGCGAGGAGACCCGGTCAAAAAGCAACCCTGAAAAAGGTACCCCCGAAACTGAGGAAGCAGGGCAACAGTGCCTAGCTCAGGTGACAATCTTTAAGCAAAAGAAACACACAAGGGCGTGGGGAGCTGGGGAAAAGGCAACACTGAGAAATCCACCCTCTGAATCGGAGGAAGATGGGCAACAGAGGCTAGCTCAGGTGGCAATCGCTAAGCAAAAGAAACACACAAGGGCGTGGAGACCTGGGGAAAAAGCAACACGGAGAAATCCACCCTCTGAAACTGAGGAATATGGGCAAGAGAGGCTACCTCAGGTGGCAATCCTTAAGCAAAAACAAAGCACAAAGGCGTGGAGCCCTGGGGACAAAGCAACCCTGAAATATCTACCCTCTGAAACTGAGGAACATGGGCAAGAGAGGCTAGCTCAGGTGGCAATCGTTAAGCAAAAACAAAACACAAAGGCGTGGAGACCTGGGGAAAAAGCAACCCTGAAATATCTACCCTCTGAAACTGAGGAAGATGGGCAAGAGAGGCTGGCTTCAGGTGGCAAACGTTAAGCAAAAGAAACACACAAGGGCGTGGAGACCTGGGGAAACAGCAACACGGAGATATCGACCCTCTGAAACTCAGGAAGATGGGCAAGAGAGGCTAGCTCAGGTGGCAATCGTTAAGCAAAAACAAAACCCAAAGGCGTGGAGACCTGGGGAAAAAGCAACCCTGAAATATCTACCCTCTGAAACTGAGGAAGATGGGCAAGAGAGGCTGGCTTCAGGTGGCAATCTTTAAGCAAAAGAAACACACAAGGGCGTGGGGAGCTGGGGAAAAGGCAACACTGAGAAATCCACCCTCTGAAACGGACGAAGATGGGCAACAGAGGCTAGCTCAGGTGGCAATCGTTAAGCAAAAGAAACACACAAGGGCGTGGAGGCCTGGGGAAAAAGCAACACGGAGAAATCTACCCTCTAGAACTGAGAAAGAAGCGCAACAGAGGCTAGGTCAGGTGGCAATCTTTAAGCAAAAAAAATAAAATAAAAAAATACAATGGCGAGGAGACCCGGTCAAAAAGCAACCCTGAAAAAGGTACCCTCTGAAACTGAGGAAGCAGGGCAACAGTGCCTAGCTCAGGTGACAATCTTTAAGCAAAAGAAACACACAAGGGCGTGGGGAGCTGGCGAAAAGGCAACACTGAGAAATCCACCCTCTGAAACGGACGAAGATGGGCAACAGAGGCTAGCTCAGGTGGCAATCTTTAAGCAAAAGAAACACACAAGGGCGTGGAGACCTGGGGAAAAAGCAACACGGAGAAATCCACCCTCTGAAACTGAGGAACATGGGCAAAAGAAGCTAGCTCAGGTTGCAACCTTTAAGCAGAAAAAAAACACAAGGGCGTGCAGACCTGGCAAAAAAGCAACAGTGAGAAATCTACCCTCTGAAACCGACGAAGATGGACAACAGAGGCTAGCTCAGGTGGCAATTTTTAAGGAAAAATAAAAGGAAGTGCGTGGAGACCTGGGGAAAAAGCAACACGGAGAAATCTACCCTCTAGAACTGAGAAAGAAGCGCAACAGAGGCTAGCTCAGGTGGCAATCGTTAAGCAAAAAAAATAAAATAAAAAAATACAATGGCGAGGAGACCCGGTCAAAAAGCAGCCCTGAAAAAGGTACCCTCTGAAACTGAGGAAGCAGGGCAACAAGCCTAGCTCAGGTGACAATCTTTAAGCAAAAGAAACACACAAGGGCGTGGGGAGCTGGCGAAAAGGCAACACTGAGAAATCCACCCTCTGAAACGGACGAAGATGGGCAACAGAGGCTAGCTCAGGTGGCAATCTTTAAGCAAAAAAAATAAGATAAAAAAATACAATGGCGAGGAGACCCGGTCAAAAAGCAACCCTGAAAAAGGTACCCTCTGAAACTGAGGAAGCAGGGCAACAGTGCCTAGCTCAGGTGACAATCTTTAAGCAAAAGAAACACACAAGGGCGTGGGGAGCTGGCGAAAAGGCAACACTGAGAAATCCACCCTCTGAAACGGACGAAGATGGGCAACAGAGGCTAGCTCAGGTGGCAATCTTTAAGCAAAAGAAACACACAAGGGCGTGGAGGCCTGGGGAAAAAGCAACACGGAGAAATCCACCCTCTGAAACTGAGGAACATGGGCAAAAGAAGCTAGCTCAGGTTGCAACCTTTAAGCAGAAAAAAAACACAAGGGCGTGCAGACCTGGCAAAAAAGCAACAGTGAGAAATCTACCCTCTGAAACCGACGAAGATCGACAACAGAGGCTAGCTCAGGTGGCAATTTTTAAGGAAAAATAAAAGGAAGTGCGTGGAGACCTGGGGAAAAAGCAACACGGAGAAATCTACCCTCTAGAACTGAGAAAGAAGCGCAACAGAGGCTAGCTCAGGTGGCAATCTTTAAGCAAAAAAAATAAAATAAAAAAATACAATGGCGAGGAGACCAGGTCAAAAAGCAACCCTGAAAAAGGTACCCTCTGAAACTGAGGAAGCAGGGCAACAGTGCCTAGCTCAGGTGACAATCTTTAAGCAAAAGAAACACACAAGGGCGTGGGGAGCTGGCGAAAAGGCAACACTGAGAAATCCACCCTCTGAAACGGACGAAGATGGGCAACAGAGGCTAGCTCAGGTGGCAATCTTTAAGCAAAAGAAACACACAAGGGCGTGGAGACCTGGGGAAAAAGCAACACGGAGAAATCCACCCTCTGAAACTGAGGAAGATGGGCAAGAGAGGCTACCTCAGGTGGCAATCCTTAAGCAAAAACAAAGCACAAAGGCGTGGAGCCCTGGGGACAAAGCAACCCTGAAATATCTACCCTCTGAAACTGAGGAACATGGGCAAGAGAGGCTAGCTCAGGTGGCAATCGTTAAGCAAAAACAAAACACAAAGGCGTGGAGACCTGGGGAAAAAGCAACCCTGAAATATCTACCCTCTGAAACTGAGGAAGATGGGCAAGAGAGGCTGGCTTCAGGTGGCAAACGTTAAGCAAAAGAAACACACAAGGGCGTGGAGACCTGGGGAAACAGCAACACGGAGATATCGACCCTCTGAAACTGAGGAAGATGGGCAAGAGAGGCTAGCTCAGGTGGCAATCGTTAAGCAAAAACAAAACCCAAAGGCGTGGAGACCTGGGGAAAAAGCAACCCTGAAATATCTACCCTCTGAAACTGAGGAAGATGGGCAAGAGAGGCTGGCTTCAGGTGGCAATCTTTAAGCAAAAGAAACACACAAGGGCGTGGGGAGCTGGGGAAAAGGCAACACTGAGAAATCCACCCTCTGAAACGGACAGAGATGGGCAACAGAGGCTAGCTCAGGTGGCAATCGTTAAGCAAAAGAAACACACAAGGGCGTGGAGGCCTGGGGAAAAAGCAACACGGAGAAATCCACCCTCTGAAACTGAGGAACATGGGCAAAAGAAGCTAGCTCAGGTTGCAACCTTTAAGCAGAAAAAAAACACAAGGGCGTGCAGACCTGACAAAAAAGCAACAGTGAGAAATCTACCCTCTGAAACCGACGAAGATGGACAACAGAGGCTAGCTCAGGTGGCAATTTTTAAGGAAAAATAAAAGGAAGTGCGTGGAGACCTGGGGAAAAAGCAACACGGAGAAATCTACCCTCTAGAACTGAGAAAGAAGCGCAACAGAGGCTAGCTCAGGTGGCAATCGTTAAGCAAAAAAAATAAAATAAAAAAATACAATGGCGAGGAGACCCGGTCAAAAAGCAACCCTGAAAAAGGTACCCTCTGAAACTGAGGAAGCAGGGCAACAGTGCCTAGCTCAGGTGACAATCTTTAAGCAAAAGAAACACACAAGGGCGTGGGGAGCTGGCGAAAAGGCAACACTGAGAAATCCACCCTCTGAAACGGACGAAGATGGGCAACAGAGGCTAGCTCAGGTGGCAATCTTTAAGCAAAAAAAATAAGATAAAAAAATACAATGGCGAGGAGACCCGGTCAAAAAGCAACCCTGAAAAAGGTACCCTCTGAAACTGAGGAAGCAGGGCAACAGTGCCTAGCTCAGGTGACAATCTTTAAGCAAAAGAAACACACAAGGGCGTGGGGAGCTGGCGAAAAGGCAACACTGAGAAATCCACCCTCTGAAACGGACGAAGATGGGCAACAGAGGCTAGCTCAGGTGGCAATCTTTAAGCAAAAAAAATAAGATAAAAAAATACAATGGCGAGGAGACCCGGTCAAAAAGCAACCCTGAAAAAGGTACCCCCGAAACTGAGGAAGCAGGGCAACAGTGCCTAGCTCAGGTGACAATCTTTAAGCAAAAGAAACACACAAGGGCGTGGGGAGCTGGGGAAAAGGCAACACTGAGAAATCCACCCTCTGAAACGGACGAAGATGGGCAACAGAGGCTAGCTCAGGTGGCAATCGCTAAGCAAAAGAAACACACAAGGGCGTGGAGACCTGGGGAAAAAGCAACACGGAGAAATCCACCCTCTGAAACTGAGGAAGATGGGCAAGAGAGGCTACCTCAGGTGGCAATCCTTAAGCAAAAACAAAGCACAAAGGCGTGGAGCCCTGGGGACAAAGCAACCCTGAAATATCTACCCTCTGAAACTGAGGAACATGGGCAAGAGAGGCTAGCTCAGGTGGCAATCGTTAAGCAAAAACAAAACACAAAGGCGTGGAGACCTGGGGAAAAAGCAACCCTGAAATATCTACCCTCTGAAACTGAGGAAGATGGGCAAGAGAGGCTGGCTTCAGGTGGCAAACGTTAAGCAAAAGAAACACACAAGGGCGTGGAGACCTGGGGAAACAGCAACACGGAGATATCGACCCTCTGAAACTCAGGAAGATGGGCAAGAGAGGCTAGCTCAGGTGGCAATCGTTAAGCAAAAACAAAACCCAAAGGCGTGGAGACCTGGGGAAAAAGCAACCCTGAAATATCTACCCTCTGAAACTGAGGAAGATGGGCAAGAGAGGCTGGCTTCAGGTGGCAATCTTTAAGCAAAAGAAACACACAAGGGCGTGGGGAGCTGGGGAAAAGGCAACACTGAGAAATCCACCCTCTGAAACGGACGAAGATGGGCAACAGAGGCTAGCTCAGGTGGCAATCGTTAAGCAAAAGAAACACACAAGGGCGTGGAGGCCTGGGGAAAAAGCAACACGGAGAAATCTACCCTCTAGAACTGAGAAAGAAGCGCAACAGAGGCTAGGTCAGGTGGCAATCTTTAAGCAAAAAAAATAAAATAAAAAAATACAATGGCGAGGAGACCCGGTCAAAAAGCAACCCTGAAAAAGGTACCCTCTGAAACTGAGGAAGCAGGGCAACAGTGCCTAGCTCAGGTGACAATCTTTAAGCAAAAGAAACACACAAGGGCGTGGGGAGCTGGCGAAAAGGCAACACTGAGAAATCCACCCTCTGAAACGGACGAAGATGGGCAACAGAGGCTAGCTCAGGTGGCAATCTTTAAGCAAAAGAAACACACAAGGGCGTGGAGACCTGGGGAAAAAGCAACACGGAGAAATCCACCCTCTGAAACTGAGGAACATGGGCAAAAGAAGCTAGCTCAGGTTGCAACCTTTAAGCAGAAAAAAAACACAAGGGCGTGCAGACCTGGCAAAAAAGCAACAGTGAGAAATCTACCCTCTGAAACCGACGAAGATGGACAACAGAGGCTAGCTCAGGTGGCAATTTTTAAGGAAAAATAAAAGGAAGTGCGTGGAGACCTGGGGAAAAAGCAACACGGAGAAATCTACCCTCTAGAACTGAGAAAGAAGCGCAACAGAGGCTAGCTCAGGTGGCAATCGTTAAGCAAAAAAAATAAAATAAAAAAATACAATGGCGAGGAGACCCGGTCAAAAAGCAGCCCTGAAAAAGGTACCCTCTGAAACTGAGGAAGCAGGGCAACAGTGCCTAGCTCAGGTGACAATCTTCAAGCAAAAGAAACACACAAGGGCGTGGGGAGCTGGCGAAAAGGCAACACTGAGAAATCCACCCTCTGAAACGGACGAAGATGGGCAACAGAGGCTAGCTCAGGTGGCAATCTTTAAGCAAAAGAAACACACAAGGGCGTGGAGACCTGGGGAAAAAGCAACACGGAGAAATCCACCCTCTGAAACTGAGGAAGATGGGCAAGAGAGGCTACCTCAGGTGGCAATCCTTAAGCAAAAACAAAGCACAAAGGCGTGGAGCCCTGGGGACAAAGCAACCCTGAAATATCTACCCTCTGAAACTGAGGAACATGGGCAAGAGAGGCTAGCTCAGGTGGCAATCGTTAAGCAAAAGAAACACACAAGGGCGTGGAGACCTGGGGAAACAGCAACACGGAGATATCGACCCTCTGAAACTCAGGAAGATGGGCAAGAGAGGCTAGCTCAGGTGGCAATCGTTAAGCAAAAACAAAACCCAAAGGCGTGGAGACCTGGGGAAAAAGCAACCCTGAAATATCTACCCTCTGAAACTGAGGAAGATGGGCAAGAGAGGCTGGCTTCAGGTGGCAATCTTTAAGCAAAAGAAACACACAAGGGCGTGGGGAGCTGGGGAAAAGGCAACACTGAGAAATCCACCCTCTGAAACGGACAGAGATGGGCAACAGAGGCTAGCTCAGGTGGCAATCGTTAAGCAAAAGAAACACACAAGGGCGTGGAGGCCTGGGGAAAAAGCAACACGGAGAAATCCACCCTCTGAAACTGAGGAACATGGGCAAAAGAAGCTAGCTCAGGTTGCAACCTTTAAGCAGAAAAAAAACACAAGGGCGTGCAGACCTCGCAAAAAAGCAACAGTGAGAAATCTACCCTCTGAAACCGACGAAGATGGACAACAGAGGCTAGCTCAGGTGGCAATTTTTAAGGAAAAATAAAAGGAAGTGCGTGGAGACCTGGGGAAAAAGCAACACGGAGAAATCTACCCTCTAGAACTGAGAAAGAAGCGCAACAGAGGCTAGCTCAGGTGGCAATCGTTAAGCAAAAAAAATAAAATAAAAAAATACAATGGCGAGGAGACCCGGTCAAAAAGCAACCCTGAAAAAGGTACCCTCTGAAACTGAGGAAGCAGGGCAACAGTGCCTAGCTCAGGTGACAATCTTTAAGCAAAAGAAACACACAAGGGCGTGGGGAGCTGGCGAAAAGGCAACACTGAGAAATCCACCCTCTGAAACGGACGAAGATGGGCAACAGAGGCTAGCTCAGGTGGCAATCTTTAAGCAAAAAAAATAAGATAAAAAAATACAATGGCGAGGAGACCCGGTCAAAAAGCAACCCTGAAAAAGGTACCCTCTGAAACTGAGGAAGCAGGGCAACAGTGCCTAGCTCAGGTGACAATCTTTAAGCAAAAGAAACACACAAGGGCGTGGGGAGCTGGGGAAAAGGCAACACTGAGAAATCCACCCTCTGAAACGGACGAAGATGGGCAACAGAGGCTAGCTCAGGTGGCAATCTTTAAGCAAAAGAAACACACAAGGGCGTGGAGACCTGGGGAAAAAGCAACACGGAGAAATCCACCCTCTGAAACTGAGGAAGATGGGCAAGAGAGGCTACCTCAGGTGGCAATCCTTAAGCAAAAACAAAGCACAAAGGCGTGGAGCCCTGGGGACAAAGCAACCCTGAAATATCTACCCTCTGAAACTGAGGAACATGGGCAAGAGAGGCTAGCTCAGGTGGCAATCGTTAAGCAAAAACAAAACCCAAAGGCGTGGAGACCTGGGGAAAAAGCAACCCTGAAATATCTACCCTCTGAAACTGAGGAAGATGGGCAAGAGAGGCTGGCTTCAGGTTGCAAACGTTAAGCAAAAGAAACACACAAGGGCGTGGAGACCTGGGGAAACAGCAACACGGAGATATCGACCCTCTGAAACTCAGGAAGATGGGCAAGAGAGGCTAGCTCAGGTGGCAATCGTTAAGCAAAAACAAAACCCAAAGGCGTGGAGACCTGGGGAAAAAGCAACCCAGAAATATCTACCCTCTGAAACTGAGGAAGATGGGCAAGAGAGGCTGGCTTCAGGTGGCAATCTTTAAGCAAAAGAAACACACAAGGGCGTGGGGAGCTGGCGAAAAGGCAACACTGAGAAATCCACCCTCTGAAACGGACAGAGATGGGCAACAGAGGCTAGCTCAGGTGGCAATCGTTAAGCAAAAGAAACACACAAGGGCGTGGAGGCCTGGGGAAAAAGCAACACGGAGAAATCCACCCTCTGAAACTGAGGAACATGGGCAAAAGAAGCTAGCTCAGGTTGCAACCTTTAAGCAGAAAAAAAACACAAGGGCGTGCAGACCTGGCAAAAAAGCAACAGTGAGAAATCTACCCTCTGAAACCGACGAAGATGGACAACAGAGGCTAGCTCAGGTGGCAATTTTTAAGGAAAAATAAAAGGAAGTGCGTGGAGACCTGGGGAAAAAGCAACACGGAGAAATCTACCCTCTAGAACTGAGAAAGAAGCACAACAGAGGCTAGCTCAGGTGGCAATCTTTAAGCAAAAAAAATAAAATAAAAAAATACAATGGCGAGGAGACCCGGTCAAAAAGCAACCCTGAAAAAGGTACCCTCTGAAACTGAGGAAGCAGGGCAACAGTGCCTAGCTCAGGTGACAATCTTTAAGCAAAAGAAACACACAAGGGCGTGGGGAGCTGGCGAAAAGGCAACACTGAGAAATCCACCCTCTGAAACGGACGAAGATGGGCAACAGAGGCTAGCTCAGGTGGCAATCTTTAAGCAAAAGAAACACACAAGGGCGTGGAGACCTGGGGAAAAAGCAACACGGAGAAATCCACCCTCTGAAACTGAGGAAGATGGGCAAGAGAGGCTACCTCAGGTGGCAATCCTTAAGCAAAAACAAAGCACAAAGGCGTGGAGCCCTGGGGACAAAGCAACCCTGAAATATCTACCCTCTGAAACTGAGGAACATGGGCAAGAGAGGCTGGCTTCAGGTGGCAAACGTTAAGCAAAAGAAACACACAAGCGCGTGGAGACCTGGGGAAACAGCAACACGGAGATATCGACCCTCTGAAACTCAGGAAGATGGGCAAGAGAGGCTAGCTCAGGTGGCAATCGTTAAGCAAAAACAAAACCCAAAGGCGTGGAGACCTGGGGAAAAAGCAACCCTGAAATATCTACCCTCTGAAACTGAGGAAGATGGGCAAGAGAGGCTGGCTTCAGGTGGCAATCTTTAAGCAAAAGAAACACACAAGGGCGTGGGGAGCTGGCGAAAAGGCAACACTGAGAAATCCACCCTCTGAAACGGACAGAGATGGGCAACAGAGGCTAGCTCAGGTGGCAATCGTTAAGCAAAAGAAACACACAAGGGCGTGGAGGCCTGGGGAAAAAGCAACACGGAGAAATCCACCCTCTGAAACTGAGGAACATGGGCAAAAGAAGCTAGCTCAGGTTGCAACCTTTAAGCAGAAAAAAAACACAAGGGCGTGCAGACCTGGCAAAAAAGCAACAGTGAGAAATCTACCCTCTGAAACCGACGAAGATGGACAACAGAGGCTAGCTCAGGTGGCAATTTTTAAGGAAAAATAAAAGGAAGTGCGTGGAGACCTGGGGAAAAAGCAACACGGAGAAATCTACCCTCTAGAACTGAGAAAGAAGCGCAACAGAGGCTAGCTCAGGTGGCAATCTTTAAGCAAAAAAAATAAAATAAAAAAATACAATGGCGAGGAGACCCGGTCAAAAAGCAACCCTGAAAAAGGTACCCTCTGAAACTGAGGAAGCAGGGCAACAGTGCCTAGCTCAGGTGACAATCTTTAAGCAAAAGAAACACACAAGGGCGTGGGGAGCTGGCGAAAAGGCAACACTGAGAAATCCACCCTCTGAAACGGACGAAGATGGGCAACAGAGGCTAGCTCAGGTGGCAATCTTTAAGCAAAAGAAACACACAAGGGCGTGGAGACCTGGGGAAAAAGCAACACGGAGAAATCCACCCTCTGAAACTGAGGAAGATGGGCAAGAGAGGCTACCTCAGGTGGCAATCCTTAAGCAAAAACAAAGCACAAAGGCGTGGAGCCCTGGGGACAAAGCAACCCTGAAATATCTACCCTCTGAAACTGAGGAACATGGGCAAGAGAGGCTGGCTTCAGGTGGCAAACGTTAAGCAAAAGAAACACACAAGCGCGTGGAGACCTGGGGAAACAGCAACACGGAGATATCGACCCTCTGAAACTCAGGAAGATGGGCAAGAGAGGCTAGCTCAGGTGGCAATCGTTAAGCAAAAACAAAACCCAAAGGCGTGGAGACCTGGGGAAAAAGCAACCCTGAAATATCTACCCTCTGAAACTGAGGAAGATGGGCAAGAGAGGCTGGCTTCAGGTGGCAATCTTTAAGCAAAAGAAACACACAAGGGCGTGGGGAGCTGGCGAAAAGGCAACACTGAGAAATCCACCCTCTGAAACGGACAGAGATGGGCAACAGAGGCTAGCTCAGGTGGCAATCGTTAAGCAAAAGAAACACACAAGGGCGTGGAGGCCTGGGGAAAAAGCAACACGGAGAAATCCACCCTCTGAAACTGAGGAACATGGGCAAAAGAAGCTAGCTCAGGTTGCAACCTTTAAGCAGAAAAAAAACACAAGGGCGTGCAGACCTGGCAAAAAAGCAACAGTGAGAAATCTACCCTCTGAAACCGACGAAGATGGACAACAGAGGCTAGCTCAGGTGGCAATTTTTAAGGAAAAATAAAAGGAAGTGCGTGGAGACCTGGGGAAAAAGCAACACGGAGAAATCTACCCTCTAGAACTGAGAAAGAAGCGCAACAGAGGCTAGCTCAGGTGGCAATCGTTAAGCAAAAAAAATAAAATAAAAAAATACAATGGCGAGGAGACCCGGTCAAAAAGCAACCCTGAAAAAGGTACCCTCTGAAACTGAGGAAGCAGGGCAACAGTGCCTAGCTCAGGTGACAATCTTTAAGCAAAAGAAACACACAAGGGCGTGGGGAGCTGGGGAAAAGGCAACACTGAGAAATCCACCCTCTGAAACGGACGAAGATGGGCAACAGAGGCTAGCTCAGGTGGCAATCTTTAAGCAAAAAAAATAAGATAAAAAAATACAATGGCGAGGAGACCCGGTCAAAAAGCAACCCTGAAAAAGGTACCCTCTGAAACTGAGGAAGCAGGGCAACAGTGCCTAGCTCAGGTGACAATCTTTAAGCAAAAGAAACACACAAGGGCGTGGGGAGCTGGGGAAAAGGCAACACTGAGAAATCCACCCTCTGAAACGGACGAAGATGGGCAACAGAGGCTAGCTCAGGTGGCAATCTTTAAGCAAAAGAAACACACAAGGGCGTGGAGACCTGGGGAAAAAGCAACACGGAGAAATCCACCCTCTGAAACTGAGGAAGATGGGCAAGAGAGGCTACCTCAGGTGGCAATCCTTAAGCAAAAACAAAGCACAAAGGCGTGGAGCCCTGGGGACAAAGCAACCCTGAAATATCTACCCTCTGAAACTGAGGAACATGGGCAAGAGAGGCTAGCTCAGGTGGCAATCGTTAAGCAAAAACAAAACACAAAGGCGTGGAGACCTGGGGAAAAAGCAACCCTGAAATATCTACCCTCTGAAACTGAGGAAGATGGGCAAGAGAGGCTGGCTTCAGGTGGCAAACGTTAAGCAAAAGAAACACACAAGGGCGTGGAGACCTGAGGAAACAGCAACACGGAGATATCGACCCTCTGAAACTCAGGAAGATGGGCAAGAGAGGCTAGCTCAGGTGGCAATCGTTAAGCAAAAACAAAACCCAAAGGCGTGGAGACCTGGGGAAAAAGCAACCCTGAAATATCTACCCTCTGAAACTGAGGAAGATGGGCAAGAGAGGCTGGCTTCAGGTGGCAATCTTTAAGCAAAAGAAACACACAAGGGCGTGGGGAGCTGGCGAAAAGGCAACACTGAGAAATCCACCCTCTGAAACGGACAGAGATGGGCAACAGAGGCTAGCTCAGGTGGCAATCGTTAAGCAAAAGAAACACACAAGGGCGTGGAGGCCTGGGGAAAAAGCAACACGGAGAAATCCACCCTCTGAAACTGAGGAACATGGGCAAAAGAAGCTAGCTCAGGTTGCAACCTTTAAGCAGAAAAAAAACACAAGGGCGTGCAGACCTGGCAAAAAAGCAACAGTGAGAAATCTACCCTCTGAAACCGACGAAGATGGACAACAGAGGCTAGCTCAGGTGGCAATTTTTAAGGAAAAATAAAAGGAAGTGCGTGGAGACCTGGGGAAAAAGCAACACGGAGAAATCTACCCTCTAGAACTGAGAAAGAAGCGCAACAGAGGCTAGCTCAGGTGGCAATCGTTAAGCAAAAAAAATAAAATAAAAAAATACAATGGCGAGGAGACCCGGTCAAAAAGCAACCCTGAAAAAGGTACCCTCTGAAACTGAGGAAGCAGGGCAACAGTGCCTAGCTCAGGTGACAATCTTTAAGCAAAAGAAACACACAAGGGCGTGGGGAGCTGGGGAAAAGGCAACACTGAGAAATCCACCCTCTGAAACGGACGAAGATGGGCAACAGAGGCTAGCTCAGGTGGCAATCTTTAAGCAAAAAAAATAAGATAAAAAAATACAATGGCGAGGAGACCCGGTCAAAAAGCAACCCTGAAAAAGGTACCCTCTGAAACTGAGGAAGCAGGGCAACAGTGCCTAGCTCAGGTGACAATCTTTAAGCAAAAGAAACACACAAGGGCGTGGGGAGCTGGCGAAAAGGCAACACTGAGAAATCCACCCTCTGAAACGGACGAAGATGGGCAACAGAGGCTAGCTCAGGTGGCAATCTTTAAGCAAAAGAAACACACAAGGGCGTGGAGGCCTGGTGAAAAAGCAACACGGAGAAATCCACCCTCTGAAACTGAGGAAGATGGGCAAGAGAGGCTACCTCAGGTGGCAATCCTTAAGCAAAAACAAAGCACAAAGGCGTGGAGCCCTGGGGACAAAGCAACCCTGAAATATCTACCCTCTGAAACTGAGGAACATGGGCAAGAGAGGCTAGCTCAGGTGGCAATCGTTAAGCAAAAACAAAACACAAAGGCGTGGAGACCTGGGGAAAAAGCAACCCTGAAATATCTACCCTCTGAAACTGAGGAAGATGGGCAAGAGAGGCTGGCTTCAGGTGGCAAACGTTAAGCAAAAGAAACACACAAGGGCGTGGAGACCTGGGGAAACAGCAACACGGAGATATCGACCCTCTGAAACTGAGGAAGATGGGCAAGAGAGGCTAGCTCAGGTGGCAATCGTTAAGCAAAAACAAAACCCAAAGGCGTGGAGACCTGGGGAAAAAGCAACCCTGAAATATCTACCCTCTGAAACTGAGGAAGATGGGCAAGAGAGGCTGGCTTCAGGTGGCAATCTTTAAGCAAAAGAAACACACAAGGGCGTGGGGAGCTGGGGAAAAGGCAACACTGAGAAATCCACCCTCTGAAACGGACAGAGATGGGCAACAGAGGCTAGCTCAGGTGGCAATCGTTAAGCAAAAGAAACACACAAGGGCGTGGAGGCCTGGGGAAAAAGCAACACGGAGAAATCCACCCTCTGAAACTGAGGAACATGGGCAAAAGAAGCTAGCTCAGGTTGCAACCTTTAAGCAGAAAAAAAACACAAGGGCGTGCAGACCTGGCAAAAAAGCAACAGTGAGAAATCTACCCTCTGAAACCGACGAAGATGGACAACAGAGGCTAGCTCAGGTGGCAATTTTTAAGGAAAAATAAAAGGAAGTGCGTGGAGACCTGGGGAAAAAGCAACACGGAGAAATCTATCCTCTAGAACTGAGAAAGAAGCGCAACAGAGGCTAGCTCAGGTGGCAATCGTTAAGCAAAAAAAATAAAATAAAAAAATACAATGGCGAGGAGACCCGGTCAAAAAGCAACCCTGAAAAAGGTACCCTCTGAAACTGAGGAAGCAGGGCAACAGTGCCTAGCTCAGGTGACAATCTTTAAGCAAAAGAAACACACAAGGGCGTGGGGAGCTGGGGAAAAGGCAACACTGAGAAATCCACCCTCTGAAACGGACGAAGATGGGCAACAGAGGCTAGCTCAGGTGGCAATCTTTAAGCAAAAAAAATAAGATAAAAAAATACAATGGCGAGGAGACCCGGTCAAAAAGCAACCCTGAAAAAGGTACCCTCTGAAACTGAGGAAGCAGGGCAACAGTGCCTAGCTCAGGTGACAATCTTTAAGCAAAAGAAACACACAAGGGCGTGGGGAGCTGGCGAAAAGGCAACACTGAGAAATCCACCCTCTGAAACGGACGAAGATGGGCAACAGAGGCTAGCTCAGGTGGCAATCTTTAAGCAAAAGAAACACACAAGGGCGTGGAGACCTGGGGAAAAAGCAACACGGAGAAATCCACCCTCTGAAACTGAGGAAGATGGGCAAGAGAGGCTACCTCAGGTGGCAATCCTTAAGCAAAAACAAAGCACAAAGGCGTGGAGCCCTGGGGACAAAGCAACCCTGAAATATCTACCCTCTGAAACTGAGGAACATGGGCAAGAGAGGCTAGCTCAGGTGGCAATCGTTAAGCAAAAACAAAACACAAAGGCGTGGAGACCTGGGGAAAAAGCAACCCTGAAATATCTACCCTCTGAAACTGAGGAAGATGGGCAAGAGAGGCTGGCTTCAGGTGGCAAACGTTAAGCAAAAGAAACACACAAGGGCGTGGAGACCTGGGGAAACAGCAACACGGAGATATCGACCCTCTGAAACTCAGGAAGATGGGCAAGAGAGGCTAGCTCAGGTGGCAATCGTTAAGCAAAAACAAAACCCAAAGGCGTGGAGACCTGGGGAAAAAGCAACCCTGAAATATCTACCCTCTGAAACTGAGGAAGATGGGCAAGAGAGGCTGGCTTCAGGTGGCAATCTTTAAGCAAAAGAAACACACAAGGGCGTGGGGAGCTGGCGAAAAGGCAACACTGAGAAATCCACCCTCTGAAACGGACAGAGATGGGCAACAGAGGCTAGCTCAGGTGGCAATCGTTAAGCAAAAGAAACACACAAGGGCGTGGAGGCCTGGGGAAAAAGCAACACGGAGAAATCCACCCTCTGAAACTGAGGAACATGGGCAAAAGAAGCTAGCTCAGGTTGCAACCTTTAAGCAGAAAAAAAACACAAGGGCGTGCAGACCTGGCAAAAAAGCAACAGTGAGAAATCTACCCTCTGAAACCGACGAAGATGGACAACAGAGGCTAGCTCAGGTGGCAATTTTTAAGGAAAAATAAAAGGAAGTGCGTGGAGACCTGGGGAAAAAGCAACACGGAGAAATCTACCCTCTAGAACTGAGAAAGAAGCGCAACAGAGGCTAGCTCAGGTGGCAATCTTTAAGCAAAAAAAATAAAATAAAAAAATACAATGGCGAGGAGACCCGGTCAAAAAGCAACCCTGAAAAAGGTACCCTCTGAAACTGAGGAAGCAGGGCAACAGTGCCTAGCTCAGGTGACAATCTTTAAGCAAAAGAAACACACAAGGGCGTGGGGAGCTGGCGAAAAGGCAACACTGAGAAATCCACCCTCTGAAACGGACGAAGATGGGCAACAGAGGCTAGCTCAGGTGGCAATCTTTAAGCAAAAGAAACACACAAGGGCGTGGAGGCCTGGGGAAAAAGCAACACGGAGAAATCCACCCTCTGAAACTGAGGAACATGGGCAAAAGAAGCTAGCTCAGGTTGCAACCTTTAAGCAGAAAAAAAACACAAGGGCGTGCAGACCTGGCAAAAAAGCAACAGTGAGAAATCTACCCTCTGAAACCGACGAAGATCGACAACAGAGGCTAGCTCAGGTGGCAATTTTTAAGGAAAAATAAAAGGAAGTGCGTGGAGACCTGGGGAAAAAGCAACACGGAGAAATCTACCCTCTAGAACTGAGAAAGAAGCGCAACAGAGGCTAGCTCAGGTGGCAATCTTTAAGCAAAAAAAATAAAATAAAAAAATACAATGGCGAGGAGACCAGGTCAAAAAGCAACCCTGAAAAAGGTACCCTCTGAAACTGAGGAAGCAGGGCAACAGTGCCTAGCTCAGGTGACAATCTTTAAGCAAAAGAAACACACAAGGGCGTGGGGAGCTGGCGAAAAGGCAACACTGAGAAATCCACCCTCTGAAACGGACGAAGATGGGCAACAGAGGCTAGCTCAGGTGGCAATCTTTAAGCAAAAAAAATAAGATAAAAAAATACAATGGCGAGGAGACCCGGTCAAAAAGCAACCCTGAAAAAGGTACCCTCTGAAACTGAGGAAGCAGGGCAACAGTGCCTAGCTCAGGTGACAATCTTTAAGCAAAAGAAACACACAAGGGCGTGGGGAGCTGGCGAAAAGGCAACACTGAGAAATCCACCCTCTGAAACGGACGAAGATGGGCAACAGAGGCTAGCTCAGGTGGCAATCTTTAAGCAAAAGAAACACACAAGGGCGTGGAGACCTGGGGAAAAAGCAACACGGAGAAATCCACCCTCTGAAACTGAGGAAGATGGGCAAGAGAGGCTACCTCAGGTGGCAATCCTTTAGCAAAAACAAAGCACAAAGGCGTGGAGCCCTGGGGACAAAGCAACCCTGAAATATCTACCCTCTGAAACTGAGGAACATGGGCAAGAGAGGCTAGCTCAGGTGGCAATCGTTAAGCAAAAACAAAACACAAAGGCGTGGAGACCTGGGGAAAAAGCAACCCTGAAATATCTACCCTCTGAAACTGAGGAAGATGGGCAAGAGAGGCTGGCTTCAGGTGGCAAACGTTAAGCAAAAGAAACACACAAGGGCGTGGAGACCTGGGGAAACAGCAACACGGAGATATCGACCCTCTGAAACTCAGGAAGATGGGCAAGAGAGGCTAGCTCAGGTGGCAATCGTTAAGCAAAAACAAAACCCAAAGGCGTGGAGACCTGGGGAAAAAGCAACCCTGAAATATCTACCCTCTGAAACTGAGGAAGATGGGCAAGAGAGGCTGGCTTCAGGTGGCAATCTTTAAGCAAAAGAAACACACAAGGGCGTGGGGAGCTGGGGAAAAGGCAACACTGAGAAATCCACCCTCTGAAACGGACAGAGATGGGCAACAGAGGCTAGCTCAGGTGGCAATCGTTAAGCAAAAGAAACACACAAGGGCGTGGAGGCCTGGGGAAAAAGCAACACGGAGAAATCCACCCTCTGAAACTGAGGAACATGGGCAAAAGAAGCTAGCTCAGGTTGCAACCTTTAAGCAGAAAAAAAACACAAGGGCGTGCAGACCTGGCAAAAAAGCAACAGTGAGAAATCTACCCTCTGAAACCGACGAAGATGGACAACAGAGGCTAGCTCAGGTGGCAAATTTTAAGGAAAAATAAAAGGAAGTGCGTGGAGACCTGGGGAAAAAGCAACACGGAGAAATCTACCCTCTAGAACTGAGAAAGAAGCGCAACAGAGGCTAGCTCAGGTGGCAATCGTTAAGCAAAAACAAAACCCAAAGGCGTGGAGACCTGGGGAAAAAGCAACCCTGAAATATCTACCCTCTGAA
This sequence comes from Equus asinus, assembly GCF_041296235.1. Classification (NCBI taxonomy): domain Eukaryota; kingdom Metazoa; phylum Chordata; class Mammalia; order Perissodactyla; family Equidae; genus Equus; species Equus asinus. Next base: position 1,454,467 of record NC_091793.1, on the reverse strand, counting down.
ACTGAGGAAGATGGGCAAGAGAGGCTGGCTTCAGGTGGCAATCTTTAAGCAAAAGAAACACACAAGGGCGTGGGGAGCTGGGGAAAAGGCAACACTGAGAAATCCACCCTCTGAAACGGACGAAGATGGGCAACAGAGGCTAGCTCAGGTGGCAATCTTTAAGTAAAAAAAATAAGATAAAAAATTACAATGGCGAGGAGACCCGGTCAAAAAGCAACCCTGAAAAAGGTGCCCTCTGAAACTGAGGAAGCAGGGCAACAGTGCCTAGCTCAGGTGACAATCTTTAAGCAAAAGAAACTCACAAGGGCGTGGGGAGCTGGCGAAAAGGCAACACTGAGAAATCCACCCTCTGAAACGGACGAAGATGGGCAACAGAGGCTAGCTCAGGTGGCAATCGTTAAGCAAAAGAAACACACAAGGGCGTGGAGGCCTGGGGAAAAAGCAACACGGAGAAATCCACCCTCTGAAACTGAGGAACATGGGCAAAAGAAGCTAGCTCAGGTTGCAACCTTTAAGCAGAAAAAAAACACAAGGGCGTGCAGACCTGGCAAAAAAGCAACAGTGAGAAATCTACCCTCTGAAACCGACGAAGATGGACAACAGAGGCTAGCTCAGGTGGCAATTTTTAAGGAAAAATAAAAGGAAGTGCGTGGAGACCTGGGGAAAAAGCAACACGGAGAAATCTACCCTCTAGAACTGAGAAAGAAGCGCAACAGAGGCTAGCTCAGGTGGCAATCTTTAAGCAAAAAAAATAAAATAAAAAAATACAATGGCGAGGAGACCCGGTCAAAAAGCAACCCTGAAAAAGGTACCCTCTGAAACTGAGGAAGCAGGGCAACAGTGCCTAGCTCAGGTGACAATCTTTAAGCAAAAGAAACACACAAGGGCGTGGGGAGCTGGCGAAAAGGCAACACTGAGAAATCCACCCTCTGAAACGGACGAAGATGGGCAACAGAGGCTAGCTCAGGTGGCAATCTTTAAGCAAAAAAAATAAGATAAAAAAATACAATGGCGAGGAGACCCGGTCAAAAAGCAACCCTGAAAAAGGTACCCTCTGAAACTGAGGAAGCAGGGCAACAGTGCCTAGCTCAGGTGACAATCTTTAAGCAAAAGAAACACACAAGGGCGTGGGGAGCTGGCGAAAAGGCAACACTGAGAAATCCACCCTCTGAAACGGACGAAGATGGGCAACAGAGGCTAGCTCAGGTGGCAATCTTTAAGCAAAAGAAACACACAAGGGCGTGGAGACCTGGGGAAAAAGCAACACGGAGAAATCCACCCTCTGAAACTGAGGAAGATGGGCAAGAGAGGCTACCTCAGGTGGCAATCCTTAAGCAAAAACAAAGCACAAAGGCGTGGAGCCCTGGGGACAAAGCAACCCTGAAATATCTACCCTCTGAAACTGAGGAACATGGGCAAGAGAGGCTAGCTCAGGTGGCAATCGTTAAGCAAAAACAAAACACAAAGGCGTGGAGACCTGGGGAAAAAGCAACCCTGAAATATCTACCCTCTGAAACTGAGGAAGATGGGCAAGAGAGGCTGGCTTCAGGTGGCAAACGTTAAGCAAAAGAAACACACAAGGGCGTGGAGACCTGGGGAAACAGCACCACGGAGATATCGACCCTCTGAAACTCAGGAAGATGGGCAAGAGAGGCTAGCTCAGGTGGCAATCGTTAAGCAAAAACAAAACCCAAAGGCGTGGAGACCTGGGGAAAAAGCAACCCTGAAATATCTACCCTCTGAAACTGAGGAAGATGGGCAAGAGAGTCTGGCTTCAGGTGGCAATCTTTAAGCAAAAGAAACACACAAGGGCGTGGGGAGCTGGGGAAAAGGCAACACTGAGAAATCCACCCTCTGAAACGGACAGAGATGGGCAACAGAGGCTAGCTCAGGTGGCAATCGTTAAGCAAAAGAAACACACAAGGGCGTGGAGGCCTGGGGAAAAAGCAACACGGAGAAATCCACCCTCTGAAACTGAGGAACATGGGCAAAAGAAGCTAGCTCAGGTTGCAACCTTTAAGCAGAAAAAAAACACAAGGGCGTGCAGACCTGGCAAAAAAGCAACAGTGAGAAATCTACCCTCTGAAACCGACGAAGATGGACAACAGAGGCTAGCTCAGGTGGCAATTTTTAAGGAAAAATAAAAGGAAGTGCGTGGAGACCTGGGGAAAAAGCAACACGGAGAAATCTACCCTCTAGAACTGAGAAAGAAGCGCAACAGAGGCTAGCTCAGGTGGCAATCGTTAAGCAAAAAAATAAAATAAAAAAATACAATGGCGAGGAGACCCGGTCAAAAAGCAACCCTGAAAAAGGTACCCTCTGAAACTGAGGAAGCAGGGCAACAGTGCCTAGCTCAGGTGACAATCTTTAAGCAAAAGAAACACACAAGGGCGTGGGGAGCTGGCGAAAAGGCAACACTGAGAAATCCACCCTCTGAAACGGACGAAGATGGGCAACAGAGGCTAGCTCAGGTGGCAATCTTTAAGCAAAAAAAATAAGATAAAAAAATACAATGGCGAGGAGACCCGGTCAAAAAGCAACCCTGAAAAAGGTACCCTCTGAAACTGAGGAAGCAGGGCAACAGTGCCTAGCTCAGGTGACAATCTTCAAGCAAAAGAAACACACAAGGGCGTGGGGAGCTGGCGAAAAGGCAACACTGAGAAATCCACCCTCTGAAACGGACGAAGATGGGCAACAGAGGCTAGCTCAGGTGGCAATCTTTAAGCAAAAGAAACACACAAGGGCGTGGAGACCTGGGGAAAAAGCAACACGGAGAAATCCACCCTCTGAAACTGAGGAAGATGGGCAAGAGAGGCTACCTCAGGTGGCAATCCTTAAGCAAAAACAAAGCACAAAGGCGTGGAGCCCTGGGGACAAAGCAACCCTGAAATATCTACCCTCTGAAACTGAGGAACATGGGCAAGAGAGGCTAGCTCAGGTGGCAATCGTTAAGCAAAAACAAAACACAAAGGCGTGGAGACCTGGGGAAAAAGCAACCCTGAAATATCTACCCTCTGAAACTGAGGAAGATGGGCAAGAGAGGCTGGCTTCAGGTGGCAAACGTTAAGCAAAAGAAACACACAAGGGCGTGGAGACCTGGGGAAACAGCAACACGGAGATATCGACCCTCTGAAACTCAGGAAGATGGGCAAGAGAGGCTAGCTCAGGTGGCAATCGTTAAGCAAAAACAAAACCCAAAGGCGTGGAGACCTGGGGAAAAAGCAACCCTGAAATATCTACCCTCTGAAACTGAGGAAGATGGGCAAGAGAGTCTGGCTTCAGGTGGCAATCTTTAAGCAAAAGAAACACACAAGGGCGTGGGGAGCTGGGGAAAAGGCAACACTGAGAAATCCACCCTCTGAAACGGACAGAGATGGGCAACAGAGGCTAGCTCAGGTGGCAATCGTTAAGCAAAAGAAACACACAAGGGCGTGGAGGCCTGGGGAAAAAGCAACACGGAGAAATCCACCCTCTGAAACTGAGGAACATGGGCAAAAGAAGCTAGCTCAGGTTGCAACCTTTAAGCAGAAAAAAAACACAAGGGCGTGCAGACCTGGCAAAAAAGCAACAGTGAGAAATCTACCCTCTGAAACCGACGAAGATGGACAACAGAGGCTAGCTCAGGTGGCAATTTTTAAGGAAAAATAAAAGGAAGTGCGTGGAGACCTGGGGAAAAAGCAACACGGAGAAATCTACCCTCTAGAACTGAGAAAGAAGCGCAACAGAGGCTAGCTCAGGTGGCAATCGTTAAGCAAAAAAATAAAATAAAAAAATACAATGGCGAGGAGACCCGGTCAAAAAGCAACCCTGAAAAAGGTACCCTCTGAAACTGAGGAAGCAGGGCAACAGTGCCTAGCTCAGGTGACAATCTTTAAGCAAAAGAAACACACAAGGGCGTGGGGAGCTGGCGAAAAGGCAACACTGAGAAATCCACCCTCTGAAACGGACGAAGATGGGCAACAGAGGCTAGCTCAGGTGGCAATCTTTAAGCAAAAGAAACACACAAGGGCGTGGAGACCTGGGGAAAAAGCAACACGGAGAAATCCACCCTCTGAAACTGAGGAAGATGGGCAAGAGAGGCTACCTCAGGTGGCAATCCTTAAGCAAAAACAAAGCACAAAGACGTGGAGCCCTGGGGACAAAGCAACCCTGAAATATCTACCCTCTGAAACTGAGGAACATGGGCAAGAGAGGCTAGCTCAGGTGGCAATCGTTAAGCAAAAACAAAACACAAAGGCGTGGAGACCTGGGGAAAAAGCAACCCTGAAATATCTACCCTCTGAAACTGAGGAAGATGGGCAAGAGAGGCTGGCTTCAGGTGGCAAACGTTAAGCAAAAGAAACACACAAGGGCGTGGAGACCTGGGGAAACAGCAACACGGAGATATCGACCCTCTGAAACTCAGGAAGATGGGCAAGAGAGGCTAGCTCAGGTGGCAATCGTTAAGCAAAAACAAAACCCAAAGGCGTGGAGACCTGGGGAAAAAGCAACCCTGAAATATCTACCCTCTGAAACTGAGGAAGATGGGCAAGAGAGGCTGGCTTCAGGTGGCAATCTTTAAGCAAAAGAAACACACAAGGGCGTGGGGAGCTGGGGAAAAGGCAACACTGAGAAATCCACCCTCTGAAACGGACAGAGATGGGCAACAGAGGCTAGCTCAGGTGGCAATCGTTAAGCAAAAGAAACACACAAGGGCGTGGAGGCCTGGGGAAAAAGCAACACGGAGAAATCCACCCTCTGAAACTGAGGAACATGGGCAAAAGAAGCTAGCTCAGGTTGCAACCTTTAAGCAGAAAAAAAACACAAGGGCGTGCAGACCTGGCAAAAAAGCAACAGTGAGAAATCTACCCTCTGAAACCGACGAAGATGGACAACAGAGGCTAGCTCAGGTGGCAATTTTTAAGGAAAAATAAAAGGAAGTGCGTGGAGACCTGGGGAAAAAGCAACACGGAGAAATCTACCCTCTAGAACTGAGAAAGAAGCGCAACAGAGGCTAGCTCAGGTGGCAATCGTTAAGCAAAAAAAATAAAATAAAAAAATACAATGGCGAGGAGACCCGGTCAAAAAGCAGCCCTGAAAAAGGTACCCTCTGAAACTGAGGAAGCAGGGCAACAGTGCCTAGCTCAGGTGACAATCTTTAAGCAAAAGAAACACACAAGGGCGTGGGGAGCTGGCGAAAAGGCAACACTGAGAAATCCACCCTCTGAAACGGACGAAGATGGGCAACAGAGGCTAGCTCAGGTGGCAATCTTTAAGCAAAAAAAATAAGATAAAAAAATACAATGGCGAGGAGACCCGGTCAAAAAGCAACCCTGAAAAAGGTACCCTCTGAAACTGAGGAAGCAGGGCAACAGTGCCTAGCTCAGGTGACAATCTTCAAGCAAAAGAAACACACAAGGGCGTGGGGAGCTGGGGAAAAGGCAACACTGAGAAATCCACCCTCTGAAACGGACGAAGATGGGCAACAGAGGCTAGCTCAGGTGGCAATCTTTAAGCAAAAGAAACACACAAGGGCGTGGAGACCTGGGGAAAAAGCAACACGGAGAAATCCACCCTCTGAAACTGAGGAAGATGGGCAAGAGAGGCTACCTCAGGTGGCAATCCTTAAGCAAAAACAAAGCACAAAGGCGTGGAGCCCTGGGGACAAAGCAACCCTGAAATATCTACCCTCTGAAACTGAGGAACATGGGCAAGAGAGGCTAGCTCAGGTGGCAATCGTTAAGCAAAAACAAAACAGAAAGGCGTGGAGACCTGGGGAAAAAGCAACCCTGAAATATCTACCCTCTGAAACTGAGGAAGATGGGCAAGAGAGGCTGGCTTCAGGTGGCAAACGTTAAGCAAAAGAATCACACAAGGGCGTGGAGACCTGGGGAAACAGCAACACGGAGATATCGACCCTCTGAAACTCAGGAAGATGGGCAAGAGAGGCTAGCTCAGGTGGCAATCGTTAAGCAAAAACAAAACCCAAAGGCGTGGAGACCTGGGGAAAAAGCAACCCTGAAATATCTACCCTCTGAAACTGAGGAAGATGGGCAAGAGAGGCTGGCTTCAGGTGGCAATCTTTAAGCAAAAGAAACACACAAGGGCGTGGGGAGCTGGGGAAAAGGCAACACTGAGAAATCCACCCTCTGAAACGGACAGAGATGGGCAACAGAGGCTAGCTCAGGTGGCAATCGTTAAGCAAAAGAAACACACAAGGGCGTGGAGGCCTGGGGAAAAAGCAACACGGAGAAATCCACCCTCTGAAACTGAGGAACATGGGCAAAAGAAGCTAGCTCAGGTTGCAACCTTTAAGCAGAAAAAAAACACAAGGGCGTGCAGACCTGGCAAAAAAGCAACAGTGAGAAATCTACCCTCTGAAACCGACGAAGATGGACAACAGAGGCTAGCTCAGGTGGCAATTTTTAAGGAAAAATAAAAGGAAGTGCGTGGAGACCTGGGGAAAAAGCAACACGGAGAAATCTACCCTCTAGAACTGAGAAAGAAGCGCAACAGAGGCTAGCTCAGGTGGCAATCTTTAAGCAAAAAAAATAAAATAAAAAAATACAATGGCGAGGAGACCCGGTCAAAAAGCAGCCCTGAAAAAGGTACCCTCTGAAACTGAGGAAGCAGGGCAACAGTGCCTAGCTCAGGTGACAATCTTTAAGCAAAAGAAACACACAAGGGCGTGGGGAGCTGGCGAAAAGGCAACACTGAGAAATCCACCCTCTGAAACGGACGAAGATGGGCAACAGAGGCTAGCTCAGGTGGCAATCTTTAAGCAAAAAAAATAAGATAAAAAAATACAATGGCGAGGAGACCCGGTCAAAAAGCAACCCTGAAAAAGGTACCCTCTGAAACTGAGGAAGCAGGGCAACAGTGCCTAGCTCAGGTGACAATCTTCAAGCAAAAGAAACACACAAGGGCGTGGGGAGCTGGCGAAAAGGCAACACTGAGAAATCCACCCTCTGAAACGGACGAAGATGGGCAACAGAGGCTAGCTCAGGTGGCAATCTTTAAGCAAAAGAAACACACAAGGGCGTGGAGACCTGGGGAAAAAGCAACACGGAGAAATCCACCCTCTGAAACTGAGGAAGATGGGCAAGAGAGGCTACCTCAGGTGGCAATCCTTAAGCAAAAACAAAGCACAAAGGCGTGGAGCCCTGGGGACAAAGCAACCCTGAAATATCTACCCTCTGAAACTGAGGAACATGGGCAAGAGAGGCTAGCTCAGGTGGCAATCGTTAAGCAAAAACAAAACACAAAGGCGTGGAGACCTGGGGAAAAAGCAACCCTGAAATATCTACCCTCTGAAACTGAGGAAGATGGGCAAGAGAGGCTGGCTTCAGGTGGCAAACGTTAAGCAAAAGAATCACACAAGGGCGTGGAGACCTGGGGAAACAGCAACACGGAGATATCGACCCTCTGAAACTCAGGAAGATGGGCAAGAGAGGCTAGCTCAGGTGGCAATCGTTAAGCAAAAACAAAACCCAAAGGCGTGGAGACCTGGGGAAAAAGCAACCCTGAAATATCTACCCTCTGAAACTGAGGAAGATGGGCAAGAGAGGCTGGCTTCAGGTGGCAATCTTTAAGCAAAAGAAACACACAAGGGCGTGGGGAGCTGGGGAAAAGGCAACACTGAGAAATCCACCCTCTGAAACGGACAGAGATGGGCAACAGAGGCTAGCTCAGGTGGCAATCGTTAAGCAAAAGAAACACACAAGGGCGTGGAGGCCTGGGGAAAAAGCAACACGGAGAAATCCACCCTCTGAAACTGAGGAACATGGGCAAAAGAAGCTAGCTCAGGTTGCAACCTTTAAGCAGAAAAAAAACACAAGGGCGTGCAGACCTGGCAAAAAAGCAACAGTGAGAAATCTACCCTCTGAAACCGACGAAGATGGACAACAGAGGCTAGCTCAGGTGGCAATTTTTAAGGAAAAATAAAAGGAAGTGCGTGGAGACCTGGGGAAAAAGCAACACGGAGAAATCTACCCTCTAGAACTGAGAAAGAAGCGCAACAGAGGCTAGCTCAGGTGGCAATCTTTAAGCAAAAAAAATAAAATAAAAAAATACAATGGCGAGGAGACCCGGTCAAAAAGCAACCCTGAAAAAGGTACCCTCTGAAACTGAGGAAGCAGGGCAACAGTGCCTAGCTCAGGTGACAATCTTTAAGCAAAAGAAACACACAAGGGCGTGGGGAGCTGGCGAAAAGGCAACACTGAGAAATCCACCCTCTGAAACGGACGAAGATGGGCAACAGAGGCTAGCTCAGGTGGCAATCTTTAAGCAAAAAAAATAAGATAAAAAAATACAATGGCGAGGAGACCCGGTCAAAAAGCAACCCTGAAAAAGGTACCCTCTGAAACTGAGGAAGCAGGGCAACAGTGCCTAGCTCAGGTGACAATCTTCAAGCAAAAGAAACACACAAGGGCGTGGGGAGCTGGCGAAAAGGCAACACTGAGAAATCCACCCTCTGAAACGGACGAAGATGGGCAACAGAGGCTAGCTCAGGTGGCAATCTTTAAGCAAAAGAAACACACAAGGGCGTGGAGACCTGGGGAAAAAGCAACACGGAGAAATCCACCCTCTGAAACTGAGGAAGATGGGCAAGAGAGGCTACCTCAGGTGGCAATCCTTAAGCAAAAACAAAGCACAAAGGCGTGGAGCCCTGGGGACAAAGCAACCCTGAAATATCTACCCTCTGAAACTGAGGAACATGGGCAAGAGAGGCTAGCTCAGGTGGCAATCGTTAAGCAAAAACAAAACACAAAGGCGTGGAGACCTGGGGAAAAAGCAACCCTGAAATATCTACCCTCTGAAACTGAGGAAGATGGGCAAGAGAGGCTGGCTTCAGGTGGCAAACGTTAAGCAAAAGAATCACACAAGGGCGTGGAGACCTGGGGAAACAGCAACACGGAGATATCGACCCTCTGAAACTCAGGAAGATGGGCAAGAGAGGCTAGCTCAGGTGGCAATCGTTAAGCAAAAACAAAACCCAAAGGCGTGGAGACCTGGGGAAAAAGCAACCCTGAAATATCTACCCTCTGAAACTGAGGAAGATGGGCAAGAGAGGCTGGCTTCAGGTGGCAATCTTTAAGCAAAAGAAACACACAAGGGCGTGGGGAGCTGGGGAAAAGGCAACACTGAGAAATCCACCCTCTGAAACGGACAGAGATGGGCAACAGAGGCTAGCTCAGGTGGCAATCGTTAAGCAAAAGAAACACACAAGGGCGTGGAGGCCTGGGGAAAAAGCAACACGGAGAAATCCACCCTCTGAAACTGAGGAACATGGGCAAAAGAAGCTAGCTCAGGTTGCAACCTTTAAGCAGAAAAAAAACACAAGGGCGTGCAGACCTGGCAAAAAAGCAACAGTGAGAAATCTACCCTCTGAAACCGACGAAGATGGACAACAGAGGCTAGCTCAGGTGGCAATTTTTAAGGAAAAATAAAAGGAAGTGCGTGGAGACCTGGGGAAAAAGCAACACGGAGAAATCTACCCTCTAGAACTGAGAAAGAAGCGCAACAGAGGCTAGCTCAGGTGGCAATCTTTAAGCAAAAAAAATAAAATAAAAAAATACAATGGCGAGGAGACCCGGTCAAAAAGCAACCCTGAAAAAGGTACCCTCTGAAACTGAGGAAGCAGGGCAACAGTGCCTAGCTCAGGTGACAATCTTTAAGCAAAAGAAACACACAAGGGCGTGGGGAGCTGGCGAAAAGGCAACACTGAGAAATCCACCCTCTGAAACGGACGAAGATGGGCAACAGAGGCTAGCTCAGGTGGCAATCTTTAAGCAAAAGAAACACACAAGGGCGTGGAGACCTGGGGAAAAAGCAACACGGAGAAATCCACCCTCTGAAACTGAGGAAGATGGGCAAGAGAGGCTACCTCAGGTGGCAATCCTTAAGCAAAAACAAAGCACAAAGGCGTGGAGCCCTGGGGACAAAGCAACCCTGAAATATCTACCCTCTGAAACTGAGGAACATGGGCAAGAGAGGCTAGCTCAGGTGGCAATCGTTAAGCAAAAACAAAACACAAAGGCGTGGAGACCTGGGGAAAAAGCAACCCTGAAATATCTACCCTCTGAAACTGAGGAAGATGGGCAAGAGAGGCTGGCTTCAGGTGGCAAACGTTAAGCAAAAGAAACACACAAGGGCGTGGAGACCTGGGGAAACAGCAACACGGAGATATCGACCCTCTGAAACTCAGGAAGATGGGCAAGAGAGGCTAGCTCAGGTGGCAATCGTTAAGCAAAAACAAAACCCAAAGGCGTGGAGACCTGGGGAAAAAGCAACCCTGAAATATCTACCCTCTGAAACTGAGGAAGATGGGCAAGAGAGGCTGGCTTCAGGTGGCAATCTTTAAGCAAAAGAAACACACAAGGGCGTGGGGAGCTGGGGAAAAGGCAACACTGAGAAATCCACCCTCTGAAACGGACAGAGATGGGCAACAGAGGCTAGCTCAGGTGGCAATCGTTAAGCAAAAGAAACACACAAGGGCGTGGAGGCCTGGGGAAAAAGCAACACGGAGAAATCCACCCTCTGAAACTGAGGAACATGGGCAAAAGAAGCTAGCTCAGGTTGCAACCTTTAAGCAGAAAAAAAACACAAGGGCGTGCAGACCTGGCAAAAAAGCAACAGTGAGAAATCTACCCTCTGAAACCGACGAAGATGGACAACAGAGGCTAGCTCAGGTGGCAATTTTTAAGGAAAAATAAAAGGAAGTGCGTGGAGACCTGGGGAAAAAGCAACACGGAGAAATCTACCCTCTAGAACTGAGAAAGAAGCGCAACAGAGGCTAGCTCAGGTGGCAATCGTTAAGCAAAAAAAATAAAATAAAAAAATACAATGGCGAGGAGACCCGGTCAAAAAGCAACCCTGAAAAAGGTACCCTCTGAAACTGAGGAAGCAGGGCAACAGTGCCTAGCTCAGGTGACAATCTTTAAGCAAAAGAAACACACAAGGGCGTGGGGAGCTGGCGAAAAGGCAACACTGAGAAATCCACCCTCTGAAACGGACGAAGATGGGCAACAGAGGCTAGCTCAGGTGGCAATCTTTAAGCAAAAAAAATAAGATAAAAAAATACAATGGCGAGGAGACCCGGTCAAAAAGCAACCCTGAAAAAGGTACCCTCTGAAACTGAGGAAGCAGGGCAACAGTGCCTAGCTCAGGTGACAATCTTCAAGCAAAAGAAACACACAAGGGCGTGGGGAGCTGGCGAAAAGGCAACACTGAGAAATCCACCCTCTGAAACGGACGAAGATGGGCAACAGAGGCTAGCTCAGGTGGCAATCTTTAAGCAAAAGAAACACACAAGGGCGTGGAGACCTGGGGAAAAAGCAACACGGAGAAATCCACCCTCTGAAACTGAGGAAGATGGGCAAGAGAGGCTACCTCAGGTGGCAATCCTTAAGCAAAAACAAAGCACAAAGGCGTGGAGCCCTGGGGACAAAGCAACCCTGAAATATCTACCCTCTGAAACTGAGGAACATGGGCAAGAGAGGCTAGCTCAGGTGGCAATCGTTAAGCAAAAACAAAACACAAAGGCGTGGAGACCTGGGGAAAAAGCAACCCTGAAATATCTACCCTCTGAAACTGAGGAAGATGGGCAAGAGAGGCTGGCTTCAGGTGGCAAACGTTAAGCAAAAGAAACACACAAGGGCGTGGAGACCTGGGGAAACAGCAACACGGAGATATCGACCCTCTGAAACTCAGGAAGATGGGCAAGAGAGGCTAGCTCAGGTGGCAATCGTTAAGCAAAAACAAAACCCAAAGGCGTGGAGACCTGGGGAAAAAGCAACCCTGAAATATCTACCCTCTGAAACTGAGGAAGATGGGCAAGAGAGGCTGGCTTCAGGTGGCAATCTTTAAGCAAAAGAAACACACAAGGGCGTGGGGAGCTGGGGAAAAGGCAACACTGAGAAATCCACCCTCTGAAACGGACAGAGATGGGCAACAGAGGCTAGCTCAGGTGGCAATCGTTAAGCAAAAGAAACACACAAGGGCGTGGAGGCCTGGGGAAAAAGCAACACGGAGAAATCCACCCTCTGAAACTGAGGAACATGGGCAAAAGAAGCTAGCTCAGGTTGCAACCTTTAAGCAGAAAAAAAACACAAGGGCGTGCAGACCTGGCAAAAAAGCAACAGTGAGAAATCTACCCTCTGAAACCGACGAAGATGGACAACAGAGGCTAGCTCAGGTGGCAATTTTTAAGGAAAAATAAAAGGAAGTGCGTGGAGACCTGGGGAAAAAGCAACACGGAGAAATCTACCCTCTAGAACTGAGAAAGAAGCGCAACAGAGGCTAGCTCAGGTGGCAATCGTTAAGCAAAAAAAATAAAATAAAAAAATACAATGGCGAGGAGACCCGGTCAAAAAGCAACCCTGAAAAAGGTACCCTCTGAAACTGAGGAAGCAGGGCAACAGTGCCTAGCTCAGGTGACAATCTTTAAGCAAAAGAAACACACAAGGGCGTGGGGAGCTGGCGAAAAGGCAACACTGAGAAATCCACCCTCTGAAACGGACGAAGATGGGCAACAGAGGCTAGCTCAGGTGGCAATCTTTAAGCAAAAAAAATAAGATAAAAAAATACAATGGCGAGGAGACCCGGTCAAAAAGCAACCCTGAAAAAGGTACCCTCTGAAACTGAGGAAGCAGGGCAACAGTGCCTAGCTCAGGTGACAATCTTCAAGCAAAAGAAACACACAAGGGCGTGGGGAGCTGGCGAAAAGGCAACACTGAGAAATCCACCCTCTGAAACGGACGAAGATGGGCAACAGAGGCTAGCTCAGGTGGCAATCTTTAAGCAAAAGAAACACACAAGGGCGTGGAGACCTGGGGAAAAAGCAACACGGAGAAATCCACCCTCTGAAACTGAGGAAGATGGGCAAGAGAGGCTACCTCAGGTGGCAATCCTTAAGCAAAAACAAAGCACAAAGGCGTGGAGCCCTGGGGACAAAGCAACCCTGAAATATCTACCCTCTGAAACTGAGGAACATGGGCAAGAGAGGCTAGCTCAGGTGGCAATCGTTAAGCAAAAACAAAACACAAAGGCGTGGAGACCTGGGGAAAAAGCAACCCTGAAATATCTACCCTCTGAAACTGAGGAAGATGGGCAAGAGAGGCTGGCTTCAGGTGGCAAACGTTAAGCAAAAGAAACACACAAGGGCGTGGAGACCTGGGGAAACAGCAACACGGAGATATCGACCCTCTGAAACTCAGGAAGATGGGCAAGAGAGGCTAGCTCAGGTGGCAATCGTTAAGCAAAAACAAAACCCAAAGGCGTGGAGACCTGGGGAAAAAGCAACCCTGAAATATCTACCCTCTGAAACTGAGGAAGATGGGCAAGAGAGGCTGGCTTCAGGTGGCAATCTTTAAGCAAAAGAAACACACAAGGGCGTGGGGAGCTGGGGAAAAGGCAACACTGAGAAATCCACCCTCTGAAACGGACAGAGATGGGCAACAGAGGCTAGCTCAGGTGGCAATCGTTAAGCAAAAGAAACACACAAGGGCGTGGAGGCCTGGGGAAAAAGCAACACGGAGAAATCCACCCTCTGAAACTGAGGAACATGGGCAAAAGAAGCTAGCTCAGGTTGCAACCTTTAAGCAGAAAAAAAACACAAGGGCGTGCAGACCTGGCAAAAAAGCAACAGTGAGAAATCTACCCTCTGAAACCGACGAAGATGGACAACAGAGGCTAGCTCAGGTGGCAATTTTTAAGGAAAAATAAAAGGAAGTGCGTGGAGACCTGGGGAAAAAGCAACACGGAGAAATCTACCCTCTAGAACTGAGAAAGAAGCGCAACAGAGGCTAGCTCAGGTGGCAATCTTTAAGCAAAAAAAATAAGAAAAAAAAATACAATGGCGAGGAGACCCGGTCAAAAAGCAACCCTGAAAAAGGTACCCTCTGAAACTGAGGAAGCAGGGCAACAGTGCCTAGCTCAGGTGACAATCTTTAAGCAAAAGAAACACACAAGGGCGTGGGGAGCTGGCGAAAAGGCAACACTGAGAAATCCACCCTCTGAAACGGACGAAGATGGGCAACAGAGGCTAGCTCAGGTGGCAATCTTTAAGCAAAAAAAATAAGATAAAAAAATCCAATGGCGAGGAGACCCGGTCAAAAAGCAACCCTGAAAAAGGTACCCTCTGAAACTGAGGAAGCAGGGCAACAGTGCCTAGCTCAGGTGACAATCTTCAAGCAAAAGAAACACACAAGGGCGTGGGGAGCTGGCGAAAAGGCAACACTGAGAAATCCACCCTCTGAAACGGACGAAGATGGGCAACAGAGGCTAGCTCAGGTGGCAATCTTTAAGCAAAAGAAACACACAAGGGCGTGGAGACCTGGGGAAAAAGCAACACGGAGAAATCCACCCTCTGAAACTGAGGAAGATGGGCAAGAGAGGCTACCTCAGGTGGCAATCCTTAAGCAAAAACAAAGCACAAAGGCGTGGAGCCCTGGGGACAAAGCAACCCTGAAATATCTACCCTCTGAAACTGAGGAACATGGGCAAGAGAGGCTAGCTCAGGTGGCAATCGTTAAGCAAAAACAAAACACAAAGGCGTGGAGACCTGGGGAAAAAGCAACCCTGAAATATCTACCCTCTGAAACTGAGGAAGATGGGCAAGAGAGGCTGGCTTCAGGTGGCAAACGTTAAGCAAAAGAATCACACAAGGGCGTGGAGACCTGGGGAAACAGCAACACGGAGATATCGACCCTCTGAAACTCAGGAAGATGGGCAAGAGAGGCTAGCTCAGGTGGCAATCGTTAAGCAAAAACAAAACCCAAAGGCGTATAGACCTGGGGAAAAAGCAACCCTGAAATATCTACCCTCTGAAACTGAGGAAGATGGGCAAGAGAGGCTGGCTTCAGGTGGCAATCTTTAAGCAAAAGAAACACACAAGGGCGTGGGGAGCTGGGGAAAAGGCAACACTGAGAAATCCACCCTCTGAAACGGACAGAGATGGGCAACAGAGGCTAGCTCAGGTGGCAATCGTTAAGCAAAAGAAACACACAAGGGCGTGGAGGCCTGGGGAAAAAGCAACACGGAGAAATCCACCCTCTGAAACTGAGGAACATGGGCAAAAGAAGCTAGCTCAGGTTGCAACCTTTAAGCAGAAAAAAAACACAAGGGCGTGCAGACCTGGCAAAAAAGCAACAGTGAGAAATCTACCCTCTGAAACCGACGAAGATGGACAACAGAGGCTAGCTCAGGTGGCAATTTTTAAGGAAAAATAAAAGGAAGTGCGTGGAGACCTGGGGAAAAAGCAACACGGAGAAATCTACCCTCTAGAACTGAGAAAGAAGCGCAACAGAGGCTAGCTCAGGTGGCAATCGTTAAGCAAAAAAAATAAAATAAAAAAATACAATGGCGAGGAGACCCGGTCAAAAAGCAACCCTGAAAAAGGTACCCTCTGAAACTGAGGAAGCAGGGCAACAGTGCCTAGCTCAGGTGACAATCTTTAAGCAAAAGAAACACACAAGGGCGTGGGGAGCTGGCGAAAAGGCAACACTGAGAAATCCACCCTCTGAAACGGACGAAGATGGGCAACAGAGGCTAGCTCAG
Organism: Equus asinus; assembly: GCF_041296235.1. NCBI lineage: Eukaryota > Metazoa > Chordata > Mammalia > Perissodactyla > Equidae > Equus > Equus asinus. The sequence continues at coordinate 1,438,930 of NC_091793.1, read as the reverse complement.
GTGGCAATCTTTAAGCAAAAAAAATAAGATAAAAAAATACAATGGCGAGGAGACCCGGTCAAAAAGCAACCCTGAAAAAGGTACCCTCTGAAACTGAGGAAGCAGGGCAACAGTGCCTAGCTCAGGTGACAATCTTCAAGCAAAAGAAACACACAAGGGCGTGGGGAGCTGGCGAAAAGGCAACACTGAGAAATCCACCCTCTGAAACGGACGAAGATGGGCAACAGAGGCTAGCTCAGGTGGCAATCTTTAAGCAAAAGAAACACACAAGGGCGTGGAGACCTGGGGAAAAAGCAACACGGAGAAATCCACCCTCTGAAACTGAGGAAGATGGGCAAGAGAGGCTACCTCAGGTGGCAATCCTTAAGCAAAAACAAAGCACAAAGGCGTGGAGCCCTGGGGACAAAGCAACCCTGAAATATCTACCCTCTGAAACTGAGGAACATGGGCAAGAGAGGCTAGCTCAGGTGGCAATCGTTAAGCAAAAACAAAACACAAAGGCGTGGAGACCTGGGGAAAAAGCAACCCTGAAATATCTACCCTCTGAAACTGAGGAAGATGGGCAAGAGAGGCTGGCTTCAGGTGGCAAACGTTAAGCAAAAGAAACACACAAGGGCGTGGAGACCTGGGGAAACAGCAACACGGAGATATCGACCCTCTGAAACTCAGGAAGATGGGCAAGAGAGGCTAGCTCAGGTGGCAATCGTTAAGCAAAAACAAAACCCAAAGGCGTGGAGACCTGGGGAAAAAGCAACCCTGAAATATCTACCCTCTGAAACTGAGGAAGATGGGCAAGAGAGGCTGGCTTCAGGTGGCAATCTTTAAGCAAAAGAAACACACAAGGGCGTGGGGAGCTGGGGAAAAGGCAACACTGAGAAATCCACCCTCTGAAACGGACAGAGATGGGCAACAGAGGCTAGCTCAGGTGGCAATCGTTAAGCAAAAGAAACACACAAGGGCGTGGAGGCCTGGGGAAAAAGCAACACGGAGAAATCCACCCTCTGAAACTGAGGAACATGGGCAAAAGAAGCTAGCTCAGGTTGCAACCTTTAAGCAGAAAAAAAACACAAGGGCGTGCAGACCTGGCAAAAAAGCAACAGTGAGAAATCTACCCTCTGAAACCGACGAAGATGGACAACAGAGGCTAGCTCAGGTGGCAATTTTTAAGGAAAAATAAAAGGAAGTGCGTGGAGACCTGGGGAAAAAGCAACACGGAGAAATCTACCCTCTAGAACTGAGAAAGAAGCGCAACAGAGGCTAGCTCAGGTGGCAATCGTTAAGCAAAAAAAATAAAATAAAAAAATACAATGGCGAGGAGACCCGGTCAAAAAGCAACCCTGAAAAAGGTACCCTCTGAAACTGAGGAAGCAGGGCAACAGTGCCTAGCTCAGGTGACAATCTTTAAGCAAAAGAAACACACAAGGGCGTGGGGAGCTGGCGAAAAGGCAACACTGAGAAATCCACCCTCTGAAACGGACGAAGATGGGCAACAGAGGCTAGCTCAGGTGGCAATCTTTAAGCAAAAAAAATAAGATAAAAAAATACAATGGCGAGGAGACCCGGTCAAAAAGCAACCCTGAAAAAGGTACCCTCTGAAACTGAGGAAGCAGGGCAACAGTGCCTAGCTCAGGTGACAATCTTCAAGCAAAAGAAACACACAAGGGCGTGGGGAGCTGGCGAAAAGGCAACACTGAGAAATCCACCCTCTGAAACGGACGAAGATGGGCAACAGAGGCTAGCTCAGGTGGCAATCTTTAAGCAAAAGAAACACACAAGGGCGTGGAGACCTGGGGAAAAAGCAACACGGAGAAATCCACCCTCTGAAACTGAGGAAGATGGGCAAGAGAGGCTACCTCAGGTGGCAATCCTTAAGCAAAAACAAAGCACAAAGGCGTGGAGCCCTGGGGACAAAGCAACCCTGAAATATCTACCCTCTGAAACTGAGGAACATGGGCAAGAGAGGCTAGCTCAGGTGGCAATCGTTAAGCAAAAACAAAACACAAAGGCGTGGAGACCTGGGGAAAAAGCAACCCTGAAATATCTACCCTCTGAAACTGAGGAAGATGGGCAAGAGAGGCTGGCTTCAGGTGGCAAACGTTAAGCAAAAGAAACACACAAGGGCGTGGAGACCTGGGGAAACAGCAACACGGAGATATCGACCCTCTGAAACTCAGGAAGATGGGCAAGAGAGGCTAGCTCAGGTGGCAATCGTTAAGCAAAAACAAAACCCAAAGGCGTGGAGACCTGGGGAAAAAGCAACCCTGAAATATCTACCCTCTGAAACTGAGGAAGATGGGCAAGAGAGGCTGGCTTCAGGTGGCAATCTTTAAGCAAAAGAAACACACAAGGGCGTGGGGAGCTGGGGAAAAGGCAACACTGAGAAATCCACCCTCTGAAACGGACAGAGATGGGCAACAGAGGCTAGCTCAGGTGGCAATCGTTAAGCAAAAGAAACACACAAGGGCGTGGAGGCCTGGGGAAAAAGCAACACGGAGAAATCCACCCTCTGAAACTGAGGAACATGGGCAAAAGAAGCTAGCTCAGGTTGCAACCTTTAAGCAGAAAAAAAACACAAGGGCGTGCAGACCTGGCAAAAAAGCAACAGTGAGAAATCTACCCTCTGAAACCGACGAAGATGGACAACAGAGGCTAGCTCAGGTGGCAATTTTTAAGGAAAAATAAAAGGAAGTGCGTGGAGACCTGGGGAAAAAGCAACACGGAGAAATCTACCCTCTAGAACTGAGAAAGAAGCGCAACAGAGGCTAGCTCAGGTGGCAATCTTTAAGCAAAAAAAATAAGAAAAAAAAATACAATGGCGAGGAGACCCGGTCAAAAAGCAACCCTGAAAAAGGTACCCTCTGAAACTGAGGAAGCAGGGCAACAGTGCCTAGCTCAGGTGACAATCTTTAAGCAAAAGAAACACACAAGGGCGTGGGGAGCTGGCGAAAAGGCAACACTGAGAAATCCACCCTCTGAAACGGACGAAGATGGGCAACAGAGGCTAGCTCAGGTGGCAATCTTTAAGCAAAAAAAATAAGATAAAAAAATCCAATGGCGAGGAGACCCGGTCAAAAAGCAACCCTGAAAAAGGTACCCTCTGAAACTGAGGAAGCAGGGCAACAGTGCCTAGCTCAGGTGACAATCTTCAAGCAAAAGAAACACACAAGGGCGTGGGGAGCTGGCGAAAAGGCAACACTGAGAAATCCACCCTCTGAAACGGACGAAGATGGGCAACAGAGGCTAGCTCAGGTGGCAATCTTTAAGCAAAAGAAACACACAAGGGCGTGGAGACCTGGGGAAAAAGCAACACGGAGAAATCCACCCTCTGAAACTGAGGAAGATGGGCAAGAGAGGCTACCTCAGGTGGCAATCCTTAAGCAAAAACAAAGCACAAAGGCGTGGAGCCCTGGGGACAAAGCAACCCTGAAATATCTACCCTCTGAAACTGAGGAACATGGGCAAGAGAGGCTAGCTCAGGTGGCAATCGTTAAGCAAAAACAAAACACAAAGGCGTGGAGACCTGGGGAAAAAGCAACCCTGAAATATCTACCCTCTGAAACTGAGGAAGATGGGCAAGAGAGGCTGGCTTCAGGTGGCAAACGTTAAGCAAAAGAATCACACAAGGGCGTGGAGACCTGGGGAAACAGCAACACGGAGATATCGACCCTCTGAAACTCAGGAAGATGGGCAAGAGAGGCTAGCTCAGGTGGCAATCGTTAAGCAAAAACAAAACCCAAAGGCGTATAGACCTGGGGAAAAAGCAACCCTGAAATATCTACCCTCTGAAACTGAGGAAGATGGGCAAGAGAGGCTGGCTTCAGGTGGCAATCTTTAAGCAAAAGAAACACACAAGGGCGTGGGGAGCTGGGGAAAAGGCAACACTGAGAAATCCACCCTCTGAAACGGACAGAGATGGGCAACAGAGGCTAGCTCAGGTGGCAATCGTTAAGCAAAAGAAACACACAAGGGCGTGGAGGCCTGGGGAAAAAGCAACACGGAGAAATCCACCCTCTGAAACTGAGGAACATGGGCAAAAGAAGCTAGCTCAGGTTGCAACCTTTAAGCAGAAAAAAAACACAAGGGCGTGCAGACCTGGCAAAAAAGCAACAGTGAGAAATCTACCCTCTGAAACCGACGAAGATGGACAACAGAGGCTAGCTCAGGTGGCAATTTTTAAGGAAAAATAAAAGGAAGTGCGTGGAGACCTGGGGAAAAAGCAACACGGAGAAATCTACCCTCTAGAACTGAGAAAGAAGCGCAACAGAGGCTAGCTCAGGTGGCAATCGTTAAGCAAAAAAAATAAAATAAAAAAATACAATGGCGAGGAGACCCGGTCAAAAAGCAACCCTGAAAAAGGTACCCTCTGAAACTGAGGAAGCAGGGCAACAGTGCCTAGCTCAGGTGACAATCTTTAAGCAAAAGAAACACACAAGGGCGTGGGGAGCTGGCGAAAAGGCAACACTGAGAAATCCACCCTCTGAAACGGACGAAGATGGGCAACAGAGGCTAGCTCAGGTGGCAATCTTTAAGCAAAAAAAATAAGATAAAAAAATACAATGGCGAGGAGACCCGGTCAAAAAGCAACCCTGAAAAAGGTACCCTCTGAAACTGAGGAAGCAGGGCAACAGTGCCTAGCTCAGGTGACAATCTTCAAGCAAAAGAAACACACAAGGGCGTGGGGAGCTGGCGAAAAGGCAACACTGAGAAATCCACCCTCTGAAACGGACGAAGATGGGCAACAGAGGCTAGCTCAGGTGGCAATCTTTAAGCAAAAGAAACACACAAGGGCGTGGAGACCTGGGGAAAAAGCAACACGGAGAAATCCACCCTCTGAAACTGAGGAAGATGGGCAAGAGAGGCTACCTCAGGTGGCAATCCTTAAGCAAAAACAAAGCACAAAGGCGTGGAGCCCTGGGGACAAAGCAACCCTGAAATATCTACCCTCTGAAACTGAGGAACATGGGCAAGAGAGGCTAGCTCAGGTGGCAATCGTTAAGCAAAAACAAAACACAAAGGCGTGGAGACCTGGGGAAAAAGCAACCCTGAAATATCTACCCTCTGAAACTGAGGAAGATGGGCAAGAGAGGCTGGCTTCAGGTGGCAAACGTTAAGCAAAAGAAACACACAAGGGCGTGGAGACCTGGGGAAACAGCAACACGGAGATATCGACCCTCTGAAACTCAGGAAGATGGGCAAGAGAGGCTAGCTCAGGTGGCAATCGTTAAGCAAAAACAAAACCCAAAGGCGTGGAGACCTGGGGAAAAAGCAACCCTGAAATATCTACCCTCTGAAACTGAGGAAGATGGGCAAGAGAGGCTGGCTTCAGGTGGCAATCTTTAAGCAAAAGAAACACACAAGGGCGTGGGGAGCTGGGGAAAAGGCAACACTGAGAAATCCACCCTCTGAAACGGACAGAGATGGGCAACAGAGGCTAGCTCAGGTGGCAATCGTTAAGCAAAAGAAACACACAAGGGCGTGGAGGCCTGGGGAAAAAGCAACACGGAGAAATCCACCCTCTGAAACTGAGGAACATGGGCAAAAGAAGCTAGCTCAGGTTGCAACCTTTAAGCAGAAAAAAAACACAAGGGCGTGCAGACCTGGCAAAAAAGCAACAGTGAGAAATCTACCCTCTGAAACCGACGAAGATGGACAACAGAGGCTAGCTCAGGTGGCAATTTTTAAGGAAAAATAAAAGGAAGTGCGTGGAGACCTGGGGAAAAAGCAACACGGAGAAATCTACCCTCTAGAACTGAGAAAGAAGCGCAACAGAGGCTAGCTCAGGTGGCAATCGTTAAGCAAAAAAAATAAAATAAAAAAATACAATGGCGAGGAGACCCGGTCAAAAAGCAACCCTGAAAAAGGTACCCTCTGAAACTGAGGAAGCAGGGCAACAGTGCCTAGCTCAGGTGACAATCTTTAAGCAAAAGAAACACACAAGGGCGTGGGGAGCTGGCGAAAAGGCAACACTGAGAAATCCACCCTCTGAAACGGACGAAGATGGGCAACAGAGGCTAGCTCAGGTGGCAATCTTTAAGCAAAAGAAACACACAAGGGCGTGGAGGCCTGGGGAAAAAGCAACACGGAGAAATCCACCCTCTGAAACTGAGGAAGATGGGCAAGAGAGGCTACCTCAGGTGGCAATCCTTAAGCAAAAACAAAGCACAAAGGCGTGGAGCCCTGGGGACAAAGCAACCCTGAAATATCTACCCTCTGAAACTGAGGAACATGGGCAAGAGAGGCTAGCTCAGGTGGCAATCGTTAAGCAAAAACAAAACACAAAGGCGTGGAGACCTGGGGAAAAAGCAACCCTGAAATATCTACCCTCTGAAACTGAGGAAGATGGGCAAGAGAGGCTGGCTTCAGGTGGCAAACGTTAAGCAAAAGAAACACACAAGGGCGTGGAGACCTGGGGAAACAGCAACACGGAGATATCGACCCTCTGAAACTCAGGAAGATGGGCAAGAGAGGCTAGCTCAGGTGGCAATCGTTAAGCAAAAACAAAACCCAAAGGCGTGGAGACCTGGGGAAAAAGCAACCCTGAAATATCTACCCTCTGAAACTGAGGAAGATGGGCAAGAGAGGCTGGCTTCAGGTGGCAATCTTTAAGCAAAAGAAACACACAAGGGCGTGGGGAGCTGGGGAAAAGGCAACACTGAGAAATCCACCCTCTGAAACGGACAGAGATGGGCAACAGAGGCTAGCTCAGGTGGCAATCGTTAAGCAAAAGAAACACACAAGGGCGTGGAGGCCTGGGGAAAAAGCAACACGGAGAAATCCACCCTCTGAAACTGAGGAACATGGGCAAAAGAAGCTAGCTCAGGTTGCAACCTTTAAGCAGAAAAAAAACACAAGGGCGTGCAGACCTGGCAAAAAAGCAACAGTGAGAAATCTACCCTCTGAAACCGACGAAGATGGACAACAGAGGCTAGCTCAGGTGGCAATTTTTAAGGAAAAATAAAAGGAAGTGCGTGGAGACCTGGGGAAAAAGCAACACGGAGAAATCTACCCTCTAGAACTGAGAAAGAAGCGCAACAGAGGCTAGCTCAGGTGGCAATCGTTAAGCAAAAAAAATAAAATAAAAAAATACAATGGCGAGGAGACCCGGTCAAAAAGCAACCCTGAAAAAGGTACCCTCTGAAACTGAGGAAGCAGGGCAACAGTGCCTAGCTCAGGTGACAATCTTTAAGCAAAAGAAACACACAAGGGCGTGGGGAGCTGGCGAAAAGGCAACACTGAGAAATCCACCCTCTGAAACGGACGAAGATGGGCAACAGAGGCTAGCTCAGGTGGCAATCTTTAAGCAAAAAAAATAAGATAAAAAAATCCAATGGCGAGGAGACCCGGTCAAAAAGCAACCCTGAAAAAGGTACCCTCTGAAACTGAGGAAGCAGGGCAACAGTGCCTAGCTCAGGTGACAATCTTTAAGCAAAAGAAACACACAAGGGCGTGGGGAGCTGGCGAAAAGGCAACACTGAGAAATCCACCCTCTGAAACGGACGAAGATGGGCAACAGAGGCTAGCTCAGGTGGCAATCTTTAAGCAAAAAAAATAAGATAAAAAAATACAATGGCGAGGAGACCCGGTCAAAAAGCAACCCTGAAAAAGGTACCCTCTGAAACTGAGGAAGCAGGGCAACAGTGCCTAGCTCAGGTGACAATCTTTAAGCAAAAGAAACACACAAGGGCGTGGGGAGCTGGCGAAAAGGCAACACTGAGAAATCCACCCTCTGAAACGGACGAAGATGGGCAACAGAGGCTAGCTCAGGTGGCAATCGCTAAGCAAAAGAAACACACAAGGGCGTGGAGACCTGGGGAAAAAGCAACACGGAGAAATCCACCCTCTGAAACTGAGGAAGATGGGCAAGAGAGGCTACCTCAGGTGGCAATCCTTAAGCAAAAACAAAGCACAAAGGCGTGGAGCCCTGGGGACAAAGCAACCCTGAAATATCTACCCTCTGAAACTGAGGAACATGGGCAAGAGAGGCTAGCTCAGGTGGCAATCGTTAAGCAAAAACAAAACACAAAGGCGTGGAGACCTGGGGAAAAAGCAACCCTGAAATATCTACCCTCTGAAACTGAGGAAGATGGGCAAGAGAGGCTGGCTTCAGGTGGCAAACGTTAAGCAAAAGAAACACACAAGGGCGTGGAGACCTGGGGAAACAGCAACACGGAGATATCGACCCTCTGAAACTCAGGAAGATGGGCAAGAGAGGCTAGCTCAGGTGGCAATCGTTAAGCAAAAACAAAACCCAAAGGCGTGGAGACCTGGGGAAAAAGCAACCCTGAAATATCTACCCTCTGAAACTGAGGAAGATGGGCAAGAGAGGCTGGCTTCAGGTGGCAAACGTTAAGCAAAAGAAACACACAAGGGCGTGGGGAGCTGGGGAAAAGGCAACACTGAGAAATCCACCCTCTGAAACGGACGAAGATGGGCAACAGAGGCTAGCTCAGGTGGCAATCGTTAAGCAAAAGAAACACACAAGGGCGTGGAGGCCTGGGGAAAAAGCAACACGGAGAAATCTACCCTCTAGAACTGAGAAAGAAGCGCAACAGAGGCTAGCTCAGGTGGCAATCTTTAAGCAAAAAAAATAAAATAAAAAAATACAATGGCGAGGAGACCCGGTCAAAAAGCAACCCTGAAAAAGGTACCCTCTGAAACTGAGGAAGCAGGGCAACAGTGCCTAGCTCAGGTGACAATCTTTAAGCAAAAGAAACACACAAGGGCGTGGGGAGCTGGCGAAAAGGCAACACTGAGAAATCCACCCTCTGAAACGGACGAAGATGGGCAACAGAGGCTAGCTCAGGTGGCAATCTTTAAGCAAAAGAAACACACAAGGGCGTGGAGACCTGGGGAAAAAGCAACACGGAGAAATCCACCCTCTGAAACTGAGGAAGATGGGCAAGAGAGGCTACCTCAGGTGGCAATCCTTAAGCAAAAACAAAGCACAAAGGCGTGGAGCCCTGGGGACAAAGCAACCCTGAAATATCTACCCTCTGAAACTGAGGAACATGGGCAAGAGAGGCTAGCTCAGGTGGCAATCGTTAAGCAAAAACAAAACACAAAGGCGTGGAGACCTGGGGAAAAAGCAACCCTGAAATATCTACCCTCTGAAACTGAGGAAGATGGGCAAGAGAGGCTGGCTTCAGGTGGCAAACGTTAAGCAAAAGAAACACACAAGGGCGTGGAGACCTGGGGAAACAGCAACACGGAGATATCGACCCTCTGAAACTCAGGAAGATGGGCAAGAGAGGCTAGCTCAGGTGGCAATCGTTAAGCAAAAACAAAACCCAAAGGCGTGGAGACCTGGGGAAAAAGCAACCCTGAAATATCTACCCTCTGAAACTGAGGAAGATGGGCAAGAGAGGCTGGCTTCAGGTGGCAATCTTTAAGCAAAAGAAACACACAAGGGCGTGGGGAGCTGGGGAAAAGGCAACACTGAGAAATCCACCCTCTGAAACGGACAGAGATGGGCAACAGAGGCTAGCTCAGGTGGCAATCGTTAAGCAAAAGAAACACACAAGGGCGTGGAGGCCTGGGGAAAAAGCAACACGGAGAAATCCACCCTCTGAAACTGAGGAACATGGGCAAAAGAAGCTAGCTCAGGTTGCAACCTTTAAGCAGAAAAAAAACACAAGGGCGTGCAGACCTGGCAAAAAAGCAACAGTGAGAAATCTACCCTCTGAAACCGACGAAGATGGACAACAGAGGCTAGCTCAGGTGGCAATTTTTAAGGAAAAATAAAAGGAAGTGCGTGGAGACCTGGGGAAAAAGCAACACGGAGAAATCTACCCTCTAGAACTGAGAAAGAAGCGCAACAGAGGCTAGCTCAGGTGGCAATCTTTAAGCAAAAAAAATAAGATAAAAAAATACAATGGCGAGGAGACCCGGTCAAAAAGCAACCCTGAAAAAGGTACCCTCTGAAACTGAGGAAGCAGGGCAACAGTGCCTAGCTCAGGTGACAATCTTTAAGCAAAAGAAACACACAAGGGCGTGGGGAGCTGGCGAAAAGGCAACACTGAGAAATCCACCCTCTGAAACGGACGAAGATGGGCAACAGAGGCTAGCTCAGGTGGCAATCTTTAAGCAAAAAAAATAAGATAAAAAAATACAATGGCGAGGAGACCCGGTCAAAAAGCAACCCTGAAAAAGGTACCCTCTGAAACTGAGGAAGCAGGGCAACAGTGCCTAGCTCAGGTGACAATCTTTAAGCAAAAGAAACACACAAGGGCGTGGGGAGCTGGGGAAAAGGCAACACTGAGAAATCCACCCTCTGAAACGGACGAAGATGGGCAACAGAGGCTAGCTCAGGTGGCAATCGCTAAGCAAAAGAAACACACAAGGGCGTGGAGACCTGGGGAAAAAGCAACACGGAGAAATCCACCCTCTGAAACTGAGGAAGATGGGCAAGAGAGGCTACCTCAGGTGGCAATCCTTAAGCAAAAACAAAGCACAAAGGCGTGGAGCCCTGGGGACAAAGCAACCCTGAAATATCTACCCTCTGAAACTGAGGAACATGGGCAAGAGAGGCTAGCTCAGGTGGCAATCGTTAAGCAAAAACAAAACACAAAGGCGTGGAGACCTGGGGAAAAAGCAACCCTGAAATATCTACCCTCTGAAACTGAGGAAGATGGGCAAGAGAGGCTGGCTTCAGGTGGCAAACGTTAAGCAAAAGAAACACACAAGGGCGTGGAGACCTGGGGAAACAGCAACACGGAGATATCGACCCTCTGAAACTCAGGAAGATGGGCAAGAGAGGCTAGCTCAGGTGGCAATCGTTAAGCAAAAACAAAACCCAAAGGCGTGGAGACCTGGGGAAAAAGCAACCCTGAAATATCTACCCTCTGAAACTGAGGAAGATGGGCAAGAGAGGCTGGCTTCAGGTGGCAAACGTTAAGCAAAAGAAACACACAAGGGCGTGGGGAGCTGGGGAAAAGGCAACACTGAGAAATCCACCCTCTGAAACGGACAGAGATGGGCAACAGAGGCTAGCTCAGGTGGCAATCGTTAAGCAAAAGAAACACACAAGGGCGTGGAAGCCTGGGGAAAAAGCAACACGGAGAAATCCACCCTCTGAAACTGAGGAACATGGGCAAAAGAAGCTAGCTCAGGTTGCAACCTTTAAGCAGAAAAAAAACACAAGGGCGTGCAGACCTGGCAAAAAAGCAACAGTGAGAAATCTACCCTCTGAAACCGACGAAGATGGACAACAGAGGCTAGCTCAGGTGGCAATTTTTAAGGAAAAATAAAAGGAAGTGCGTGGAGACCTGGGGAAAAAGCAACACGGAGAAATCTACCCTCTAGAACTGAGAAAGAAGCGCAACAGAGGCTAGCTCAGGTGGCAATCTTTAAGCAAAAAAAATAAAATAAAAAAATCCAATGGCGAGGAGACCCGGTCAAAAAGCAACCCTGAAAAAGGTACCCTCTGAAACTGAGGAAGCAGGGCAACAGTGCCTAGCTCAGGTGACAATCTTTAAGCAAAAGAAACACACAAGGGCGTGGGGAGCTGGCGAAAAGGCAACACTGAGAAATCCACCCTCTGAAACGGACGAAGATGGGCAACAGAGGCTAGCTCAGGTGGCAATCTTTAAGCAAAAAAAATAAGATAAAAAAATCCAATGGCGAGGAGACCCGGTCAAAAAGCAACCCTGAAAAAGGTACCCTCTGAAACTGAGGAAGCAGGGCAACAGTGCCTAGCTCAGGTGACAATCTTTAAGCAAAAGAAACACACAAGGGCGTGGGGAGCTGGCGAAAAGGCAACACTGAGAAATCCACCCTCTGAAACGGACGAAGATGGGCAACAGAGGCTAGCTCAGGTGGCAATCTTTAAGCAAAAAAAATAAGATAAAAAAATACAATGGCGAGGAGACCCGGTCAAAAAGCAACCCTGAAAAAGGTACCCTCTGAAACTGAGGAAGCAGGGCAACAGTGCCTAGCTCAGGTGACAATCTTTAAGCAAAAGAAACACACAAGGGCGTGGGGAGCTGAGGAAAAGGCAACACTGAGAAATCCACCCTCTGAAACGGACGAAGATGGGCAACAGAGGCTAGCTCAGGTGGCAATCGCTAAGCAAAAGAAACACACAAGGGCGTGGAGACCTGGGGAAAAAGCAACACGGAGAAATCCACCCTCTGAAACTGAGGAAGATGGGCAAGAGAGGCTACCTCAGGTGGCAATCCTTAAGCAAAAACAAAGCACAAAGGCGTGGAGCCCTGGGGACAAAGCAACCCTGAAATATCTACCCTCTGAAACTGAGGAAGATGGGCAAGAGAGGCTGGCTTCAGGTGGCAAACGTTAAGCAAAAGAAACACACAAGGGCGTGGAGACCTGGGGAAACAGCAACACGGAGATATCGACCCTCTGAAACTCAGGAAGATGGGCAAGAGAGGCTAGCTCAGGTGGCAATCGTTAAGCAAAAACAAAACCCAAAGGCGTGGAGACCTGGGGAAAAAGCAACCCTGAAATATCTACCCTCTGAAACTGAGGAAGATGGGCAAGAGAGGCTGGCTTCAGGTGGCAAACGTTAAGCAAAAGAAACACACAAGGGCGTGGGGAGCTGGGGAAAAGGCAACACTGAGAAATCCACCCTCTGAAACGGACGAAGATGGGCAACAGAGGCTAGCTCAGGTGGCAATCGTTAAGCAAAAGAAACACACAAGGGCGTGGAGGCCTGGGGAAAAAGCAACACGGAGAAATCCACCCTCTGAAACTGAGGAATATGGGCAAAAGAAGCTAGCTCAGGTTGCAACCTTTAAGCAGAAAAAAAACACAAGGGCGTGCAGACCTGGCAAAAAAGCAACAGTGAGAAATCTACCCTCTGAAACCGACGAAGATGGACAACAGAGGCTAGCTCAGGTGGCAATTTTTAAGGAAAAATAAAAGGAAGTGCGTGGAGACCTGGGGAAAAAGCAACACGGAGAAATCTACCCTCTAGAACTGAGAAAGAAGCTCAACAGAGGCTAGCTCAGGTGGCAATCTTTAAGCAAAAAAAATAAAATAAAAAAATACAATGGCGAGGAGACCCGGTCAAAAAGCAACCCTGAAAAAGGTACCCTCTGAAACTGAGGAAGCAGGGCAACAGTGCCTAGCTCAGGTGACAATCTTTAAGCAAAAGAAACACACAAGGGCGTGGGGAGCTGGCGAAAAGGCAACACTGAGAAATCCACCCTCTGAAACGGACGAAGATGGGCAACAGAGGCTAGCTCAGGAGGCAATCTTTAAGCAAAAAAAATAAGATAAAAAAATACAATGGCGAGGAGACCCGGTCAAAAAGCAACCCTGAAAAAGGTACCCTCTGAAACTGAGGAAGCAGGGCAACAGTGCCTAGCTCAGGTGACAATCTTTAAGCAAAAGAAACACACAAGGGCGTGGGGAGCTGGCGAAAAGGCAACACTGAGAAATCCACCCTCTGAAACGGACGAAGATGGGCAACAGAGGCTAGCTCAGGTGGCAATCTTTAAGCAAAAAAAATAAGATAAAAAAATACAATGGCGAGGAGACCCGGTCAAAAAGCAACCCTGAAAAAGGTACCCTCTGAAACTGAGGAAGCAGGGCAACAGTGCCTAGCTCAGGTGACAATCTTTAAGCAAAAGAAACACACAAGGGCGTGGGGAGCTGGGGAAAAGGCAACACTGAGAAATCCACCCTCTGAAACGGACGAAGATGGGCAACAGAGGCTAGCTCAGGTGGCAATCTTTAAGCAAAAGAAACACACAAGGGCGTGGAGACCTGGGGAAAAAGCAACACGGAGAAATCCACCCTCTGAAACTGAGGAAGATGGGCAAGAGAGGCTACCTCAGGTGGCAATCCTTAAGCAAAAACAAAGCACAAAGGCGTGGAGCCCTGGGGACAAAGCAACCCTGAAATATCTACCCTCTGAAACTGAGGAACATGGGCAAGAGAGGCTAGCTCAGGTGGCAATCGTTAAGCAAAAACAAAACACAAAGGCGTGGAGACCTGGGGAAAAAGCAACCCTGAAATATCTACCCTCTGAAACTGAGGAAGATGGGCAAGAGAGGCTGGCTTCAGGTGGCAAACGTTAAGCAAAAGAAACACACAAGGGCGTGGAGACCTGGGGAAACAGCAACACGGAGATATCGACCCTCTGAAACTCAGGAAGATGGGCAACAGAGGCTAGCTCAGGTGGCAATCTTTAAGCAAAAGAAACACACAAGGGCGTGGAGGCCTGGTGAAAAAGCAACACGGAGAAATCCACCCTCTGAAACTGAGGAAGATGGGCAAGAGAGGCTACCTCAGGTGGCAATCCTTAAGCAAAAACAAAGCACAAAGGCGTGGAGCCCTGGGGACAAAGCAACCCTGAAATATCTACCCTCTGAAACTGAGGAACATGGGCAAGAGAGGCTAGCTCAGGTGGCAATCGTTAAGCAAAAACAAAACACAAAGGCGTGGAGACCTGGGGAAAAAGCAACCCTGAAATATCTACCCTCTGAAACTGAGGAAGATGGGCAAGAGAGGCTGGCTTCAGGTGGCAAACGTTAAGCAAAAGAAACACACAAGGGCGTGGAGACCTGGGGAAACAGCAACACGGAGATATCGACCCTCTGAAACTCAGGAAGATGGGCAAGAGAGGCTAGCTCAGGTGGCAATCGTTAAGCAAAAACAAAACCCAAAGGCGTGGAGACCTGGGGAAAAAGCAACCCTGAAATATCTACCCTCTGAAACTGAGGAAGATGGGCAAGAGAGGCTGGCTTCAGGTGGCAATCTTTAAGCAAAAGAAACACACAAGGGCGTGGGGAGCTGGGGAAAAGGCAACACTGAGAAATCCACCCTCTGAAACGGACAGAGATGGGCAACAGAGGCTAGCTCAGGTGGCAATCGTTAAGCAAAAGAAACACACAAGGGCGTGGAGGCCTGGGGAAAAAGCAACACGGAGAAATCCACCCTCTGAAACTGAGGAATATGGGCAAAAGAAGCTAGCTCAGGTTGCAACCTTTAAGCAGAAAAAAAACACAAGGGCGTGCAGACCTGGCAAAAAAGCAACAGTGAGAAATCTACCCTCTGAAACCGACGAAGATGGACAACAGAGGCTAGCTCAGGTGGCAATTTTTAAGGAAAAATAAAAGGAAGTGCGTGGAGACCTGGGGAAAAAGCAACACGGAGAAATCTACCCTCTAGAACTGAGAAAGAAGCGCAACAGAGGCTAGCTCAGGTGGCAATCGTTAAGCAAAAAAAATAAAATAAAAAAATACAATGGCGAGGAGACCCGGTCAAAAAGCAACCCTGAAAAAGGTACCCTCTGAAACTGAGGAAGCAGGGCAACAGTGCCTAGCTCAGGTGACAATCTTTAAGCAAAAGAAACACACAAGGGCGTGGGGAGCTGGCGAAAAGGCAACACTGAGAAATCCACCCTCTGAAACGGAGGAAGATGGGCAACAGAGGCTAGCTCAGGTGGCAATCTTTAAGCAAAAAAAATAAGATAAAAAAATCCAATGGCGAGGAGACCCGGTCAAAAAGCAACCCTGAAAAAGGTACCCTCTGAAACTGAGGAAGCAGGGCAACAGTGCCTAGCTCAGGTGACAATCTTTAAGCAAAAGAAACACACAAGGGCGTGGGGAGCTGGGAAAAAGGCAACACTGAGAAATCCACCCTCTGAAACGGACGAAGATGGGCAACAGAGGCTAGCTCAGGTGGCAATCGCTAAGCAAAAGAAACACACAAGGGCGTGGAGACCTGGGGAAAAAGCAACACGGAGAAATCCACCCTCTGAAACTGAGGAAGATGGGCAAGAGAGGCTACCTCAGGTGGCAATCCTTAAGCAAAAACAAAGCACAAAGGCGTGGAGCCCTGGGGACAAAGCAACCCTGAAATATCTACCCTCTGAAACTGAGGAACATGGGCAAGAGAGGCTAGCTCAGGTGGCAATCGTTAAGCAAAAACAAAACACAAAGGCGTGGAGACCTGGGGAAAAAGCAACCCTGAAATATCTACCCTCTGAAACTGAGGAAGATGGGCAAGAGAGGCTGGCTTCAGGTGGCAAACGTTAAGCAAAAGAAACACACAAGGGCGTGGAGACCTGGGGAAACAGCAACACGGAGATATCGACCCTCTGAAACTCAGGAAGATGGGCAAGAGAGGCTAGCTCAGGTGGCAATCGTTAAGCAAAAACAAAACCCAAAGGCGTGGAGACCTGGGGAAAAAGCAACCCTGAAATATCTACCCTCTGAAACTGAGGAAGATGGGCAAGAGAGGCTGGCTTCAGGTGGCAAACGTTAAGCAAAAGAAACACACAAGGGCGTGGGGAGCTGGGGAAAAGGCAACACTGAGAAATCCACCCTCTGAAACGGACGAAGATGGGCAACAGAGGCTAGCTCAGGTGGCAATCGTTAAGCAAAAGAAACACACAAGGGCGTGGAGGCCTGGGGAAAAAGCAACACGGAGAAATCTACCCTCTAGAACTGAGAAAGAAGCGCAACAGAGGCTAGCTCAGGTGGCAATCTTTAAGCAAAAAAAATAAAATAAAAAAATACAATGGCGAGGAGACCCGGTCAAAAAGCAACCCTGAAAAAGGTACCCTCTGAAACTGAGGAAGCAGGGCAACAGTGCCTAGCTCAGGTGACAATCTTTAAGCAAAAGAAACACACAAGGGCGTGGGGAGCTGGCGAAAAGGCAACACTGAGAAATCCACCCTCTGAAACGGACGAAGATGGGCAACAGAGGCTAGCTCAGGTGGCAATCTTTAAGCAAAAGAAACACACAAGGGCGTGGAGACCTGGGGAAAAAGCAACACGGAGAAATCCACCCTCTGAAACTGAGGAAGATGGGCAAGAGAGGCTACCTCAGGTGGCAATCCTTAAGCAAAAACAAAGCACAAAGGCGTGGAGCCCTGGGGACAAAGCAACCCTGAAATATCTACCCTCTGAAACTGAGGAACATGGGCAAGAGAGGCTAGCTCAGGTGGCAATCGTTAAGCAAAAACAAAACACAAAGGCGTGGAGACCTGGGGAAAAAGCAACCCTGAAATATCTACCCTCTGAAACTGAGGAAGATGGGCAAGAGAGGCTGGCTTCAGGTGGCAAACGTTAAGCAAAAGAAACACACAAGGGCGTGGAGACCTGGGGAAACAGCAACACGGAGATATCGACCCTCTGAAACTCAGGAAGATGGGCAAGAGAGGCTAGCTCAGGTGGCAATCGTTAAGCAAAAACAAAACCCAAAGGCGTGGAGACCTGGGGAAAAAGCAACCCTGAAATATCTACCCTCTGAAACTGAGGAAGATGGGCAAGAGAGGCTGGCTTCAGGTGGCAATCTTTAAGCAAAAGAAACACACAAGGGCGTGGGGAGCTGGGGAAAAGGCAACACTGAGAAATCCACCCTCTGAAACGGACAGAGATGGGCAACAGAGGCTAGCTCAGGTGGCAATCGTTAAGCAAAAGAAACACACAAGGGCGTGGAGGCCTGGGGAAAAAGCAACACGGAGAAATCCACCCTCTGAAACTGAGGAACATGGGCAAAAGAAGCTAGCTCAGGTTGCAACCTTTAAGCAGAAAAAAAACACAAGGGCGTGCAGACCTGGCAAAAAAGCAACAGTGAGAAATCTACCCTCTGAAACCGACGAAGATGGACAACAGAGGCTAGCTCAGGTGGCAATTTTTAAGGAAAAATAAAAGGAAGTGCGTGGAGACCTGGGGAAAAAGCAACACGGAGAAATCTACCCTCTAGAACTGAGAAAGAAGCGCAACAGAGGCTAGCTCAGGTGGCAATCGTTAAGCAAAAAAAATAAAATAAAAAAATACAATGGCGAGGAGACCCGGTCAAAAAGCAACCCTGAAAAAGGTACCCTCTGAAACTGAGGAAGCAGGGCAACAGTGCCTAGCTCAGGTGACAATCTTTAAGCAAAAGAAACACACAAGGGCGTGGGGAGCTGGCGAAAAGGCAACACTGAGAAATCCACCCTCTGAAACGGACGAAGATGGGCAACAGAGGCTAGCTCAGGTGGCAATCTTTAAGCAAAAAAAATAAGATAAAAAAATCCAATGGCGAGGAGACCCGGTCAAAAAGCAACCCTGAAAAAGGTACCTTCTGAAACTGAGGAAGCAGGGCAACAGTGCCTAGCTCAGGTGACAATCTTTAAGCAAAAGAAACACACAAGGGCGTGGGGAGCTGGCGAAAAGGCAACACTGAGAAATCCACCCTCTGAAACGGACGAAGATGGGCAACAGAGGCTAGCTCAGGTGGCAATCTTTAAGCAAAAAAAATAAGATAAAAAAATACAATGGCGAGGAGACCCGGTCAAAAAGCAACCCTGAAAAAGGTACCCTCTGAAACTGAGGAAGCAGGGCAACAGTGCCTAGCTCAGGTGACAATCTTTAAGCAAAAGAAACACACAAGGGCGTGGGGAGCTGGGGAAAAGGCAACACTGAGAAATCCACCCTCTGAAACGGACGAAGATGGGCAACAGAGGCTAGCTCAGGTGGCAATCGCTAAGCAAAAGAAACACACAAGGGCGTGGAGACCTGGGGAAAAAGCAACACGGAGAAATCCACCCTCTGAAACTGAGGAAGATGGGCAAGAGAGGCTACCTCAGGTGGCAATCCTTAAGCAAAAACAAAGCACAAAGGCGTGGAGCCCTGGGGACAAAGCAACCCTGAAATATCTACCCTCTGAAACTGAGGAACATGGGCAAGAGAGGCTAGCTCAGGTGGCAATCGTTAAGCAAAAACAAAACACAAAGGCGTGGAGACCTGGGGAAAAAGCAACCCTGAAATATCTACCCTCTGAAACTGAGGAAGATGGGCAAGAGAGGCTGGCTTCAGGTGGCAAACGTTAAGCAAAAGAAACACACAAGGGCGTGGAGACCTGGGGAAACAGCAACACGGAGATATCGACCCTCTGAAACTCAGGAAGATGGGCAAGAGAGGCTAGCTCAGGTGGCAATCGTTAAGCAAAAACAAAACCCAAAGGCGTGGAGACCTGGGGAAAAAGCAACCCTGAAATATCTACCCTCTGAAACTGAGGAAGATGGGCAAGAGAGGCTGGCTTCAGGTGGCAATCTTTAAGCAAAAGAAACACACAAGGGCGTGGGGAGCTGGGGAAAAGGCAACACTGAGAAATCCACCCTCTGAAACGGACAGAGATGGGCAACAGAGGCTAGCTCAGGTGGCAATCGTTAAGCAAAAGAAACACACAAGGGCGTGGAGGCCTGGGGAAAAAGCAACACGGAGAAATCCACCCTCTGAAACTGAGGAACATGGGCAAAAGAAGCTAGCTCAGGTTGCAACCTTTAAGCAGAAAAAAAACACAAGGGCGTGCAGACCTGGCAAAAAAGCAACAGTGAGAAATCTACCCTCTGAAACCGACGAAGATGGACAACAGAGGCTAGCTCAGGTGGCAATTTTTAAGGAAAAATAAAAGGAAGTGCGTGGAGACCTGGGGAAAAAGCAACACGGAGAAATCTACCCTCTAGAACTGAGAAAGAAGCGCAACAGAGGCTAGCTCAGGTGGCAATCTTTAAGCAAAAAAAATAAAATAAAAAAATACAATGGCGAGGAGACCCGGTCAAAAAGCAACCCTGAAAAAGGTACCCTCTGAAACTGAGGAAGCAGGGCAACAGTGCCTAGCTCAGGTGACAATCTTTAAGCAAAAGAAACACACAAGGGCGTGGGGAGCTGGCGAAAAGGCAACACTGAGAAATCCACCCTCTGAAACGGACGAAGATGGGCAACAGAGGCTAGCTCAGGTGGCAATCTTTAAGCAAAAAAAATAAGATAAAAAAATCCAATGGCGAGGAGACCCGGTCAAAAAGCAACCCTGAAAAAGGTACCCTCTGAAACTGAGGAAGCAGGGCAACAGTGCCTAGCTCAGGTGACAATCTTTAAGCAAAAGAAACACACAAGGGCGTGGGGAGCTGGCGAAAAGGCAACACTGAGAAATCCACCCTCTGAAACGGACGAAGATGGGCAACAGAGGCTAGCTCAGGTGGCAATCTTTAAGCAAAAAAAATAAGATAAAAAAATACAATGGCGAGGAGACCCGGTCAAAAAGCAACCCTGAAAAAGGTACCCTCTGAAACTGAGGAAGCAGGGCAACAGTGCCTAGCTCAGGTGACAATCTTTAAGCAAAAGAAACACACAAGGGCGTGGGGAGCTGAGGAAAAGGCAACACTGAGAAATCCACCCTCTGAAACGGACGAAGATGGGCAACAGAGGCTAGCTCAGGTGGCAATCGCTAAGCAAAAGAAACACACAAGGGCGTGGAGACCTGGGGAAAAAGCAACACGGAGAAATCCACCCTCTGAAACTGAGGAAGATGGGCAAGAGAGGCTACCTCAGGTGGCAATCCTTAAGCAAAAACAAAGCACAAAGGCGTGGAGCCCTGGGGACAAAGCAACCCTGAAATATCTACCCTCTGAAACTGAGGAACATGGGCAAGAGAGGCTAGCTCAGGTGGCAATCGTTAAGCAAAAACAAAACACAAAGGCGTGGAGACCTGGGGAAAAAGCAACCCTGAAATATCTACCCTCTGAAACTGAGGAAGATGGGCAAGAGAGGCTGGCTTCAGGTGGCAAACGTTAAGCAAAAGAAACACACAAGGGCGTGGAGACCTGGGGAAACAGCAACACGGAGATATCGACCCTCTGAAACTCAGGAAGATGGGCAAGAGAGGCTAGCTCAGGTGGCAATCGTTAAGCAAAAACAAAACCCAAAGGCGTGGAGACCTGGGGAAAAAGCAACCCTGAAATATCTACCCTCTGAAACTGAGGAAGATGGGCAAGAGAGGCTGGCTTCAGGTGGCAAACGTTAAGCAAAAGAAACACACAAGGGCGTGGGGAGCTGGGGAAAAGGCAACACTGAGAAATCCACCCTCAGAAACGGACGAAGATGGGCAACAGAGGCTAGCTCAGGTGGCAATCGTTAAGCAAAAGAAACACACAAGGGCGTGGAGGCCTGGGGAAAAAGCAACACGGAGAAATCTACCCTCTAGAACTGAGAAAGAAGCGCAACAGAGGCTAGCTCAGGTGGCAATCTTTAAGCAAAAAAAATAAGATAAAAAAATACAATGGCGAGGAGACCCGGTCAAAAAGCAACCCTGAAAAAGGTACCCTCTGAAACTGAGGAAGCAGGGCAACAGTGCCTAGCTCAGGTGACAATCTTTAAGCAAAAGAAACACACAAGGGCGTGGGGAGCTGAGGAAAAGGCAACACTGAGAAATCCACCCTCTGAAACGGACGAAGATGGGCAACAGAGGCTAGCTCAGGTGGCAATCGCTAAGCAAAAGAAACACACAAGGGCGTGGAGACCTGGGGAAAAAGCAACACGGAGAAATCCACCCTCTGAAACTGAGGAAGATGGGCAAGAGAGGCTACCTCAGGTGGCAATCCTTAAGCAAAAACAAAGCACAAAGGCGTGGAGCCCTGGGGACAAAGCAACCCTGAAATATCTACCCTCTGAAACTGAGGAACATGGGCAAGAGAGGCTAGCTCAGGTGGCAATCGTTAAGCAAAAACAAAACACAAAGGCGTGGAGACCTGGGGAAAAAGCAACCCTGAAATATCTACCCTCTGAAACTGAGGAAGATGGGCAAGAGAGGCTGGCTTCAGGTGGCAAACGTTAAGCAAAAGAAACACACAAGGGCGTGGAGACCTGGGGAAACAGCAACACGGAGATATCGACCCTCTGAAACTCAGGAAGATGGGCAAGAGAGGCTAGCTCAGGTGGCAATCGTTAAGCAAAAACAAAACCCAAAGGCGTGGAGACCTGGGGAAAAAGCAACCCTGAAATATCTACCCTCTGAAACTGAGGAAGATGGGCAAGAGAGGCTGGCTTCAGGTGGCAAACGTTAAGCAAAAGAAACACACAAGGGCGTGGGGAGCTGGGGAAAAGGCAACACTGAGAAATCCACCCTCAGAAACGGACGAAGATGGGCAACAGAGGCTAGCTCAGGTGGCAATCGTTAAGCAAAAGAAACACACAAGGGCGTGGAGGCCTGGGGAAAAAGCAACACGGAGAAATCTACCCTCTAGAACTGAGAAAGAAGCGCAACAGAGGCTAGCTCAGGTGGCAATCTTTAAGCAAAAAAAATAAAATAAAAAAATACAATGGCGAGGAGACCCGGTCAAAAAGCAACCCTGAAAAAGGTACCCTCTGAAACTGAGGAAGCAGGGCAACAGTGCCTAGCTCAGGTGACAATCTTTAAGCAAAAGAAACACACAAGGGCGTGGGGAGCTGGCGAAAAGGCAACACTGAGAAATCCACCCTCTGAAACGGACGAAGATGGGCAACAGAGGCTAGCTCAGGTGGCAATCTTTAAGCAAAAGAAACACACAAG
Source organism: Equus asinus (assembly GCF_041296235.1). Classification (NCBI taxonomy): domain Eukaryota; kingdom Metazoa; phylum Chordata; class Mammalia; order Perissodactyla; family Equidae; genus Equus; species Equus asinus. The sequence continues at coordinate 1,416,649 of NC_091793.1, read as the reverse complement.
GGCGTGGAGACCTGGGGAAAAAGCAACACGGAGAAATCCACCCTCTGAAACTGAGGAAGATGGGCAAGAGAGGCTACCTCAGGTGGCAATCCTTAAGCAAAAACAAAGCACAAAGGCGTGGAGCCCTGGGGACAAAGCAACCCTGAAATATCTACCCTCTGAAACTGAGGAACATGGGCAAGAGAGGCTAGCTCAGGTGGCAATCGTTAAGCAAAAACAAAACACAAAGGCGTGGAGACCTGGGGAAAAAGCAACCCTGAAATATCTACCCTCTGAAACTGAGGAAGATGGGCAAGAGAGGCTGGCTTCAGGTGGCAAACGTTAAGCAAAAGAAACACACAAGGGCGTGGAGACCTGGGGAAACAGCAACACGGAGATATCGACCCTCTGAAACTCAGGAAGATGGGCAAGAGAGGCTAGCTCAGGTGGCAATCGTTAAGCAAAAACAAAACCCAAAGGCGTGGAGACCTGGGGAAAAAGCAACCCTGAAATATCTACCCTCTGAAACTGAGGAAGATGGGCAAGAGAGGCTGGCTTCAGGTGGCAATCTTTAAGCAAAAGAAACACACAAGGGCGTGGGGAGCTGGGGAAAAGGCAACACTGAGAAATCCACCCTCTGAAACGGACAGAGATGGGCAACAGAGGCTAGCTCAGGTGGCAATCGTTAAGCAAAAGAAACACACAAGGGCGTGGAGGCCTGGGGAAAAAGCAACACGGAGAAATCCACCCTCTGAAACTGAGGAACATGGGCAAAAGAAGCTAGCTCAGGTTGCAACCTTTAAGCAGAAAAAAAACACAAGGGCGTGCAGACCTGGCAAAAAAGCAACAGTGAGAAATCTACCCTCTGAAACCGACGAAGATGGACAACAGAGGCTAGCTCAGGTGGCAATTTTTAAGGAAAAATAAAAGGAAGTGCGTGGAGACCTGGGGAAAAAGCAACACGGAGAAATCTACCCTCTAGAACTGAGAAAGAAGCGCAACAGAGGCTAGCTCAGGTGGCAATCTTTAAGCAAAAAAAATAAAATAAAAAAATACAATGGCGAGGAGACCCGGTCAAAAAGCAACCCTGAAAAAGGTACCCTCTGAAACTGAGGAAGCAGGGCAACAGTGCCTAGCTCAGGTGACAATCTTTAAGCAAAAGAAACACACAAGGGCGTGGGGAGCTGGCGAAAAGGCAACACTGAGAAATCCACCCTCTGAAACGGACGAAGATGGGCAACAGAGGCTAGCTCAGGTGGCAATCTTTAAGCAAAAAAAATAAGATAAAAAAATACAATGGCGAGGAGACCCGGTCAAAAAGCAACCCTGAAAAAGGTACCCTCTGAAACTGAGGAAGCAGGGCAACAGTGCCTAGCTCAGGTGACAATCTTTAAGCAAAAGAAACACACAAGGGCGTGGGGAGCTGGCGAAAAGGCAACACTGAGAAATCCACCCTCTGAAACGGACGAAGATGGGCAACAGAGGCTAGCTCAGGTGGCAATCTTTAAGCAAAAAAAATAAGATAAAAAAATACAATGGCGAGGAGACCCGGTCAAAAAGCAACCCTGAAAAAGGTACCCTCTGAAACTGAGGAAGCAGGGCAACAGTGCCTAGCTCAGGTGACAATCTTTAAGCAAAAGAAACACACAAGGGCGTGGGGAGCTGGGGAAAAGGCAACACTGAGAAATCCACCCTCTGAAACGGACGAAGATGGGCAACAGAGGCTAGCTCAGGTGGCAATCGCTAAGCAAAAGAAACACACAAGGGCGTGGAGACCTGGGGAAAAAGCAACACGGAGAAATCCACCCTCTGAAACTGAGGAAGATGGGCAAGAGAGGCTACCTCAGGTGGCAATCCTTAAGCAAAAACAAAGCACAAAGGCGTGGAGCCCTGGGGACAAAGCAACCCTGAAATATCTACCCTCTGAAACTGAGGAACATGGGCAAGAGAGGCTAGCTCAGGTGGCAATCGTTAAGCAAAAACAAAACACAAAGGCGTGGAGACCTGGGGAAAAAGCAACCCTGAAATATCTACCCTCTGAAACTGAGGAAGATGGGCAAGAGAGGCTGGCTTCAGGTGGCAAACGTTAAGCAAAAGAAACACACAAGGGCGTGGAGACCTGGGGAAACAGCAACACGGAGATATCGACCCTCTGAAACTCAGGAAGATGGGGAAGAGAGGCTAGCTCAGGTGGCAATCGTTAAGCAAAAACAAAACCCAAAGGCGTGGAGACCTGGGGAAAAAGCAACCCTGAAATATCTACCCTCTGAAACTGAGGAAGATGGGCAAGAGAGGCTGGCTTCAGGTGGCAATCTTTAAGCAAAAGAAACACACAAGGGCGTGGGGAGCTGGGGAAAAGGCAACACTGAGAAATCCACCCTCTGAAACGGACAGAGATGGGCAACAGAGGCTAGCTCAGGTGGCAATCGTTAAGCAAAAGAAACACACAAGGGCGTGGAGGCCTGGGGAAAAAGCAACACGGAGAAATCCACCCTCTGAAACTGAGGAACATGGGCAAAAGAAGCTAGCTCAGGTTGCAACCTTTAAGCAGAAAAAAAACACAAGGGCGTGCAGACCTGGCAAAAAAGCAACAGTGAGAAATCTACCCTCTGAAACCGACGAAGATGGACAACAGAGGCTAGCTCAGGTGGCAATTTTTAAGGAAAAATAAAAGGAAGAGCGTGGAGACCTGGGGAAAAAGCAACACGGAGAAATCTACCCTCTACAACTGAGAAAGAAGCGCAACAGAGGCTAGCTCAGGTGGCAATCTTTAAGCAAAAAAAATAAGAAAAAAAAATACAATGGCGAGGAGACCCGGTCAAAAAGCAACCCTGAAAAAGGTACCCTCTGAAACTGAGGAAGCAGGGCAACAGTGCCTAGCTCAGGTGACAATCTTTAAGCAAAAGAAACACACAAGGGCGTGGGGAGCTGGGGAAAAGGCAACACTGAGAAATCCACCCTCTGAAACGGACGAAGATGGGCAACAGAGGCTAGCTCAGGTGGCAATCTTTAAGCAAAAAAAATAAGATAAAAAAATACAATGGCGAGGAGACCCGGTCAAAAAGCAACCCTGAAAAAGGTACCCTCTGAAACTGAGGAAGCAGGGCAACAGTGCCTAGCTCAGGTGACAATCTTTAAGCAAAAGAAACACACAAGGGCGTGGGGAGCTGGCGAAAAGGCAACACTGAGAAATCCACCCTCTGAAACGGACGAAGATGGGCAACAGAGGCTAGCTCAGGTGGCAATCTTTAAGCAAAAGAAACACACAAGGGCGTGGAGACCTGGGGAAAAAGCAACACGGAGAAATCCACCCTCTGAAACTGAGGAAGATGGGCAAGAGAGGCTACCTCAGGTGGCAATCCTTAAGCAAAAACAAAGCACAAAGGCGTGGAGCCCTGGGGACAAAGCAACCCTGAAATATCTACCCTCTGAAACTGAGGAACATGGGCAAGAGAGGCTAGCTCAGGTGGCAATCGTTAAGCAAAAACAAAACACAAAGGCGTGGAGACCTGGGGAAAAAGCAACCCTGAAATATCTACCCTCTGAAACTGAGGAAGATGGGCAAGAGAGGCTGGCTTCAGGTGGCAAACGTTAAGCAAAAGAAACACACAAGGGCGTGGAGACCTGGGGAAACAGCAACACGGAGATATCGACCCTCTGAAACTCAGGAAGATGGGCAAGAGAGGCTAGCTCAGGTGGCAATCGTTAAGCAAAAACAAAACCCAAAGGCGTGGAGACCTGGGGAAAAAGCAACCCTGAAATATCTACCCTCTGAAACTGAGGAAGATGGGCAAGAGAGGCTGGCTTCAGGTGGCAATCTTTAAGCAAAAGAAACACACAAGGGCGTGGGGAGCTGGGGAAAAGGCAACACTGAGAAATCCACCCTCTGAAACGGACAGAGATGGGCAACAGAGGCTAGCTCAGGTGGCAATCGTTAAGCAAAAGAAACACACAAGGGCGTGGAGGCCTGGGGAAAAAGCAACACGGAGAAATCCACCCTCTGAAACTGAGGAACATGGGCAAAAGAAGCTAGCTCAGGTTGCAACCTTTAAGCAGAAAAAAAACACAAGGGCGTGCAGACCTGGCAAAAAAGCAACAGTGAGAAATCTACCCTCTGAAACCGACGAAGATGGACAACAGAGGCTAGCTCAGGTGGCAATTTTTAAGGAAAAATAAAAGGAAGTGCGTGGAGACCTGGGGAAAAAGCAACACGGAGAAATCTACCCTCTACAACTGAGAAAGAAGCACAACAGAGGCTAGCTCAGGTGGCAATCTTTAAGCAAAAAAAATAAAATAAAAAAATACAATGGCGAGGAGACCCGGTCAAAAAGCAACCCTGAAAAAGGTACCCTCTGAAACTGAGGAAGCAGGGCAACAGTGCCTAGCTCAGGTGACAATCTTTAAGCAAAAGAAACACACAAGGGCGTGGGGAGCTGGCGAAAAGGCAACACTGAGAAATCCACCCTCTGAAACGGACGAAGATGGGCAACAGAGGCTAGCTCAGGTGGCAATCTTTAAGCAAAAGAAACACACAAGGGCGTGGAGACCTGGGGAAAAAGCAACACGGAGAAATCCACCCTCTGAAACTGAGGAAGATGGGCAAGAGAGGCTACCTCAGGTGGCAATCCTTAAGCAAAAACAAAGCACAAAGGCGTGGAGCCCTGGGGACAAAGCAACCCTGAAATATCTACCCTCTGAAACTGAGGAACATGGGCAAGAGAGGCTAGCTCAGGTGGCAATCGTTAAGCAAAAACAAAACACAAAGGCGTGGAGACCTGGGGAAAAAGCAACCCTGAAATATCTACCCTCTGAAACTGAGGAAGATGGGCAAGAGAGGCTGGCTTCAGGTGGCAAACGTTAAGCAAAAGAAACACACAAGGGCGTGGAGACCTGGGGAAACAGCAACACGGAGATATCGACCCTCTGAAACTCAGGAAGATGGGCAAGAGAGGCTAGCTCAGGTGGCAATCGTTAAGCAAAAACAAAACCCAAAGGCGTGGAGACCTGGGGAAAAAGCAACCCTGAAATATCTACCCTCTGAAACTGAGGAAGATGGGCAAGAGAGGCTGGCTTCAGGTGGCAATCTTTAAGCAAAAGAAACACACAAGGGCGTGGGGAGCTGTGGAAAAGGCAACACTGAGAAATCCACCCTCTGAAACGGACGAAGATGGGCAACCGAGGCTAGCTCAGGTGGCAATCGTTAAGCAAAAGAAACACACAAGGGCATGGAGGCCTGGGGAAAAAGCAACACGGAGAAATCCGCCCTCTGAAACTGAGGAACATGGGCAAAAGAAGCTAGCTCAGGTTGCAACCTTTAAGCAGAAAAAAAACACAAGGGCGTGCAGACCTGGCAAAAAAGCAACAGTGAGAAATCTACCCTCTGAAACCGACGAAGATCGACAACAGAGGCTAGCTCAGGTGGCAATTTTTAAGGAAAAATAAAAGGAAGTGCGTGGAGACCTGGGGAAAAAGCAACACGGAGAAATCTACCCTCTAGAACTGAGAAAGAAGCGCAACAGAGGCTAGCTCAGGTGGCAATCTTTAAGCAAAAAAAATAAAATAAAAAAATACAATGGCGAGGAGACCCGGTCAAAAAGCAACCCTGAAAAAGGTACCCTCTGAAACTGAGGAAGCAGGGCAACAGTGCCTAGCTCAGGTGACAATGTTTAAGCAAAAGAAACACACAAGGGCGTGGGGAGCTGGCGAAAAGGCAACACTGAGAAATCCACCCTCTGAAACGGACGAAGATGGGCAACAGAGGCTAGCTCAGGTGGCAATCTTTAAGCAAAAAAAATAAGATAAAAAAATACAATGGCGAGGAGACCCGGTCAAAAAGCAACCCTGAAAAAGGTACCCTCTGAAACTGAGGAAGCAGGGCAACAGTGCCTAGCTCAGGTGACAATCTTTAAGCAAAAGAAACACACAAGGGCGTGGGGAGCTGGCGAAAAGGCAACACTGAGAAATCCACCCTCTGAAACGGACGAAGATGGGCAACAGAGGCTAGCTCAGGTGGCAATCTTTAAGCAAAAGAAACACACAAGGGCGTGGAGGCCTGGGGAAAAAGCAACACGGAGAAATCCACCCTCTGAAACTGAGGAACATGGGCAAAAGAAGCTAGCTCAGGTTGCAACCTTTAAGCAGAAAAAAAACACAAGGGCGTGCAGACCTGGCAAAAAAGCAACAGTGAGAAATCTACCCTCTGAAACCGACGAAGATCGACAACAGAGGCTAGCTCAGGTGGCAATTTTTAAGGGAAAATAAAAGGAAGTGCGTGGAGACCTGGGGAAAAAGCAACACGGAGAAATCTACCCTCTAGAACTGAGAAAGAAGCGCAACAGAGGCTAGCTCAGGTGGCAATCTTTAAGCAAAAAAAATAAAATAAAAAAATACAATGGCGAGGAGACCCGGTCAAAAAGCAACCCTGAAAAAGGTACCCTCTGAAACTGAGGAAGCAGGGCAACAGTGCCTAGCTCAGGTGACAATCTTTAAGCAAAAGAAACACACAAGGGCGTGGGGAGCTGGCGAAAAGGCAACACTGAGAAATCCACCCTCTGAAACGGACGAAGATGGGCAACAGAGGCTAGCTCAGGTGGCAATCTTTAAGCAAAAGAAACACACAAGGGCGTGGAGGCCTGGGGAAAAAGCAACACGGAGAAATCCACCCTCTGAAACTGAGGAAGATGGGCAAGAGAGGCTACCTCAGGTGGCAATCCTTAAGCAAAAACAAAGCACAAAGGCGTGGAGCCCTGGGGACAAAGCAACCCTGAAATATCTACCCTCTGAAACTGAGGAACATGGGCAAGAGAGGCTAGCTCAGGTGGCAATCGTTAAGCAAAAACAAAACACAAAGGCGTGGAGACCTGGGGAAAAAGCAACCCTGAAATATCTACCCTCTGAAACTGAGGAAGATGGGCAAGAGAGGCTGGCTTCAGGTGGCAAACGTTAGGCAAAAGAAACACACAAGGGCGTGGAGACCTGGGGAAACAGCACCACGGAGATATCGACCCTCTGAAACTCAGGAAGATGGGCAAGAGAGGCTAGCTCAGGTGGCAATCGTTAAGCAAAAACAAAACCCAAAGGCGTGGAGACCTGGGGAAAAAGCAACCCTGAAATATCTACCCTCTGAAACTGAGGAAGATGGGCAAGAGAGGTTGGCTTCAGGTGGCAATCTTTAAGCAAAAGAAACACACAAGGGCGTGGGGAGCTGGGGAAAAGGCAACACTGAGAAATCCACCCTCTGAAACGGACGAAGATGGGCAACAGAGGCTAGCTCAGGTGGCAATCTTTAAGCAAAAGAAACACACAAGGGCGTGGAGACCTGGGGAAAAAGCAACACGGAGAAATCCACCCTCTGAAACTGAGGAAGATGGGCAAGAGAGGCTACCTCAGGTGGCAATCCTTAAGCAAAAACAAAGCACAAAGGCGTGGAGCCCTGGGGACAAAGCAACCCTGAAATATCTACCCTCTGAAACTGAGGAACATGGGCAAGAGAGGCTAGCTCAGGTGGCAATCGTTAAGCAAAAACAAAACACAAAGGCGTGGAGACCTGGGGAAAAAGCAACCCTGAAATATCTACCCTCTGAAACTGAGGAAGATGGGCAAGAGAGGCTGGCTTCAGGTGGCAAACGTTAAGCAAAAGAAACACACAAGGGCGTGGAGACCTGGGGAAACAGCAACACGGAGATATCGACCCTCTGAAACTCAGGAAGATGGGCAAGAGAGGCTAGCTCAGGTGGCAATCGTTAAGCAAAAACAAAACCCAAAGGCGTGGAGACCTGGGGAAAAAGCAACCCTGAAATATCTACCCTCTGAAACTGAGGAAGATGGGCAAGAGAGGCTGGCTTCAGGTGGCAATCTTTAAGCAAAAGAAACACACAAGGGCGTGGGGAGCTGGGGAAAAGGCAACACTGAGAAATCCACCCTCTGAAACGGACAGAGATGGGCAACAGAGGCTAGCTCAGGTGGCAATCGTTAAGCAAAAGAAACACACAAGGGCGTGGAGGCCTGGGGAAAAAGCAACACGGAGAAATCCACCCTCTGAAACTGAGGAACATGGGCAAAAGAAGCTAGCTCAGGTTGCAACATTTAAGCAGAAAAAAAACACAAGGGCGTGCAGACCTGGCAAAAAAGCAACAGTGAGAAATCTACCCTCTGAAACCGACGAAGATGGACAACAGAGGCTAGCTCAGGTGGCAATTTTTAAGGAAAAATAAAAGGAAGTGCGTGGAGACCTGGGGAAAAAGCAACACGGAGAAATCTACCCTCTAGAACTGAGAAAGAAGCGCAACAGAGGCTAGCTCAGGTGGCAATCTTTAAGCAAAAAAAATAAAATAAAAAAATACAATGGCGAGGAGACCCGGTCAAAAAGCAACCCTGAAAAAGGTACCCTCTGAAACTGAGGAAGCAGGGCAACAGTGCCTAGCTCAGGTGAAAATCTTTAAGCAAAAGAAACACACAAGGGCGTGGGGAGCTGGCGAAAAGGCAACACTGAGAAATCCACCCTCTGAAACGGACGAAGATGGGCAACAGAGGCTAGCTCAGGTGGCAATCTTTAAGCAAAAGAAACACACAAGGGCGTGGAGGCCTGGGGAAAAAGCAACACGGAGAAATCCACCCTCTGAAACTGAGGAAGATGGGCAAGAGAGGCTACCTCAGGTGGCAATCCTTAAGCAAAAACAAAGCACAAAGGCGTGGAGCCCTGGGGACAAAGCAACCCTGAAATATCTACCCTCTGAAACTGAGGAACATGGGCAAGAGAGGCTAGCTCAGGTGGCAATCGTTAAGCAAAAACAAAACCCAAAGGCGTGGAGACCTGGGGAAAAAGCAACCCTGAAATATCTACCCTCTGAAACTGAGGAAGATGGGCAAGAGAGGCTGGCTTCAGGTGGCAAACGTTAAGCAAAAGAAACACACAAGGGCGTGGAGACCTGGGGAAACAGCAACACGGAGATATCGACCCTCTGAAACTCAGGAAGATGGGCAAGAGAGGCTAGCTCAGGTGGCAATCGTTAAGCAAAAACAAAACCCAAAGGCGTGGAGACCTGGGGAAAAAGCAACCCTGAAATATCTACCCTCTGAAACTGAGGAAGATGGGCAAGAGAGGCTGGCTTCAGGTGGCAATCTTTAAGCAAAAGAAACACACAAGGGCGTGGGGAGCTGGGGAAAAGGCAACACTGAGAAATCCACCCTCTGAAACGGACAGAGATGGGCAACAGAGGCTAGCTCAGGTGGCAATCGTTAAGCAAAAGAAACACACAAGGGCGTGGAGGCCTGGGGAAAAAGCAACACGGAGAAATCCACCCTCTGAAACTGAGGAACATGGGCAAAAGAAGCTAGCTCAGGTTGCAACCTTTAAGCAGAAAAAAAACACAAGGGCGTGCAGACCTGGCAAAAAAGCAACAGTGAGAAATCTACCCTCTGAAACCGACGAAGATGGACAACAGAGGCTAGCTCAGGTGGCAATTTTTAAGGAAAAATAAAAGGAAGTGCGTGGAGACCTGGGGAAAAAGCAACACGGAGAAATCTACCCTCTAGAACTGAGAAAGAAGCGCAACAGAGGCTAGCTCAGGTGGCAATCTTTAAGCAAAAAAAATAAAATAAAAAAATACAATGGCGAGGAGACCCGGTCAAAAAGCAACCCTGAAAAAGGTACCCTCTGAAACTGAGGAAGCAGGGCAACAGTGCCTAGCTCAGGTGACAATCTTTAAGCAAAAGAAACACACAAGGGCGTGGGGAGCTGGCGAAAAGGCAACACTGAGAAATCCACCCTCTGAAACGGACGAAGATGGGCAACAGAGGCTAGCTCAGGTGGCAATCTTTAAGCAAAAGAAACACACAAGGGCGTGGAGGCCTGGGGAAAAAGCAACACGGAGAAATCCACCCTCTGAAACTGAGGAAGATGGGCAAGAGAGGCTACCTCAGGTGGCAATCCTTAAGCAAAAACAAAGCACAAAGGCGTGGAGCCCTGGGGACAAAGCAACCCTGAAATATCTACCCTCTGAAACTGAGGAACATGGGCAAGAGAGGCTAGCTCAGGTGGCAATCGTTAAGCAAAAACAAAACACAAAGGCGTGGAGACCTGGGGAAAAAGCAACCCTGAAATATCTACCCTCTGAAACTGAGGAAGATGGGCAAGAGAGGCTGGCTTCAGGTGGCAAACGTTAAGCAAAAGAAACACACAAGGGCGTGGAGACCTGGGGAAACAGCAACACGGAGATATCGACCCTCTGAAACTCAGGAAGATGGGCAAGAGAGGCTAGCTCAGGTGGCAATCGTTAAGCAAAAACAAAACCCAAAGGCGTGGAGACCTGGGGAAAAAGCAACCCTGAAATATCTACCCTCTGAAACTGAGGAAGATGGGCAAGAGAGGCTGGCTTCAGGTGGCAATCTTTAAGCAAAAGAAACACACAAGGGCGTGGGGAGCTGGGGAAAAGGCAACACTGAGAAATCCACCCTCTGAAACGGACAGAGATGGGCAACAGAGGCTAGCTCAGGTGGCAATCGTTAAGCAAAAGAAACACACAAGGGCGTGGAGGCCTGGGGAAAAAGCAACACGGAGAAATCCACCCTCTGAAACTGAGGAACATGGGCAAAAGAAGCTAGCTCAGGTTGCAACCTTTAAGCAGAAAAAAAACACAAGGGCGTGCAGACCTGGCAAAAAAGCAACAGTGAGAAATCTACCCTCTGAAACCGACGAAGATGGACAACAGAGGCTAGCTCAGGTGGCAATTTTTAAGGAAAAATAAAAGGAAGTGCGTGGAGACCTGGGGAAAAAGCAACACGGAGAAATCTACCCTCTAGAACTGAGAAAGAAGCGCAACAGAGGCTAGCTCAGGTGGCAATCTTTAAGCAAAAAAAATAAAATAAAAAAATACAATGGCGAGGAGACCCGGTCAAAAAGCAACCCTGAAAAAGGTACCCTCTGAAACTGAGGAAGCAGGGCAACAGTGCCTAGCTCAGGTGACAATCTTTAAGCAAAAGAAACACACAAGGGCGTGGGGAGCTGGCGAAAAGGCAACACTGAGAAATCCACCCTCTGAAACGGACGAAGATGGGCAACAGAGGCTAGCTCAGGTGGCAATCTTTAAGCAAAAGAAACACACAAGGGCGTGGAGGCCTGGGGAAAAAGCAACACGGAGAAATCCACCCTCTGAAACTGAGGAAGATGGGCAAGAGAGGCTACCTCAGGTGGCAATCCTTAAGCAAAAACAAAGCACAAAGGCGTGGAGCCCTGGGGACAAAGCAACCCTGAAATATCTACCCTCTGAAACTGAGGAACATGGGCAAGAGAGGCTAGCTCAGGTGGCAATCGTTAAGCAAAAACAAAACACAAAGGCGTGGAGACCTGGGGAAAAAGCAACCCTGAAATATCTACCCTCTGAAACTGAGGAAGATGGGCAAGAGAGGCTGGCTTCAGGTGGCAAACGTTAAGCAAAAGAAACACACAAGGGCGTGGAGACCTGGGGAAACAGCAACACGGAGATATCGACCCTCTGAAACTCAGGAAGATGGGCAAGAGAGGCTAGCTCAGGTGGCAATCGTTAAGCAAAAACAAAACCCAAAGGCGTGGAGACCTGGGGAAAAAGCAACCCTGAAATATCTACCCTCTGAAACTGAGGAAGATGGGCAAGAGAGGCTGGCTTCAGGTGGCAATCTTTAAGCAAAAGAAACACACAAGGGCGTGGGGAGCTGGGGAAAAGGCAACACTGAGAAATCCACCCTCTGAAACGGACGGAGATGGGCAACAGAGGCTAGCTCAGGTGGCAATCGTTAAGCAAAAGAAACACACAAGGGCGTGGAGGCCTGGGGAAAAAGCAACACGGAGAAATCCACCCTCTGAAACTGAGGAACATGGGCAAAAGAAGCTAGCTCAGGTTGCAACCTTTAAGCAGAAAAAAAACACAAGGGCGTGCAGACCTGGCAAAAAAGCAACAGTGAGAAATCTACCCTCTGAAACCGACGAAGATGGACAACAGAGGCTAGCTCAGGTGGCAATTTTTAAGGAAAAATAAAAGGAAGTGCGTGGAGACCTGGGGAAAAAGCAACACGGAGAAATCTACCCTCTAGAACTGAGAAAGAAGCGCAACAGAGGCTAGCTCAGGTGGCAATCTTTAAGCAAAAAAAATAAAATAAAAAAATACAATGGCGAGGAGACCCGGTCAAAAAGCAACCCTGAAAAAGGTACCCTCTGAAACTGAGGAAGCAGGGCAACAGTGCCTAGCTCAGGTGACAATCTTTAAGCAAAAGAAACACACAAGGGCGTGGGGAGCTGGCGAAAAGGCAACACTGAGAAATCCACCCTCTGAAACGGACGAAGATGGGCAACAGAGGCTAGCTCAGGTGGCAATCTTTAAGCAAAAAAAATAAGATAAAAAAATACAATGGCGAAGAGACCCGGTCAAAAAGCAACCCTGAAAAAGGTACCCTCTGAAACTGAGGAAGCAGGGCAACAGTGCCTAGCTCAGGTGACAATCTTTAAGCAAAAGAAACACACAAGGGCGTGGGGAGCTGGCGAAAAGGCAACACTGAGAAATCCACCCTCTGAAACGGACGAAGATGGGCAACAGAGGCTAGCTCAGGTGGCAATCTTTAAGCAAAAGAAACACACAAGGGCGTGGAGGCCTGGGGAAAAAGCAACACGGAGAAATCCACCCTCTGAAACTGAGGAAGATGGGCAAGAGAGGCTACCTCAGGTGGCAATCCTTAAGCAAAAACAAAGCACAAAGGCGTGGAGCCCTGGGGACAAAGCAACCCTGAAATATCTACCCTCTGAAACTGAGGAACATGGGCAAGAGAGGCTAGCTCAGGTGGCAATCGTTAAGCAAAGACAAAACACAAAGGCGTGGAGACCTGGGGAAAAAGCAACCCTGAAATATCTACCCTCTGAAACTGAGGAAGATGGGCAAGAGAGGCTGGCTTCAGGTGGCAAACGTTAAGCAAAAGAAACACACAAGGGCGTGGAGACCTGGGGAAACAGCAACACGGAGATATCGACCCTCTGAAACTCAGGAAGATGGGCAAGAGAGGCTAGCTCAGGTGGCAATCGCTAAGCAAAAACAAAACCCAAAGGCGTGGAGACCTGGGGAAAAAGCAACCCTGAAATATCTACCCTCTGAAACTGAGGAAGATGGGCAAGAGAGGCTGGCTTCAGGTGGCAATCTTTAAGCAAAAGAAACACACAAGGGCGTGGGGAGCTGGGGAAAAGGCAACACTGAGAAATCCACCCTCTGAAACGGACAGAGATGGGCAACAGAGGCTAGCTCAGGTGGCAATCGTTAAGCAAAAGAAACACACAAGGGCGTGGAGGCCTGGGGAAAAAGCAACACGGAGAAATCCACCCTCTGAAACTGAGGAACATGGGCAAAAGAAGCTAGCTCAGGTTGCAACCTTTAAGCAGAAAAAAAACACAAGGGCGTGCAGACCTGGCAAAAAAGCAACAGTGAGAAATCTACCCTCTGAAACCGACGAAGATCGACAACAGAGGCTAGCTCAGGTGGCAATTTTTAAGGAAAAATAAAAGGAAGTGCGTGGAGACCTGGGGAAAAAGCAACACGGAGAAATCTACCCTCTAGAACTGAGAAAGAAGCGCAACAGAGGCTAGCTCAGGTGGCAATCTTTAAGCAAAAAAAATAAAATAAAAAAATACAATGGCGAGGAGACCCGGTCAAAAAGCAACCCTGAAAAAGGTACCCTCTGAAACTGAGGAAGCAGGGCAACAGTGCCTAGCTCAGGTGACAATCTTTAAGCAAAAGAAACACACAAGGGCGTGGGGAGCTGGCGAAAAGGCAACACTGAGAAATCCACCCTCTGAAACGGACGAAGATGGGCAACAGAGGCTAGCTCAGGTGGCAATCTTTAAGCAAAAGAAACACACAAGGGCGTGGAGGCCTGGGGAAAAAGCAACACGGAGAAATCCACCCTCTGAAACTGAGGAAGATGGGCAAGAGAGGCTACCTCAGGTGGCAATCCTTAAGCAAAAACAAAGCACAAAGGCGTGGAGCCCTGGGGACAAAGCAACCCTGAAATATCTACCCTCTGAAACTGAGGAACATGGGCAAGAGAGGCTAGCTCAGGTGGCAATCGTTAAGCAAAAACAAAACACAAAGGCGTGGAGACCTGGGGAAAAAGCAACCCTGAAATATCTACCCTCTGAAACTGAGGAAGATGGGCAAGAGAGGCTGGCTTCAGGTGGCAAACGTTAAGCAAAAGAAACACACAAGGGCGTGGAGACCTGGGGAAACAGCAACACGGAGATATCGACCCTCTGAAACTCAGGAAGATGGGCAAGAGAGGCTAGCTCAGGTGGCAATCGTTAAGCAAAAACAAAACCCAAAGGCGTGGAGACCTGGGGAAAAAGCAACCCTGAAATATCTACCCTCTGAAACTGAGGAAGATGGGCAAGAGAGGCTGGCTTCAGGTGGCAATCTTTAAGCAAAAGAAACACACAAGGGCGTGGGGAGCTGGGGAAAAGGCAACACTGAGAAATCCACCCTCTGAAACGGACGAAGATGGGCAACAGAGGCTAGCTCAGGTGGCAATCGTTAAGCAAAAGAAACACACAAGGGCGTGGAGGCCTGGGGAAAAAGCAACACGGAGAAATCCACCCTCTGAAACTGAGGAACATGGGCAAAAGAAGCTAGCTCAGGTTGCAACCTTTAAGCAGAAAAAAAACACAAGGGCGTGCAGACCTGGCAAAAAAGCAACAGTGAGAAATCTACCCTCTGAAACCGACGAAGATGGACAACAGAGGCTAGCTCAGGTGGCAATTTTTAAGGAAAAATAAAAGGAAGTGCGTGGAGACCTGGGGAAAAAGCAACACGGAGAAATCTACCCTCTAGAACTGAGAAAGAAGCGCAACAGAGGCTAGCTCAGGTGGCAATCTTTAAGCAAAAAAAATAAAATAAAAAAATACAATGGCGAGGAGACCCGGTCAAAAAGCAACCCTGAAAAAGGTACCCTCTGAAACTGAGGAAGCAGGGCAACAGTGCCTAGCTCAGGTGACAATCTTTAAGCAAAAGAAACACACAAGGGCGTGGGGAGCTGGCGAAAAGGCAACACTGAGAAATCCACCCTCTGAAACGGACGAAGATGGGCAACAGAGGCTAGCTCAGGTGGCAATCTTTAAGCAAAAAAAATAAGATAAAAAAATACAATGGCGAAGAGACCCGGTCAAAAAGCAACCCTGAAAAAGGTACCCTCTGAAACTGAGGAAGCAGGGCAACAGTGCCTAGCTCAGGTGACAATCTTTAAGCAAAAGAAACACACAAGGGCATGGGGAGCTGGCGAAAAGGCAACACTGAGAAATCCACCCTCTGAAACGGACGAAGATGGGCAACAGAGGCTAGCTCAGGTGGCAATCTTTAAGCAAAAGAAACACACAAGGGCGTGGAGGCCTGGGGAAAAAGCAACACGGAGAAATCCACCCTCTGAAACTGAGGAAGATGGGCAAGAGAGGCTACCTCAGGTGGCAATCCTTAAGCAAAAACAAAGCACAAAGGCGTGGAGCCCTGGGGACAAAGCAACCCTGAAATATCTACCCTCTGAAACTGAGGAACATGGGCAAGAGAGGCTAGCTCAGGTGGCAATCGTTAAGCAAAAACAAAACACAAAGGCGTGGAGACCTGGGGAAAAAGCAACCCTGAAATATCTACCCTCTGAAACTGAGGAAGATGGGCAAGAGAGGCTGGCTTCAGGTGGCAAACGTTAAGCAAAAGAAACACACAAGGGCGTGGAGACCTGGGGAAACAGCAACACGGAGATATCGACCCTCTGAAACTCAGGAAGATGGGCAAGAGAGGCTAGCTCAGGTGGCAATCGTTAAGCAAAAACAAAACCCAAAGGCGTGGAGACCTGGGGAAAAAGCAACCCTGAAATATCTACCCTCTGAAACTGAGGAAGATGGGCAAGAGAGGCTGGCTTCAGGTGGCAATCTTTAAGCAAAAGAAACACACAAGGGCGTGGGGAGCTGGGGAAAAGGCAACACTGAGAAATCCACCCTCTGAAACGGACAGAGATGGGCAACAGAGGCTAGCTCAGGTGGCAATCGTTAAGCAAAAGAAACACACAAGGGCGTGGAGGCCTGGGGAAAAAGCAACACGGAGAAATCCACCCTCTGAAACTGAGGAACATGGGCAAAAGAAGCTAGCTCAGGTTGCAACCTTTAAGCAGAAAAAAAACACAAGGGCGTGCAGACCTGGCAAAAAAGCAACAGTGAGAAATCTACCCTCTGAAACCGACGAAGATGGACAACAGAGGCTAGCTCAGGTGGCAATTTTTAAGGAAAAATAAAAGGAAGTGCGTGGAGACCTGGGGAAAAAGCAACACGGAGAAATCTACCCTCTAGAACTGAGAAAGAAGCGCAACAGAGGCTAGCTCAGGTGGCAATCTTTAAGCAAAAAAAATAAAATAAAAAAATACAATGGCGAGGAGACCCGGTCAAAAAGCAACCCTGAAAAAGGTACCCTCTGAAACTGAGGAAGCAGGCCAACAGTGCCTAGCTCAGGTGACAATCTTTAAGCAAAAGAAACACACAAGGGCGTGGGGAGCTGGCGAAAAGGCAACACTGAGAAATCCACCCTCTGAAACGGACGAAGATGGGCAACAGAGGCTAGCTCAGGTGGCAATCTTTAAGCAAAAGAAACACACAAGGGCGTGGAGGCCTGGGGAAAAAGCAACACGGAGAAATCCACCCTCTGAAACTGAGGAAGATGGGCAAGAGAGGCTACCTCAGGTGGCAATCCTTAAGCAAAAACAAAGCACAAAGGCGTGGAGCCCTGGGGACAAAGCAACCCTGAAATATCTACCCTCTGAAACTGAGGAACATGGGCAAGAGAGGCTAGCTCAGGTGGCAATCGTTAAGCAAAAACAAAACACAAAGGCGTGGAGACCTGGGGAAAAAGCAACCCTGAAATATCTACCCTCTGAAACTGAGGAAGATGGGCAAGAGAGGCTGGCTTCAGGTGGCAAACGTTAAGCAAAAGAAACACACAAGGGCGTGGAGACCTGGGGAAACAGCAACACGGAGATATCGACCCTCTGAAACTCAGGAAGATGGGCAAGAGAGGCTAGCTCAGGTGGCAATCGTTAAGCAAAAACAAAACCCAAAGGCGTGGAGACCTGGGGAAAAAGCAACCCTGAAATATCTACCCTCTGAAACTGAGGAAGATGGGCAAGAGAGGCTGGCTTCAGGTGGCAATCTTTAAGCAAAAGAAACACACAAGGGCGTGGGGAGCTGGGGAAAAGGCAACACTGAGAAATCCACCCTCTGAAACGGACGGAGATGGGCAACAGAGGCTAGCTCAGGTGGCAATCGTTAAGCAAAAGAAACACACAAGGGCGTGGAGGCCTGGGGAAAAAGCAACACGGAGAAATCCACCCTCTGAAACTGAGGAACATGGGCAAAAGAAGCTAGCTCAGGTTGCAACCTTTAAGCAGAAAAAAAACACAAGGGCGTGCAGACCTGGCAAAAAAGCAACAGTGAGAAATCTACCCTCTGAAACCGACGAAGATGGACAACAGAGGCTAGCTCAGGTGGCAATTTTTAAGGAAAAATAAAAGGAAGTGCGTGGAGACCTGGGGAAAAAGCAACACGGAGAAATCTACCCTCTAGAACTGAGAAAGAAGCGCAACAGAGGCTAGCTCAGGTGGCAATCTTTAAGCAAAAAAAATAAAATAAAAAAATACAATGGCGAGGAGACCCGGTCAAAAAGCAACCCTGAAAAAGGTACCCTCTGAAACTGAGGAAGCAGGGCAACAGTGCCTAGCTCAGGTGACAATCTTTAAGCAAAAGAAACACACAAGGGCGTGGGGAGCTGGCGAAAAGGCAACACTGAGAAATCCACCCTCTGAAACGGACGAAGATGGGCAACAGAGGCTAGCTCAGGTGGCAATCTTTAAGCAAAAAAAATAAGATAAAAAAATACAATGGCGAGGAGACCCGGTCAAAAAGCAACCCTGAAAAAGGTACCCTCTGAAACTGAGGAAGCAGGGCAACAGTGCCTAGCTCAGGTGACAATCTTTAAGCAAAAGAAACACACAAGGGCGTGGGGAGCTGGCGAAAAGGCAACACTGAGAAATCCACCCTCTGAAACGGACGAAGATGGGCAACAGAGGCTAGCTCAGGTGGCAATCTTTAAGCAAAAGAAACACACAAGGGCGTGGAGACCTGGGGAAAAAGCAACACGGAGAAATCCACCCTCTGAAACTGAGGAAGATGGGCAAGAGAGGCTA
The DNA here is from genome assembly GCF_041296235.1 of Equus asinus. Taxonomy (NCBI): domain Eukaryota; kingdom Metazoa; phylum Chordata; class Mammalia; order Perissodactyla; family Equidae; genus Equus; species Equus asinus. The sequence continues at coordinate 1,398,442 of NC_091793.1, read as the reverse complement.
CCTCAGGTGGCAATCCTTAAGCAAAAACAAAGCACAAAGGCGTGGAGCCCTGGGGACAAAGCAACCCTGAAATATCTACCCTCTGAAACTGAGGAACATGGGCAAGAGAGGCTAGCTCAGGTGGCAATCGTTAAGCAAAAACAAAACACAAAGGCGTGGAGACCTGGGGAAAAAGCAACCCTGAAATATCTACCCTCTGAAACTGAGGAAGATGGGCAAGAGAGGCTGGCTTCAGGTGGCAAACGTTAAGCAAAAGAAACACACAAGGGCGTGGAGACCTGGGGAAACAGCAACACGGAGATATCGACCCTCTGAAACTCAGGAAGATGGGCAAGAGAGGCTAGCTCAGGTGGCAATCGTTAAGCAAAAACAAAACCCAAAGGCGTGGAGACCTGGGGAAAAAGCAACCCTGAAATATCTACCCTCTGAAACTGAGGAAGATGGGCAAGAGAGGCTGGCTTCAGGTGGCAATCTTTAAGCAAAAGAAACACACAAGGGCGTGGGGAGCTGGGGAAAAGGCAACACTGAGAAATCCACCCTCTGAAACGGACAGAGATGGGCAACAGAGGCTAGCTCAGGTGGCAATCGTTAAGCAAAAGAAACACACAAGGGCGTGGAGGCCTGGGGAAAAAGCAACACGGAGAAATCCACCCTCTGAAACTGAGGAACATGGGCAAAAGAAGCTAGCTCAGGTTGCAACCTTTAAGCAGAAAAAAAACACAAGGGCGTGCAGACCTGGCAAAAAAGCAACAGTGAGAAATCTACCCTCTGAAACCGACGAAGATGGACAACAGAGGCTAGCTCAGGTGGCAATTTTTAAGGAAAAATAAAAGGAAGTGCGTGGAGACCTGGGGAAAAAGCAACACGGAGAAATCTACCCTCTAGAACTGAGAAAGAAGCGCAACAGAGGCTAGCTCAGGTGGCAATCTTTAAGCAAAAAAAATAAAATAAAAAAATACAATGGCGAGGAGACCCGGTCAAAAAGCAACCCTGAAAAAGGTACCCTCTGAAACTGAGGAAGCAGGGCAACAGTGCCTAGCTCAGGTGACAATCTTTAAGCAAAAGAAACACACAAGGGCGTGGGGAGCTGGCGAAAAGGCAACACTGAGAAATCCACCCTCTGAAACGGACGAAGATGGGCAACAGAGGCTAGCTCGGGTGGCAATCTTTAAGCAAAAGAAACACACAAGGGCGTGGAGGCCTGGGGAAAAAGCAACACGGAGAAATCCACCCTCTGAAACTGAGGAAGATGGGCAAGAGAGGCTACCTCAGGTGGCAATCCTTAAGCAAAAACAAAGCACAAAGGCGTGGAGCCCTGGGGACAAAGCAACCCTGAAATATCTACCCTCTGAAACTGAGGAACATGGGCAAGAGAGGCTAGCTCAGGTGGCAATCGTTAAGCAAAAACAAAACACAAAGGCGTGGAGACCTGGGGAAAAAGCAACCCTGAAATATCTACCCTCTGAAACTGAGGAAGATGGGCAAGAGAGGCTGGCTTCAGGTGGCAAACGTTAAGCAAAAGAAACACACAAGGGCGTGGAGACCTGGGGAAACAGCAACACGGAGATATCGACCCTCTGAAACTCAGGAAGATGGGCAAGAGAGGCTAGCTCAGGTGGCAATCGTTAAGCAAAAACAAAACCCAAAGGCGTGGAGACCTGGGGAAAAAGCAACCCTGAAATATCTACCCTCTGAAACTGAGGAAGATGGGCAAGAGAGGCTGGCTTCAGGTGGCAATCTTTAAGCAAAAGAAACACACAAGGGCGTGGGGAGCTGGGGAAAAGGCAACACTGAGAAATCCACCCTCTGAAACGGACGAAGATGGGCAACAGAGGCTAGCTCAGGTGGCAATCGTTAAGCAAAAGAAACACACAAGGGCGTGGAGGCCTGGGGAAAAAGCAACACGGAGAAATCCACCCTCTGAAACTGAGGAACATGGGCAAAAGAAGCTAGCTCAGGTTGCAACCTTTAAGCAGAAAAAAAACACAAGGGCGTGCAGACCTGGCAAAAAAGCAACAGTGAGAAATCTACCCTCTGAAACCGACGAAGATGGACAACAGAGGCTAGCTCAGGTGGCAATTTTTAAGGAAAAATAAAAGGAAGTGCGTGGAGACCTGGGGAAAAAGCAACACGGAGAAATCTACCCTCTAGAACTGAGAAAGAAGCGCAACAGAGGCTAGCTCAGGTGGCAATCTTTAAGCAAAAAAAATAAAATAAAAAAATACAATGGCGAGGAGACCCGGTCAAAAAGCAACCCTGAAAAAGGTACCCTCTGAAACTGAGGAAGCAGGGCAACAGTGCCTAGCTCAGGTGACAATCTTTAAGCAAAAGAAACACACAAGGGCGTGGGGAGCTGGCGAAAAGGCAACACTGAGAAATCCACCCTCTGAAACGGACGAAGATGGGCAACAGAGGCTAGCTCAGGTGGCAATCTTTAAGCAAAAAAAATAAGATAAAAAAATACAATGGCGAGGAGACCCGGTCAAAAAGCAACCCTGAAAAAGGTACCCTCTGAAACTGAGGAAGCAGGGCAACAGTGCCTAGCTCAGGTGACAATCTTTAAGCAAAAGAAACACACAAGGGCGTGGGGAGCTGGCGAAAAGGCAACACTGAGAAATCCACCCTCTGAAACGGACGAAGATGGGCAACAGAGGCTAGCTCAGGTGGCAATCTTTAAGCAAAAGAAACACACAAGGGCGTGGAGACCTGGGGAAAAAGCAACACGGAGAAATCCACCCTCTGAAACTGAGGAAGATGGGCAAGAGAGGCTACCTCAGGTGGCAATCCTTAAGCAAAAACAAAGCACAAAGGCGTGGAGCCCTGGGGACAAAGCAACCCTGAAATATCTACCCTCTGAAACTGAGGAACATGGGCAAGAGAGGCTAGCTCAGGTGGCAATCGTTAAGCAAAAACAAAACACAAAGGCGTGGAGACCTGGGGAAAAAGCAACCCTGAAATATCTACCCTCTGAAACTGAGGAAGATGGGCAAGAGAGGCTGGCTTCAGGTGGCAAACGTTAAGCAAAAGAAACACACAAGGGCGTGGAGACCTGGGGAAACAGCAACACGGAGATATCGACCCTCTGAAACTCAGGAAGATGGGCAAGAGAGGCTAGCTCAGGTGGCAATCGTTAAGCAAAAACAAAACCCAAAGGCGTGGAGACCTGGGGAAAAAGCAACCCTGAAATATCTACCCTCTGAAACTGAGGAAGATGGGCAAGAGAGGCTGGCTTCAGGTGGCAATCTTTAAGCAAAAGAAACACACAAGGGCGTGGGGAGCTGGGGAAAAGGCAACACTGAGAAATCCACCCTCTGAAACGGACAGAGATGGGCAACAGAGGCTAGCTCAGGTGGCAATCGTTAAGCAAAAGAAACACACAAGGGCGTGGAGGCCTGGGGAAAAAGCAACACGGAGAAATCCACCCTCTGAAACTGAGGAACATGGGCAAAAGAAGCTAGCTCAGGTTGCAACCTTTAAGCAGAAAAAAAACACAAGGGCGTGCAGACCTGGCAAAAAAGCAACAGTGAGAAATCTACCCTCTGAAACCGACGAAGATGGACAACAGAGGCTAGCTCAGGTGGCAATTTTTAAGGAAAAATAAAAGGAAGTGCGTGGAGACCTCGGGAAAAAGCAACACGGAGAAATCTACCCTCTAGAACTGAGAAAGAAGCGCAACAGAGGCTAGCTCAGGTGGCAATCTTTAAGCAAAAAAAATAAAATAAAAAAATACAATGGCGAGGAGACCCGGTCAAAAAGCAACCCTGAAAAAGGTACCCTCTGAAACTGAGGAAGCAGGGCAACAGTGCCTAGCTCAGGTGACAATCTTTAAGCAAAAGAAACACACAAGGGCGTGGGGAGCTGGCGAAAAGGCAACACTGAGAAATCCACCCTCTGAAACGGACGAAGATGGGCAACAGAGGCTAGCTCAGGTGGCAATCTTTAAGCAAAAGAAACACACAAGGGCGTGGAGACCTGGGGAAAAAGCAACACGGAGAAATCCACCCTCTGAAACTGAGGAAGATGGGCAAGAGAGGCTACCTCAGGTGGCAATCCTTAAGCAAAAACAAAGCACAAAGGCGTGGAGCCCTGGGGACAAAGCAACCCTGAAATATCTACCCTCTGAAACTGAGGAACATGGGCAAGAGAGGCTAGCTCAGGTGGCAATCGTTAAGCAAAAACAAAACACAAAGGCGTGGAGACCTGGGGAAAAAGCAACCCTGAAATATCTACCCTCTGAAACTGAGGAAGATGGGCAAGAGAGGCTGGCTTCAGGTGGCAAACGTTAAGCAAAAGAAACACACAAGGGCGTGGAGACCTGGGGAAACAGCAACACGGAGATATCGACCCTCTGAAACTCAGGAAGATGGGCAAGAGAGGCTAGCTCAGGTGGCAATCGTTAAGCAAAAACAAAACCCAAAGGCGTGGAGACCTGGGGAAAAAGCAACCCTGAAATATCTACCCTCTGAAACTGAGGAAGATGGGCAAGAGAGGCTGGCTTCAGGTGGCAATCTTTAAGCAAAAGAAACACACAAGGGCGTGGGGAGCTGGGGAAAAGGCAACACTGAGAAATCCACCCTCTGAAACGGACAGAGATGGGCAACAGAGGCTAGCTCAGGTGGCAATCGTTAAGCAAAAGAAACACACAAGGGCGTGGAGGCCTGGGGAAAAAGCAACACGGAGAAATCCACCCTCTGAAACTGAGGAACATGGGCAAAAGAAGCTAGCTCAGGTTGCAACCTTTAAGCAGAAAAAAAACACAAGGGCGTGCAGACCTGGCAAAAAAGCAACAGTGAGAAATCTACCCTCTGAAACCGACGAAGATGGACAACAGAGGCTAGCTCAGGTGGCAATTTTTAAGGAAAAATAAAAGGAAGTGCGTGGAGACCTGGGGAAAAAGCAACACGGAGAAATCTACCCTCTAGAACTGAGAAAGAAGCGCAACAGAGGCTAGCTCAGGTGGCAATCTTTAAGCAAAAAAATAAAATAAAAAAATACAATGGCGAGGAGACCCGGTCAAAAAGCAACCCTGAAAAAGGTACCCTCTGAAACTGAGGAAGCAGGCCAACAGTGCCTAGCTCAGGTGACAATCTTTAAGCAAAAGAAACACACAAGGGCGTGGGGAGCTGGCGAAAAGGCAACACTGAGAAATCCACCCTCTGAAACGGACGAAGATGGGCAACAGAGGCTAGCTCAGGTGGCAATCTTTAAGCAAAAGAAACACACAAGGGCGTGGAGGCCTGGGGAAAAAGCAACACGGAGAAATCCACCCTCTGAAACTGAGGAAGATGGGCAAGAGAGGCTACCTCAGGTGGCAATCCTTAAGCAAAAACAAAGCACAAAGGCGTGGAGCCCTGGGGACAAAGCAACCCTGAAATATCTACCCTCTGAAACTGAGGAACATGGGCAAGAGAGGCTAGCTCAGGTGGCAATCGTTAAGCAAAAACAAAACGCAAAGGCGTGGAGACCTGGGGAAAAAGCAACCCTGAAATATCTACCCTCTGAAACTGAGGAAGATGGGCAAGAGAGGCTGGCTTCAGGTGGCAAACGTTAAGCAAAAGAAACACACAAGGGCGTGGAGACCTGGGGAAACAGCAACACGGAGATATCGACCCTCTGAAACTCAGGAAGATGGGCAAGAGAGGCTAGCTCAGGTGGCAATCGTTAAGCAAAAACAAAACCCAAAGGCGTGGAGACCTGGGGAAAAAGCAACCCTGAAATATCTACCCTCTGAAACTGAGGAAGATGGGCAAGAGAGGCTGGCTTCAGGTGGCAATCTTTAAGCAAAAGAAACACACAAGGGCGTGGGGAGCTGGGGAAAAGGCAACACTGAGAAATCCACCCTCTGAAACGGACAGAGATGGGCAACAGAGGCTAGCTCAGGTGGCAATCGTTAAGCAAAAGAAACACACAAGGGCGTGGAGGCCTGGGGAAAAAGCAACACGGAGAAATCCACCCTCTGAAACTGAGGAAGATGGGCAAGAGAGGCTACCTCAGGTGGCAATCCTTAAGCAAAAACAAAGCACAAAGGCGTGGAGCCCTGGGGACAAAGCAACCCTGAAATATCTACCCTCTGAAACTGAGGAACATGGGCAAGAGAGGCTAGCTCAGGTGGCAATCGTTAAGCAAAAACAAAACACAAAGGCGTGGAGACCTGGGGAAAAAGCAACCCTGAAATATCTACCCTCTGAAACTGAGGAAGATGGGCAAGAGAGGCTGGCTTCAGGTGGCAAACGTTAAGCAAAAGAAACACACAAGGGCGTGGAGACCTGGGGAAACAGCAACACGGAGATATCGACCCTCTGAAACTCAGGAAGATGGGCAAGAGAGGCTAGCTCAGGTGGCAATCGTTAAGCAAAAACAAAACCCAAAGGCGTGGAGACCTGGGGAAAAAGCAACCCTGAAATATCTACCCTCTGAAACTGAGGAAGATGGGCAAGAGAGGCTGGCTTCAGGTGGCAATCTTTAAGCAAAAGAAACACACAAGGGCGTGGGGAGCTGGGGAAAAGGCAACACTGAGAAATCCACCCTCTGAAACGGACGAAGATGGGCAACAGAGGCTAGCTCAGGTGGCAATCGTTAAGCAAAAGAAACACACAAGGGCGTGGAGGCCTGGGGAAAAAGCAACACGGAGAAATCCACCCTCTGAAACTGAGGAACATGGGCAAAAGAAGCTAGCTCAGGTTGCAACATTTAAGCAGAAAAAAAACACAAGGGCGTGCAGACCTGGCAAAAAAGCAACAGTGAGAAATCTACCCTCTGAAACCGACGAAGATGGACAACAGAGGCTAGCTCAGGTGGCAATTTTTAAGGAAAAATAAAAGGAAGTGCGTGGAGACCTGGGGAAAAAGCAACACGGAGAAATCTACCCTCTAGAACTGAGAAAGAAGCGCAACAGAGGCTAGCTCAGGTGGCAATCTTTAAGCAAAAAAAATAAAATAAAAAAATACAATGGCGAGGAGACCCGGTCAAAAAGCAACCCTGAAAAAGGTACCCTCTGAAACTGAGGAAGCAGGGCAACAGTGCCTAGCTCAGGTGACAATCTTTAAGCAAAAGAAACACACAAGGGCGTGGGGAGCTGGCGAAAAGGCAACACTGAGAAATCCACCCTCTGAAACGGACGAAGATGGGCAACAGAGGCTAGCTCAGGTGGCAATCTTTAAGCAAAAAAAATAAGATAAAAAAATACAATGGCGAGGAGACCCGGTCAAAAAGCAACCCTGAAAAAGGTACCCTCTGAAACTGAGGAAGCAGGGCAACAGTGCCTAGCTCAGGTGACAATCTTTAAGCAAAAGAAACACACAAGGGCGTGGGGAGCTGGCGAAAAGGCAACACTGAGAAATCCACCCTCTGAAACGGACGAAGATGGGCAACAGAGGCTAGCTCAGGTGGCAATCTTTAAGCAAAAGAAACACACAAGGGCGTGGAGACCTGGGGAAAAAGCAACACGGAGAAATCCACCCTCTGAAACTGAGGAAGATGGGCAAGAGAGGCTACCTCAGGTGGCAATCCTTAAGCAAAAACAAAGCACAAAGGCGTGGAGCCCTGGGGACAAAGCAACCCTGAAATATCTACCCTCTGAAACTGAGGAAGATGGGCAAGAGAGGCTGGCTTCAGGTGGCAAACGTTAAGCAAAAGAAACACACAAGGGCGTGGAGACCTGGGGAAACAGCAACACGGAGATATCGACCCTCTGAAACTCAGGAAGATGGGCAAGAGAGGCTAGCTCAGGTGGCAATCGTTAAGCAAAAACAAAACCCAAAGGCGTGGAGACCTGGGGAAGAAGCAACCCTGAAATATCTACCCTCTGAAACTGAGGAAGATGGGCAAGAGAGGCTGGCTTCAGGTGGCAATCTTTAAGCAAAAGAAACACACAAGGGCGTGGGGAGCTGGGGAAAAGGCAACACTGAGAAATCCACCCTCTGAAACGGACGAAGATGGGCAACAGAGGCTAGCTCAGGTGGCAATCGTTAAGCAAAAGAAACACACAAGGGCGTGGAGGCCTGGGGAAAAAGCAACACGGAGAAATCCACCCTCTGAAACTGAGGAACATGGGCAAAAGAAGCTAGCTCAGGTTGCAACATTTAAGCAGAAAAAAAACACAAGGGCGTGCAGACCTGGCAAAAAAGCAACAGTGAGAAATCTACCCTCTGAAACCGACGAAGATGGACAACAGAGGCTAGCTCAGGTGGCAATTTTTAAGGAAAAATAAAAGGAAGTGCGTGGAGACCTGGGGAAAAAGCAACACGGAGAAATCTACCCTCTAGAACTGAGAAAGAAGCGCAACAGAGGCTAGCTCAGGTGGCAATCTTTAAGCAAAAAAAATAAAATAAAAAAATACAATGGCGAGGAGACCCGGTCAAAAAGCAACCCTGAAAAAGGTACCCTCTGAAACTGAGGAAGCAGGGCAACAGTGCCTAGCTCAGGTGACAATCTTTAAGCAAAAGAAACACACAAGGGCGTGGGGAGCTGGCGAAAAGGCAACACTGAGAAATCCACCCTCTGAAACGGACGAAGATGGGCAACAGAGGCTAGCTCAGGTGGCAATCTTTAAGCAAAAAAAATAAGATAAAAAAATACAATGGCGAGGAGACCCGGTCAAAAAGCAACCCTGAAAAAGGTACCCTCTGAAACTGAGGAAGCAGGGCAACAGTGCCTAGCTCAGGTGACAATCTTTAAGCAAAAGAAACACACAAGGGCGTGGGGAGCTGGCGAAAAGGCAACACTGAGAAATCCACCCTCTGAAACGGACGAAGATGGGCAACAGAGGCTAGCTCAGGTGGCAATCTTTAAGCAAAAGAAACACACAAGGGCGTGGAGACCTGGGGAAAAAGCAACACGGAGAAATCCACCCTCTGAAACTGAGGAAGATGGGCAAGAGAGGCTACCTCAGGTGGCAATCCTTAAGCAAAAACAAAGCACAAAGGCGTGGAGCCCTGGGGACAAAGCAACCCTGAAATATCTACCCTCTGAAACTGAGGAAGATGGGCAAGAGAGGCTGGCTTCAGGTGGCAAACGTTAAGCAAAAGAAACACACAAGGGCGTGGAGACCTGGGGAAACAGCAACACGGAGATATCGACCCTCTGAAACTCAGGAAGATGGGCAAGAGAGGCTAGCTCAGGTGGCAATCGTTAAGCAAAAACAAAACCCAAAGGCGTGGAGACCTGGGGAAGAAGCAACCCTGAAATATCTACCCTCTGAAACTGAGGAAGATGGGCAAGAGAGGCTGGCTTCAGGTGGCAATCTTTAAGCAAAAGAAACACACAAGGGCGTGGGGAGCTGGGGAAAAGGCAACACTGAGAAATCCACCCTCTGAAACGGACAGAGATGGGCAACAGAGGCTAGCTCAGGTGGCAATCGTTAAGCAAAAGAAACACACAAGGGCGTGGAGGCCTGGGGAAAAAGCAACACGGAGAAATCCACCCTCTGAAACTGAGGAACATGGGCAAAAGAAGCTAGCTCAGGTTGCAACCTTTAAGCAGAAAAAAAACACAAGGGCGTGCAGACCTGGCAAAAAAGCAACAGTGAGAAATCTACCCTCTGAAACCGACGAAGATGGACAACAGAGGCTAGCTCAGGTGGCAATTTTTAAGGAAAAATAAAAGGAAGTGCGTGGAGACCTGGGGAAAAAGCAACACGGAGAAATCTACCCTCTAGAACTGAGAAAGAAGCGCAACAGAGGCTAGCTCAGGTGGCAATCTTTAAGCAAAAAAAATAAAATAAAAAAATACAATGGCGAGGAGACCCGGTCAAAAAGCAACCCTGAAAAAGGTACCCTCTGAAACTGAGGAAGCAGGGCAACAGTGCCTAGCTCAGGTGACAATCTTTAAGCAAAAGAAACACACAAGGGCGTGGGGAGCTGGCGAAAAGGCAACACTGAGAAATCCACCCTCTGAAACGGACGAAGATGGGCAACAGAGGCTAGCTCAGGTGGCAATCTTTAAGCAAAAAAAATAAGATAAAAAAATACAATGGCGAGGAGACCCGGTCAAAAAGCAACCCTGAAAAAGGTACCCTCTGAAACTGAGGAAGCAGGGCAACAGTGCCTAGCTCAGGTGACAATCTTTAAGCAAAAGAAACACACAAGGGCGTGGGGAGCTGGCGAAAAGGCAACACTGAGAAATCCACCCTCTGAAACGGACGAAGATGGGCAACAGAGGCTAGCTCAGGTGGCAATCTTTAAGCAAAAGAAACACACAAGGGCGTGGAGGCCTGGGGAAAAAGCAACACGGAGAAATCCACCCTCTGAAACTGAGGAAGATGGGCAAGAGAGGCTACCTCAGGTGGCAATCCTTAAGCAAAAACAAAGCACAAAGGCGTGGAGCCCTGGGGACAAAGCAACCCTGAAATATCTACCCTCTGAAACTGAGGAAGATGGGCAAGAGAGGCTGGCTTCAGGTGGCAAACGTTAAGCAAAAGAAACACACAAGGGCGTGGAGACCTGGGGAAACAGCAACACGGAGATATCGACCCTCTGAAACTCAGGAAGATGGGCAAGAGAGGCTAGCTCAGGTGGCAATCGTTAAGCAAAAACAAAACCCAAAGGCGTGGAGACCTGGGGAAGAAGCAACCCTGAAATATCTACCCTCTGAAACTGAGGAAGATGGGCAAGAGAGGCTGGCTTCAGGTGGCAATCTTTAAGCAAAAGAAACACACAAGGGCGTGGGGAGCTGGGGAAAAGGCAACACTGAGAAATCCACCCTCTGAAACGGACAGAGATGGGCAACAGAGGCTAGCTCAGGTGGCAATCGTTAAGCAAAAGAAACACACAAGGGCGTGGAGGCCTGGGGAAAAAGCAACACGGAGAAATCCACCCTCTGAAACTGAGGAACATGGGCAAAAGAAGCTAGCTCAGGTTGCAACCTTTAAGCAGAAAAAAAACACAAGGGCGTGCAGACCTGGCAAAAAAGCAACAGTGAGAAATCTACCCTCTGAAACCGACGAAGATGGACAACAGAGGCTAGCTCAGGTGGCAATTTTTAAGGAAAAATAAAAGGAAGTGCGTGGAGACCTGGGGAAAAAGCAACACGGAGAAATCTACCCTCTAGAACTGAGAAAGAAGCGCAACAGAGGCTAGCTCAGGTGGCAATCTTTAAGCAAAAAAAATAAAATAAAAAAATACAATGGCGAGGAGACCCGGTCAAAAAGCAACCCTGAAAAAGGTACCCTCTGAAACTGAGGAAGCAGGGCAACAGTGCCTAGCTCAGGTGACAATCTTTAAGCAAAAGAAACACACAAGGGCGTGGGGAGCTGGCGAAAAGGCAACACTGAGAAATCCACCCTCTGAAACGGACGAAGATGGGCAACAGAGGCTAGCTCAGGTGGCAATCTTTAAGCAAAAAAAATAAGATAAAAAAATACAATGGCGAGGAGACCCGGTCAAAAAGCAACCCTGAAAAAGGTACCCTCTGAAACTGAGGAAGCAGGGCAACAGTGCCTAACTCAGGTGACAATCTTTAAGCAAAAGAAACACACAAGGGCGTGGGGAGCTGGCGAAAAGGCAACACTGAGAAATCCACCCTCTGAAACGGACAAAGATGGGCAACAGAGGCTAGCTCAGGTGGCAATCTTTAAGCAAAAGAAACACACAAGGGCGTGGAGACCTGGGGAAAAAGCAACACGGAGAAATCCACCCTCTGAAACTGAGGAAGATGGGCAAGAGAGGCTACCTCAGGTGGCAATCCTTAAGCAAAAACAAAGCACAAAGGCGTGGAGCCCTGGGGACAAAGCAACCCTGAAATATCTACCCTCTGAAACTGAGGAAGATGGGCAAGAGAGGCTGGCTTCAGGTGGCAAACGTTAAGCAAAAGAAACACACAAGGGCGTGGAGACCTGGGGAAACAGCAACACGGAGATATCGACCCTCTGAAACTCAGGAAGATGGGCAAGAGAGGCTAGCTCAGGTGGCAATCGTTAAGCAAAAACAAAACCCAAAGGCGTGGAGACCTGGGGAAAAAGCAACCCTGAAATATCTACCCTCTGAAACTGAGGAAGATGGGCAAGAGAGGCTGGCTTCAGGTGGCAATCTTTAAGCAAAAGAAACACACAAGGGCGTGGGGAGCTGGCGAAAAGGCAACACTGAGAAATCCACCCTCTGAAACGGACGAAGATGGGCAACAGAGGCTAGCTCAGGTGGCAATCTTTAAGCAAAAGAAACACACAAGGGCTTGGAGGCCTGGGGAAAAAGCAACACGGAGAAATCCACCCTCTGAAACTGAGGAAGATGGGCAAGAGAGGCTACCTCAGGTGGCAATCCTTAAGCAAAAACAAAGCACAAAGGCGTGGAGCCCTGGGGACAAAGCAACCCTGAAATATCTACCCTCTGAAACTGAGGAACATGGGCAAGAGAGGCTAGCTCAGGTGGCAATCGTTAAGCAAAAACAAAACACAAAGGCGTGGAGACCTGGGGAAAAAGCAACCCTGAAATATCTACCCTCTGAAACTGAGGAAGATGGGCAAGAGAGGCTGGCTTCAGGTGGCAAACGTTAAGCAAAAGAAACACACAAGGGCGTGGAGACCTGGGGAAACAGCAACACGGAGATATCGACCCTCTGAAACTCAGGAAGATGGGCAAGAGAGGCTAGCTCAGGTGGCAATCGTTAAGCAAAAACAAAACCCAAAGGCGTGGAGACCTGGGGAAAAAGCAACCCTGAAATATCTACCCTCTGAAACTGAGGAAGATGGGCAAGAGAGGCTGGCTTCAGGTGGCAATCTTTAAGCAAAAGAAACACACAAGGGCGTGGGGAGCTGGCGAAAAGGCAACACTGAGAAATCCACCCTCTGAAACGGACGAAGATGGGCAACAGAGGCTAGCTCAGGTGGCAATCGTTAAGCAAAAGAAACACACAAGGGCGTGGAGGCCTGGGGAAAAAGCAACACGGAGAAATCCACCCTCTGAAACTGAGGAACATGGGCAAAAGAAGCTAGCTCAGGTTGCAACCTTTAAGCAGAAAAAAAACACAAGGGCGTGCAGACCTGGCAAAAAAGCAACAGTGAGAAATCTACCCTCTGAAACCGACGAAGATGGACAACAGAGGCTAGCTCAGGTGGCAATTTTTAAGGAAAAATAAAAGGAAGTGCGTGGAGACCTGGGGAAAAAGCAACACGGAGAAATCTACCCTCTAGAACTGAGAAAGAAGCGCAACAGAGGCTAGCTCAGGTGGCAATCTTTAAGCAAAAAAAATAAAATAAAAAAATACAATGGCGAGGAGACCCGGTCAAAAAGCAACCCTGAAAAAGGTACCCTCTGAAACTGAGGAAGCAGGGCAACAGTGCCTAGCTCAGGTGACAATCTTTAAGCAAAAGAAACACACAAGGGCGTGGGGAGCTGGCGAAAAGGCAACACTGAGAAATCCACCCTCTGAAACGGACGAAGATGGGCAACAGAGGCTAGCTCGGGTGGCAATCTTTAAGCAAAAGAAACACACAAGGGCGTGGAGACCTGGGGAAAAAGCAACACGGAGATATCCACCCTCTGAAACTGAGGAAGATGGGCAAGAGAGGCTACCTCAGGTGGCAATCCTTAAGCAAAAACAAAGCACAAAGGCGTGGAGCCCTGGGGACAAAGCAACCCTGAAATATCTACCCTCTGAAACTGAGGAACATGGGCAAGAGAGGCTAGCTCAGGTGGCAATCGTTAAGCAAAAACAAAACACAAAGGCGTGGAGACCTGTGGAAAAAGCAACCCTGAAATATCTACCCTCTGAAACTGAGGAAGATGGGCAAGAGAGGCTGGCTTCAGGTGGCAAACGTTAAGCAAAAGAAACACACAAGGGCGTGGAGACCTGGGGAAACAGCAACACGGAGATATCGACCCTCTGAAACTCAGGAAGATGGGCAAGAGAGGCTAGCTCAGGTGGCAATCGTTAAGCAAAAGAAACACACAAGGGCGTGGAGACCTGGGGAAACAGCAACACGGAGATATCGACCCTCTGAAACTCAGGAAGATGGGCAAGAGAGGCTAGCTCAGGTGGCAATCGTTAAGCAAAAACAAAACCCAAAGGCGTGGAGACCTGGGGAAAAAGCAACCCTGAAATATCTACCCTCTGAAACTGAGGAAGATGGGCAAGAGAGGCTGGCTTCAGGTGGCAATCTTTAAGCAAAAGAAACACACAAGGGCGTGGGGAGCTGGCGAAAAGGCAACACTGAGAAATCCACCCTCTGAAACGGACGAAGATGGGCAACAGAGGCTAGCTCAGGTGGCAATCTTTAAGCAAAAGAAACACACAAGGGCGTGGAGGCCTGGGGAAAAAGCAACACGGAGAAATCCACCCTCTGAAACTGAGGAAGATGGGCAAGAGAGGCTACCTCAGGTGGCAATCCTTAAGCAAATACAAAGCACAAAGGCGTGGAGCCCTGGGGACAAAGCAACCCTGAAATATCTACCCTCTGAAACTGAGGAACATGGGCAAGAGAGGCTAGCTCAGGTGGCAATCGTTAAGCAAAAACAAAACACAAAGGCGTGGAGACCTGGGGAAAAAGCAACCCTGAAATATCTACCCTCTGAAACTGAGGAAGATGGGCAAGAGAGGCTGGCTTCAGGTGGCAAACGTTAAGCAAAAGAAACACACGAGGGCGTGGAGACCTGGGGAAACAGCAACACGGAGATATCGACCCTCTGAAACTCAGGAAGATGGGCAAGAGAGGCTAGCTCAGGTGGCAATCGTTAAGCAAAAACAAAACCCAAAGGCGTGGAGACCTGGGGAAAAAGCAACCCTGAAATATCTACCCTCTGAAACTGAGGAAGATGGGCAAGAGAGGCTGGCTTCAGGTGGCAATCTTTAAGCAAAAGAAACACACAAGGGCGTGGGGAGCTGGCGAAAAGGCAACACTGAGAAATCCACCCTCTGAAACGGACAGAGATGGGCAACAGAGGCTAGCTCAGGTGGCAATCGTTAAGCAAAAGAAACACACAAGGGCGTGGAGGCCTGGGGAAAAAGCAACACGGAGAAATCCACCCTCTGAAACTGAGGAAGATGGGCAAGAGAGGCTACCTCAGGTGGCAATCCTTAAGCAAAAACAAAGCACAAAGGCGTGGAGCCCTGGGGACAAAGCAACCCTGAAATATCTACCCTCTGAAACTGAGGAACATGGGCAAGAGAGGCTAGCTCAGGTGGCAATCGTTAAGCAAAAACAAAACACAAAGGCGTGGAGACCTGGGGAAAAAGCAACCCTGAAATATCTACCCTCTGAAACTGAGGAAGATGGGCAAGAGAGGCTGGCTTCAGGTGGCAAACGTTAAGCAAAAGAAACACACAAGGGCGTGGAGACCTGGGGAAACAGCAACACGGAGATATCGACCCTCTGAAACTCAGGAAGATGGGCAAGAGAGGCTAGCTCAGGTGGCAATCGTTAAGCAAAAACAAAACCCAAAGGCGTGGAGACCTGGGGAAAAAGCAACCCTGAAATATCTACCCTCTGAAACTGAGGAAGATGGGCAAGAGAGGCTGGCTTCAGGTGGCAATCTTTAAGCAAAAGAAACACACAAGGGCGTGGGGAGCTGGGGAAAAGGCAACACTGAGAAATCCACCCTCTGAAACGGACGAAGATGGGCAACAGAGGCTAGCTCAGGTGGCAATCGTTAAGCAAAAGAAACACACAAGGGCGTGGAGGCCTGGGGAAAAAGCAACACGGAGAAATCCACCCTCTGAAACTGAGGAACATGGGCAAAAGAAGCTAGCTCAGGTTGCAACCTTTAAGCAGAAAAAAAACACAAGGGCGTGCAGACCTGGCAAAAAAGCAACAGTGAGAAATCTACCCTCTGAAACCGACGAAGATGGACAACAGAGGCTAGCTCAGGTGGCAATTTTTAAGGAAAAATAAAAGGAAGTGCGTGGAGACCTGGGGAAAAAGCAACACGGAGAAATCTACCCTCTAGAACTGAGAAAGAAGCGCAACAGAGGCTAGCTCAGGTGGCAATCTTTAAGCAAAAAAAATAAAATAAAAAAATACAATGGCGAGGAGACCCGGTCAAAAAGCAACCCTGAAAAAGGTACCCTCTGAAACTGAGGAAGCAGGGCAACAGTGCCTAGCTCAGGTGACAATCTTTAAGCAAAAGAAACACACAAGGGCGTGGGGAGCTGGCGAAAAGGCAACACTGAGAAATCCACCCTCTGAAACGGACGAAGATGGGCAACAGAGGCTAGCTCAGGTGGCAATCTTTAAGCAAAAAAAATAAGATAAAAAAATACAATGGCGAGGAGACCCGGTCAAAAAGCAACCCTGAAAAAGGTACCCTCTGAAACTGAGGAAGCAGGGCAACAGTGCCTAGCTCAGGTGACAATCTTTAAGCAAAAGAAACACACAAGGGCGTGGGGAGCTGGCGAAAAGGCAACACTGAGAAATCCACCCTCTGAAACGGACGAAGATGGGCAACAGAGGCTAGCTCAGGTGGCAATCTTTAAGCAAAAGAAACACACAAGGGCGTGGAGACCTGGGGAAAAAGCAACACGGAGAAATCCACCCTCTGAAACTGAGGAAGATGGGCAAGAGAGGCTACCTCAGGTGGCAATCCTTAAGCAAAAACAAAGCACAAAGGCGTGGAGCCCTGGGGACAAAGCAACCCTGAAATATCTACCCTCTGAAACTGAGGAAGATGGGCAAGAGAGGCTGGCTTCAGGTGGCAAACGTTAAGCAAAAGAAACACACAAGGGCGTGGAGACCTGGGGAAACAGCAACACGGAGATATCGACCCTCTGAAACTCAGGAAGATGGGCAAGAGAGGCTAGCTCAGGTGGCAATCGTTAAGCAAAAACAAAACCCAAAGGCGTGGAGACCTGGGGAAGAAGCAACCCTGAAATATCTACCCTCTGAAACTGAGGAAGATGGGCAAGAGAGGCTGGCTTCAGGTGGCAATCTTTAAGCAAAAGAAACACACAAGGGCGTGGGGAGCTGGGGAAAAGGCAACACTGAGAAATCCACCCTCTGAAACGGACAGAGATGGGCAACAGAGGCTAGCTCAGGTGGCAATCGTTAAGCAAAAGAAACACACAAGGGCGTGGAGGCCTGGGGAAAAAGCAACACGGAGAAATCCACCCTCTGAAACTGAGGAACATGGGCAAAAGAAGCTAGCTCAGGTTGCAACCTTTAAGCAGAAAAAAAACACAAGGGCGTGCAGACCTGGCAAAAAAGCAACAGTGAGAAATCTACCCTCTGAAACCGACGAAGATGGACAACAGAGGCTAGCTCAGGTGGCAATTTTTAAGGAAAAATAAAAGGAAGTGCGTGGAGACCTGGGGAAAAAGCAACACGGAGAAATCTACCCTCTAGAACTGAGAAAGAAGCGCAACAGAGGCTAGCTCAGGTGGCAATCTTTAAGCAAAAAAAATAAAATAAAAAAATACAATGGCGAGGAGACCCGGTCAAAAAGCAACCCTGAAAAAGGTACCCTCTGAAACTGAGGAAGCAGGGCAACAGTGCCTAGCTCAGGTGACAATCTTTAAGCAAAAGAAACACACAAGGGCGTGGGGAGCTGGCGAAAAGGCAACACTGAGAAATCCACCCTCTGAAACGGACGAAGATGGGCAACAGAGGCTAGCTCAGGTGGCAATCTTTAAGCAAAAAAAATAAGATAAAAAAATACAATGGCGAGGAGACCCGGTCAAAAAGCAACCCTGAAAAAGGTACCCTCTGAAACTGAGGAAGCAGGGCAACAGTGCCTAGCTCAGGTGACAATCTTTAAGCAAAAGAAACACACAAGGGCGTGGGGAGCTGGCGAAAAGGCAACACTGAGAAATCCACCCTCTGAAACGGACGAAGATGGGCAACAGAGGCTAGCTCAGGTGGCAATCTTTAAGCAAAAGAAACACACAAGGGCGTGGAGACCTGGGGAAAAAGCAACACGGAGAAATCCACCCTCTGAAACTGAGGAAGATGGGCAAGAGAGGCTACCTCAGGTGGCAATCCTTAAGCAAAAACAAAGCACAAAGGCGTGGAGCCCTGGGGACAAAGCAACCCTGAAATATCTACCCTCTGAAACTGAGGAAGATGGGCAAGAGAGGCTGGCTTCAGGTGGCAAACGTTAAGCAAAAGAAACACACAAGGGCGTGGAGACCTGGGGAAACAGCAACACGGAGATATCGACCCTCTGAAACTCAGGAAGATGGGCAAGAGAGGCTAGCTCAGGTGGCAATCGTTAAGCAAAAACAAAACCCAAAGGCGTGGAGACCTGGGGAAGAAGCAACCCTGAAATATCTACCCTCTGAAACTGAGGAAGATGGGCAAGAGAGGCTGGCTTCAGGTGGCAATCTTTAAGCAAAAGAAACACACAAGGGCGTGGGGAGCTGGGGAAAAGGCAACACTGAGAAATCCACCCTCTGAAACGGACAGAGATGGGCAACAGAGGCTAGCTCAGGTGGCAATCGTTAAGCAAAAGAAACACACAAGGGCGTGGAGGCCTGGGGAAAAAGCAACACGGAGAAATCCACCCTCTGAAACTGAGGAACATGGGCAAAAGAAGCTAGCTCAGGTTGCAACCTTTAAGCAGAAAAAAAACACAAGGGCGTGCAGACCTGGCAAAAAAGCAACAGTGAGAAATCTACCCTCTGAAACCGACGAAGATGGACAACAGAGGCTAGCTCAGGTGGCAATTTTTAAGGAAAAATAAAAGGAAGTGCGTGGAGACCTGGGGAAAAAGCAACACGGAGAAATCTACCCTCTAGAACTGAGAAAGAAGCGCAACAGAGGCTAGCTCAGGTGGCAATCTTTAAGCAAAAAAAATAAAATAAAAAAATACAATGGCGAGGAGACCCGGTCAAAAAGCAACCCTGAAAAAGGTACCCTCTGAAACTGAGGAAGCAGGGCAACAGTGCCTAGCTCAGGTGACAATCTTTAAGCAAAAGAAACACACAAGGGCGTGGGGAGCTGGCGAAAAGGCAACACTGAGAAATCCACCCTCTGAAACGGACGAAGATGGGCAACAGAGGCTAGCTCAGGTGGCAATCTTTAAGCAAAAAAAATAAGATAAAAAAATACAATGGCGAGGAGACCCGGTCAAAAAGCAACCCTGAAAAAGGTACCCTCTGAAACTGAGGAAGCAGGGCAACAGTGCCTAGCTCAGGTGACAATCTTTAAGCAAAAGAAACACACAAGGGCGTGGGGAGCTGGCGAAAAGGCAACACTGAGAAATCCACCCTCTGAAACGGACGAAGATGGGCAACAGAGGCTAGCTCAGGTGGCAATCTTTAAGCAAAAGAAACACACAAGGGCGTGGAGACCTGGGGAAAAAGCAACACGGAGAAATCCACCCTCTGAAACTGAGGAAGATGGGCAAGAGAGGCTACCTCAGGTGGCAATCCTTAAGCAAAAACAAAGCACAAAGGCGTGGAGCCCTGGGGACAAAGCAACCCTGAAATATCTACCCTCTGAAACTGAGGAAGATGGGCAAGAGAGGCTGGCTTCAGGTGGCAAACGTTAAGCAAAAGAAACACACAAGGGCGTGGAGACCTGGGGAAACAGCAACACGGAGATATCGACCCTCTGAAACTCAGGAAGATGGGCAAGAGAGGCTAGCTCAGGTGGCAATCGTTAAGCAAAAACAAAACCCAAAGGCGTGGAGACCTGGGGAAAAAGCAACCCTGAAATATCTACCCTCTGAAACTGAGGAAGATGGGCAAGAGAGGCTGGCTTCAGGTGGCAATCTTTAAGCAAAAGAAACACACAAGGGCGTGGGGAGCTGGCGAAAAGGCAACACTGAGAAATCCACCCTCTGAAACGGACGAAGATGGGCAACAGAGGCTAGCTCAGGTGGCAATCTTTAAGCAAAAGAAACACACAAGGGCTTGGAGGCCTGGGGAAAAAGCAACACGGAGAAATCCACCCTCTGAAACTGAGGAAGATGGGCAAGAGAGGCTACCTCAGGTGGCAATCCTTAAGCAAAAACAAAGCACAAAGGCGTGGAGCCCTGGGGACAAAGCAACCCTGAAATATCTACCCTCTGAAACTGAGGAAGATGGGCAAGAGAGGCTAGCTCAGGTGGCAATCGTTAAGCAAAAACAAAACCCAAAGGCGTGGAGACCTGGGGAAAAAGCAACCCTGAAATATCTACCCTCTGAAACTGAGGAAGATGGGCAAGAGAGGCTGGCTTCAGGTGGCAAACGTTAAGCAAAAGAAACACACAAGGGCGTGGAGACCTGGGGAAACAGCAACACGGAGATATCGACCCTCTGAAACTCAGGAAGATGGGCAAGAGAGGCTAGCTCAGGTGGCAATCGTTAAGCAAAAACAAAACCCAAAGGCGTGGAGACCTGGGGAAAAAGCAACCCTGAAATATCTACCCTCTGAAACTGAGGAAGATGGGCAAGAGAGGCTGGCTTCAGGTGGCAATCTTTAAGCAAAAGAAACACACAAGGGCGTGGGGAGCTGGCGAAAAGGCAACACTGAGAAATCCACCCTCTGAAACGGACGAAGATGGGCAACAGAGGCTAGCTCAGGTGGCAATCGTTAAGCAAAAGAAACACACAAGGGCGTGGAGGCCTGGGGAAAAAGCAACACGGAGAAATCCACCCTCTGAAACTGAGGAACATGGGCAAAAGAAGCTAGCTCAGGTTGCAACCTTTAAGCAGAAAAAAAACACAAGGGCGTGCAGACCTGGCAAAAAAGCAACAGTGAGAAATCTACCCTCTGAAACCGACGAAGATGGACAACAGAGGCTAGCTCAGGTGGCAATTTTTAAGGAAAAATAAAAGGAAGTGCGTGGAGACCTGGGGAAAAAGCAACACGGAGAAATCTACCCTCTAGAACTGAGAAAGAAGCGCAACAGAGGCTAGCTCAGGTGGCAATCTTTAAGCAAAAAAAATAAAATAAAAAAATACAATGGCGAGGAGACCCGGTCAAAAAGCAACCCTGAAAAAGGTACCCTCTGAAACTGAGGAAGCAGGGCAACAGTGCCTAGCTCAGGTGACAATCTATAAGCAAAAGAAACACACAAGGGCGTGGGGAGCTGGCGAAAAGGCAACACTGAGAAATCCACCCTCTGAAACGGACGAAGATGGGCAACAGAGGCTAGCTCGGGTGGCAATCTTTAAGCAAAAGAAACACACAAGGGCGTGGAGACCTGGGGAAAAAGCAACACGGAGATATCCACCCTCTGAAACTGAGGAAGATGGGCAAGAGAGGCTACCTCAGGTGGCAATCCTTAAGCAAAAACAAAGCACAAAGGCGTGGAGCCCTGGGGACAAAGCAACCCTGAAATATCTACCCTCTGAAACTGAGGAACATGGGCAAGAGAGGCTAGCTCAGGTGGCAATCGTTAAGCAAAAACAAAACACAAAGGCGTGGAGACCTGTGGAAAAAGCAACCCTGAAATATCTACCCTCTGAAACTGAGGAAGATGGGCAAGAGAGGCTGGCTTCAGGTGGCAAACGTTAAGCAAAAGAAACACACAAGGGCGTGGAGACCTGGGGAAACAGCAACACGGAGATATCGACCCTCTGAAACTCAGGAAGATGGGCAAGAGAGGCTAGCTCAGGTGGCAATCGTTAAGCAAAAGAAACACACAAGGGCGTGGAGACCTGGGGAAACAGCAACACGGAGATATCGACCCTCTGAAACTCAGGAAGATGGGCAAGAGAGGCTAGCTCAGGTGGCAATCGTTAAGCAAAAACAAAACCCAAAGGCGTGGAGACCTGGGGAAAAAGCAACCCTGAAATATCTACCCTCTGAAACTGAGGAAGATGGGCAAGAGAGGCTGGCTTCAGGTGGCAATCTTTAAGCAAAAGAAACACACAAGGGCGTGGGGAGCTGGCGAAAAGGCAACACTGAGAAATCCACCCTCTGAAACGGACGAAGATGGGCAACAGAGGCTAGCTCAGGTGGCAATCTTTAAGCAAAAGAAACACACAAGGGCGTGGAGGCCTGGGGAAAAAGCAACACGGAGAAATCCACCCTCTGAAACTGAGGAAGATGGGCAAGAGAGGCTACCTCAGGTGGCAATCCTTAAGCAAATACAAAGCACAAAGGCGTGGAGCCCTGGGGACAAAGCAACCCTGAAATATCTACCCTCTGAAACTGAGGAACATGGGCAAGAGAGGCTAGCTCAGGTGGCAATCGTTAAGCAAAAACAAAACACAAAGGCGTGGAGACCTGGGGAAAAAGCAACCCTGAAATATCTACCCTCTGAAACTGAGGAAGATGGGCAAGAGAGGCTGGCTTCAGGTGGCAAACGTTAAGCAAAAGAAACACACAAGGGCGTGGAGACCTGGGGAAACAGCAACACGGAGATATCGACCCTCTGAAACTCAGGAAGATGGGCAAGAGAGGCTAGCTCAGGTGGCAATCGTTAAGCAAAAACAAAACCCAAAGGCGTGGAGACCTGGGGAAAAAGCAACCCTGAAATATCTACCCTCTGAAACTGAGGATGATGGGCAAGAGAGGCTGGCTTCAGGTGGCAATCTTTAAGCAAAAGAAACACACAAGGGCGTGGGGAGCTGGGGAAAAGGCAACACTGAGAAATCCACCCTCTGAAACGGACGAAGATGGGCAACAGAGGCTAGCTCAGGTGGCAATATTTAAGCAAAAAAAATAAGATAAAAAAATACAATGGCGAGGAGACCCGGTCAAAAAGCAACCCTGAGAAAGGTACCCTCTGAAACTGAGGAAGCAGGGCAACAGTGCCTAGCTCAGGTGACAATCTTTAAGCAAAAGAAACACACAAGGGCGTGGGGAGCTTGCGAAAAGGCAACACTGAGAAATCCACCCTCTGAAACGGACGAAGATGGGCAACAGAGGCTAGCTCAGGTGGCAATCTTTAAGCAAAAGAAACACACAAGGGCGTGGAGACCTGGGAAAAAGCAACACGGAGAAATCCACCCTCTGAAACTGAGGAAGATGGGCAAGAGAGGCTACCTCAGGTGGCAATCCTTAAGCAAAAACAAAGCACAAAGGCGTGGAGCCCTGGGGACAAAGCAACCCTGAAATATCTACCCTCTGAAACTGAGGAACATGGGCAAGAGAGGCTAGCTCAGGTGGCAATCGTTAAGCAAAAACAAAACACAAAGGCGTGGAGACCTGGGGAAAAAGCAACCCTGAAATATCTACCCTCTGAAACTGAGGAAGATGGGCAAGAGAGGCTGGCTTCAGGTGGCAAACGTTAAGCAAAAGAAACACACAAGGGCGTGGAGACCTGGGGAAACAGCAACACGGAGATATCGACCCTCTGAAACTCAGGAAGATGGGCAAGAGAGGCTAGCTCAGGTGGCAATCGTTAAGCAAAAACAAAACCCAAAGGCGTGGAGACCTGGGGAAAAAGCAACCCTGAAATATCTACCCTCTGAAACTGAGGAAGATGGGCAAGAGAGGCTGGCTTCAGGTGGCAATCTTTAAGCAAAAGAAACACACAAGGGCGTGGGGAGCTGGCGAAAAGGCAACACTGAGAAATCCACCCTCTGAAACGGACGAAGATGGGCAACAGAGGCTAGCTCAGGTGGCAATCTTTAAGCAAAAGAAACACACAAGGGCGTGGAGGCCTGGGGAAAAAGCAACACGGAGAAATCCACCCTCTGAAACTGAGGAAGATGGGCAAGAGAGGCTACCTCAGGTGGCAATCCTTAAGCAAAAACAAAGCACAAAGGCGTGGAGCCCTGGGGACAAAGCAACCCTGAAATATCTACCCTCTGAAACTGAGGAACATGGGCAAGAGAGGCTAGCTCAGGTGGCAATCGTTAAGCAAAAACAAAACACAAAGGCGTGGAGACCTGGGGAAAAAGCAACCCTGAAATATCTACCCTCTGAAACTGAGGAAGATGGGCAAGAGAGGCTGGCTTCAGGTGGCAAACGTTAAGCAAAAGAAACACACAAGGGCGTGGAGACCTGGGGAAACAGCAACACGGAGATATCGACCCTCTGAAACTCAGGAAGATGGGCAAGAGAGGCTAGCTCAGGTGGCAATCGTTAAGCAAAAACAAAACCCAAAGGCGTGAAGACCTGGGGAAAAAGCAACCCTGAAATATCTACCCTCTGAAACTGAGGAAGATGGGCAAGAGAGGCTGGCTTCAGGTGGCAATCTTTAAGCAAAAGAAACACACAAGGGCGTGGGGAGCTGGGGAAAAGGCAACACTGAGAAATCCACCCTCTGAAACGGACGAAGATGGGCAACAGAGGCTAGCTCAGGTGGCAATCTTTAAGCAAAAGAAACACACAAGGGCGTGGAGGCCTGGGGAAAAAGCAACACGGAGAAATCCACCCTCTGAAACTGAGGAACATGGGCAAAAGAAGCTAGCTCAGGTTGCAACCTTTAAGCAGAAAAAAAACACAAGGGCGTGCAGACCTGGCAAAAAAGCAACAGTGAGAAATCTACCCTCTGAAACCGACGAAGATGGACAACAGAGGCTAGCTCAGGTGGCAATTTTTAAGGAAAAATAAAAGGAAGTGCGTGGAGACCTGGGGAAAAAGCAACACGGAGAAATCTACCCTCTAGAACTGAGAAAGAAGCGCAACAGAGGCTAGCTCAGGTGGCAATCTTTAAGCAAAAAAAATAAAATAAAAAAATACAATGGCGAGGAGACCCGGTCAAAAAGCAACCCTGAAAAAGGTACCCTCTGAAACTGAGGAAGCAGGGCAACAGTGCCTAGCTCAGGTGACAATCTTTAAGCAAAAGAAACACACAAGGGCGTGGGGAGCTGGCGAAAAGGCAACACTGAGAAATCCACCCTCTGAAACGGACGAAGATGGGCAACAGAGGCTAGCTCAGGTGGCAATCTTTAAGCAAAAAAAATAAGATAAAAAAATACAATGGCGAGGAGACCCGGTCAAAAAGCAACCCTGAAAAAGGTACCCTCTGAAACTGAGGAAGCAGGGCAACAGTGCCTAGCTCAGGTGACAATCTTTAAGCAAAAGAAACACACAAGGGCGTGGGGAGCTGGCGAAAAGGCAACACTGAGAAATCCACCCTCTGAAACGGACGAAGATGGGCAACAGAGGCTAGCTCAGGTGGCAATCGTTAAGCAAAAGAAACACACAAGGGCGTGGAGGCCTGGGGAAAAAGCAACACGGAGAAATCCACCCTCTGAAACTGAGGAACATGGGCAAAAGAAGCTAGCTCAGGTTGCAACCTTTAAGCAGAAAAAAAACACAAGGGCGTGCAGACCTGGCAAAAAAGCAACAGTGAGAAATCTACCCTCTGAAACCGACGAAGATGGACAACAGAGGCTAGCTCAGGTGGCAATTTTTAAGGAAAAATAAAAGGAAGTGCGTGGAGACCTGGGGAAAAAGCAACACGGAGAAATCTACCCACTAGAACTGAGAAAGAAGCGCAACAGAGGCTAGCTCAGGTGGCAATCTTTAAGCAAAAAAAATAAAATAAAAAAATACAATGGCGAGGAGACCCGGTCAAAAAGCAACCCTGAAAAAGGTACCCTCTGAAACTGAGGAAGCAGGGCAACAGTGCCTAGCTCAGGTGACAATCTTTAAGCAAAAGAAACACACAAGGGCGTGGGGAGCTGGCGAAAAGGCAACACTGAGAAATCCACCCTCTGAAACGGACGAAGATGGGCAACAGAGGCTAGCTCAGGTGGCAAACTTTAAGCAAAAGAAACACACAAGGGCGTGGAGACCTGGGGAAAAAGCAACACGGAGAAATCCACCCTCTGAAACTGAGGAAGATGGGCAAGAGAGGCTACCTCAGGTGGCAATCCTTAAGCAAAAACAAAGCACAAAGGCGTGGAGCCCTGGGGACAAAGCAACCCTGAAATATCTACCCTCTGAAACTGTGGAACATGGGCAAGAGAGGCTAGCTCAGGTGGCAATCGTTAAGCAAAAACAAAACACAAAGGCGTGGAGACCTGGGGAAAAAGCAACCCTGAAATATCTACCCTCTGAAACTGAGGAAGATGGGCAAGAGAGGCTGGCTTCAGGTGGCAAACGTTAAGCAAAAGAAACACACAAGGGCGTGGAGACCTGGGGAAACAGCAACACGGAGATATCGACCCTCTGAAACTCAGGAAGATGGGCAAGAGAGGCTAGCTCAGGTGGCAATCGTTAAGCAAAAGAAACACACAAGGGCGTGGAGACCTGGGGAAACAGCAACACGGAGATATCGACCCTCTGAAACTCAGGAAGATGGGCAAGAGAGGCTAGCTCAGGTGGCAATCGTTAAGCAAAAACAAAACCCAAAGGCGTGGAGACCTGGGGAAAAAGCAACCCTGAAATATCTACCCTCTGAAACTGAGGAAGATGGGCAAGAGAGGCTGGCTTCAGGTGGCAATCTTTAAGCAAAAGAAACACACAAGGGCGTGGGGAGCTGGCGAAAAGGCAACACTGAGAAATCCACCCTCTGAAACGGACGAAGATGGGCAACAGAGGCTAGCTCAGGTGGCAATCTTTAAGCAAAAGAAACACACAAGGGCGTGGAGGCCTGGGGAAAAAGCAACACGGAGAAATCCACCCTCTGAAACTGAGGAAGATGGGCAAGAGAGGCTACCTCAGGTGGCAATCCTTAAGCAAATACAAAGCACAAAGGCGTGGAGCCCTGGGGACAAAGCAACCCTGAAATATCTACCCTCTGAAACTGAGGAACATGGGCAAGAGAGGCTAGCTCAGGTGGCAATCGTTAAGCAAAAACAAAACACAAAGGCGTGGAGACCTGGGGAAAAAGCAACCCTGAAATATCTACCCTCTGAAACTGAGGAAGATGGGCAAGAGAGGCTGGCTTCAGGTGGCAAACGTTAAGCAAAAGAAACACACAAGGGCGTGGAGACCTGGGGAAACAGCAACACGGAGATATCGACCCTCTGAAACTCAGGAAGATGGGCAAGAGAGGCTAGCTCAGGTGGCAATCGTTAAGCAAAAACAAAACCCAAAGGCGTGGAGACCTGGGGAAAAAGCAACCCTGAAATATCTACCCTCTGAAACTGAGGAAGATGGGCAAGAGAGGCTGGCTTCAGGTGGCAATCTTTAAGCAAAAGAAACACACAAGGGCGTGGGGAGTTGGCGAAAAGGCAACACTGAGAAATCCACCCTCTGAAACGGACGAAGATGGGCAACAGAGGCTAGCTCAGGTGGCAATATTTAAGCAAAAAAAATAAGATAAAAAAATACAATGGCGAGGAGACCCGGTCAAAAAGCAACCCTGAAAAAGGTACCCTCTGAAACTGAGGAAGCAGGGCAACAGTGCCTAGCTCAGGTGACAATCTTTAAGCAAAAGAAACACACAAGGGCGTGGGGAGCTGGCGAAAAGGCAACACTGAGAAATCCACCCTCTGAAACGGACGAAGATGGGCAACAGAGGCTAGCTCAGGTGGCAATCTTTAAGCAAAAGAAACACACAAGGGCGTGGAGACCTGGGAAAAAGCAACACGGAGAAATCCACCCTCTGAAGCTGAGGAAGATGGGCAAGAGAGGCTACCTCAGGTGGCAATCCTTAAGCAAAAACAAAGCACAAAGGCGTGGAGCCCTGGGGACAAAGCAACCCTGAAATATCTACCCTCTGAAACTGAGGAACATGGGCAAGAGAGGCTAGCTCAGGTGGCAATCGTTAAGCAAAAACAAAACACAAAGGCGTGGAGACCTGGGGAAAAAGCAACCCTGAAATATCTACCCTCTGAAACTGAGGAAGATGGGCAAGAGAGGCTGGCTTCAGGTGTCAAACGTTAAGCAAAAGAAACACACAAGGGCGTGGAGACCTGGGGAAACAGCAACACGGAGATATCGACCCTCTGAAACTCAGGAAGATGGGCAAGAGAGGCTAGCTCAGGTGGCAATCGTTAAGCAAAAACAAAACCCAAAGGCGTGGAGACCTGGGGAAAAAGCAACCCTGAAATATCTACCCTCTGAAACTGAGGAAGATGGGCAAGAGAGGCTGGCTTCAGGTGGCAATCTTTAAGCAAAAGAAACACACAAGGGCGTGGGGAGCTGGCGAAAAGGCAACACTGAGAAATCCACCCTCTGAAACGGACGAAGATGGGCAACAGAGGCTAGCTCAGGTGGCAATCTTTAAGCAAAAGAAACACACAAGGGCGTGGAGGCCTGGGGAAAAAGCAACACGGAGAAATCCACCCTCTGAAACTGAGGAAGATGGGCAAGAGAGGCTACCTCAGGTGGCAATCCTTAAGCAAAAACAAAGCACAAAGGCGTGGAGCCCTGGGGACAAAGCAACCCTGAAATATCTACCCTCTGAAACTGAGGAACATGGGCAAGAGAGGCTAGCTCAGGTGGCAATCGTTAAGCAAAAACAAAACACAAAGGCGTGGAGACCTGGGGAAAAAGCAACCCTGAAATATCTACCCTCTGAAACTGAGGAAGATGGGCAAGAGAGGCTGGCTTCAGGTGGCAATCGTTAAGCAAAAACAAAACACAAGGGCGTGGGGAGCTGGCGAAAAGGCAACACTGAGAAATCCACCCTCTGAAACGGACGAAGATGGGCAACAGAGGCTAGCTCAGGTGGCAATCTTTAAGCAAAAGAAACACACAAGGGCGTGGAGGCCTGGGGAAAAAGCAACACGGAGAAATCCACCCTCTGAAACTGAGGAACATGGGCAAAAGAAGCTAGCTCAGGTTGCAACCTTTAAGCAGAAAAAAAACACAAGGGCGTGCAGACCTGGCAAAAAAGCAACAGTGAGAAATCTACCCTCTGAAACCGACGAAGATGGACAACAGAGGCTAGCTCAGGTGGCAATTTTTAAGGAAAAATAAAAGGAAGTGCGTGGAGACCTGGGGAAAAAGCAACACGGAGAAATCTACCCTCTAGAACTGAGAAAGAAGCGCAACAGAGGCTAGCTCAGGTGGCAATCTTTAAGCAAAAAAAATAAAATAAAAAAATACAATGGCGAGGAGACCCGGTCAAAAAGCAACCCTGAAAAAGGTACCCTCTGAAACTGAGGAAGCAGGGCAACAGTGCCTAGCTCAGGTGACAATCTTTAAGCAAAAGAAACACACAAGGGCGTGGGGAGTTGGCGAAAAGGCAACACTGAGAAATCCACCCTCTGAAACGGACGAAGATGGGCAACAGAGGCTAGCTCAGGTGGCAATCTTTAAGCAAAAAAAATAAGATAAAAAAATACAATGGCGAGGAGACCCGGTCAAAAAGCAACCCTGAAAAAGGTACCCTCTGAAACTGAGGAAGCAGGGCAACAGTGCCTAGCTCAGGTGACAATCTTTAAGCAAAAGAAACACACAAGGGCGTGGGGAGCTGGCGAAAAGGCAACACTGAGAAATCCACCCTCTGAAACGGACGAAGATGGGCAACAGAGGCTAGCTCAGGT
Organism: Equus asinus; assembly: GCF_041296235.1. Classification (NCBI taxonomy): domain Eukaryota; kingdom Metazoa; phylum Chordata; class Mammalia; order Perissodactyla; family Equidae; genus Equus; species Equus asinus. The sequence goes on along the minus strand of NC_091793.1, from coordinate 1,369,252 downwards.
GGCAATCTTTAAGCAAAAGAAACACACAAGGGCGTGGAGACCTGGGAAAAAGCAACACGGAGAAATCCACCCTCTGAAACTGAGGAAGATGGGCAAGAGTGGCTACCTCAGGTGGCAATCCTTAAGCAAAAACAAAGCACAAAGGCGTGGAGCCCTGGGGACAAAGCAACCCTGAAATATCTACCCTCTGAAACTGAGGAACATGGGCAAGAGAGGCTAGCTCAGGTGGCAATCGTTAAGCAAAAACAAAACACAAAGGCGTGGAGACCTGGGGAAAAAGCAACCCTGAAATATCTACCCTCTGAAACTGAGGAAGATGGGCAAGAGAGGCTGGCTTCAGGTGGCAAACGTTAAGCAAAAGAAACACACAAGGGCGTGGAGACCTGGGGAAACAGCAACACGGAGATATCGACCCTCTGAAACTCAGGAAGATGGGCAAGAGAGGCTAGCTCAGGTGGCAATCGTTAAGCAAAAACAAAACCCAAAGGCGTGGAGACCTGGGGAAAAAGCAACCCTGAAATATCTACCCTCTGAAACTGAGGAAGATGGGCAAGAGAGGCTGGCTTCAGGTGGCAATCTTTAAGCAAAAGAAACACACAAGGGCGTGGGGAGCTGGCGAAAAGGCAACACTGAGAAATCCACCCTCTGAAACGGACGAAGATGGGCAACAGAGGCTAGCTCAGGTGGCAATCTTTAAGCAAAAGAAACACACAAGGGCGTGGAGGCCTGGGGAAAAAGCAACACGGAGAAATCCTCCCTCTGAAACTGAGGAAGATGGGCAAGAGAGGCTACCTCAGGTGGCAATCCTTAAGCAAAAACAAAGCACAAAGGCGTGGAGCCCTGGGGACAAAGCAACCCTGAAATATCTACCCTCTGAAACTGAGGAACATGGGCAAGAGAGGCTAGCTCAGGTGGCAATCGTTAAGCAAAAACAAAACACAAAGGCGTGGAGACCTGGGGAAAAAGCAACCCTGAAATATCTACCCTCTGAAACTGAGGAAGATGGGCAAGAGAGGCTGGCTTCAGGTGGCAATCTTTAAGCAAAAGAAACACACAAGGGCGTGGGGAGCTGGGGAAAAGGCAACACTGAGAAATCCACCCTCTGAAACGGACGAAGATGGGCAACAGAGGCTAGCTCAGGTGGCAATCTTTAAGCAAAAGAAACACACAAGGGCGTGGAGGCCTGGGGAAAAAGCAACACGGAGAAATCCACCCTCTGAAACTGAGGAACATGGGCAAAAGAAGCTAGCTCAGGTTGCAACCTTTAAGCAGAAAAAAAACACAAGGGCGTGCAGACCTGGCAAAAAAGCAACAGTGAGAAATCTACCCTCTGAAACCGACGAAGATGGACAACAGAGGCTAGCTCAGGTGGCAATTTTTAAGGAAAAATAAAAGGAAGTGCGTGGAGACCTGGGGAAAAAGCAACACGGAGAAATCTACCCTCTAGAACTGAGAAAGAAGCGCAACAGAGGCTAGCTCAGGTGGCAATCTTTAAGCAAAAAAAATAAAATAAAAAAATACAATGGCGAGGAGACCCGGTCAAAAAGCAACCCTGAAAAAGGTACCCTCTGAAACTGAGGAAGCAGGGCAACAGTGCCTAGCTCAGGTGACAATCTTTAAGCAAAAGAAACACACAAGGGCGTGGGGAGCTGGCGAAAAGGCAACACTGAGAAATCCACCCTCTGAAACGGACGAAGATGGGCAACAGAGGCTAGCTCAGGTGGCAATCTTTAAGCAAAAAAAATAAGATAAAAAAATACAATGGCGAGGAGACCCGGTCAAAAAGCAACCCTGAAAAAGGTACCCTCTGAAACTGAGGAAGCAGGGCAACAGTGCCTAGCTCAGGTGACAATCTTTAAGCAAAAGAAACACACAAGGGCGTGGGGAGCTGGCGAAAAGGCAACACTGAGAAATCCACCCTCTGAAACGGACGAAGATGGGCAACAGAGGCTAGCTCAGGTGGCAATCTTTAAGCAAAAGAAACACACAAGGGCGTGGAGACCTGGGAAAAAGCAACACGGAGAAATCCACCCTCTGAAACTGAGGAAGATGGGCAAGAGAGGCTACCTCAGGTGGCAATCCTTAAGCAAAAACAAAGCACAAAGGCGTGGAGCCCTGGGGACAGAGCAACCCTGAAATATCTACCCTCTGAAACTGAGGAACATGGGCAAGAGAGGCTAGCTCAGGTGGCAATCGTTAAGCAAAAACAAAACGCAAAGGCGTGGAGACCTGGGGAAAAAGCAACCCTGAAATATCTACCCTCTGGAACTGAGGAAGATGGGCAAGAGAGGCTGGCTTCAGGTGGCAAACGTTAAGCAAAAGAAACACACAAGGGCGTGGAGACCTGGGGAAACAGCAACACGGAGATATCGACCCTCTGAAACTCAGGAAGATGGGCAAGAGAGGCTAGCTCAGGTGGCAATCGTTAAGCAAAAACAAAACCCAAAGGCGTGGAGACCTGGGGAAAAAGCAACCCTGAAATATCTACCCTCTGAAACTGAGGAAGATGGGCAAGAGAGGCTGGCTTCAGGTGGCAATCTTTAAGCAAAAGAAACACACAAGGGCGTGGGGAGCTGGCGAAAAGGCAACACTGAGAAATCCACCCTCTGAAACGGACGAAGATGGGCAACAGAGGCTAGCTCAGGTGGCAATCTTTAAGCAAAAGAAACACACAAGGGCGTGGAGGCCTGGGGAAAAAGCAACACGGAGAAATCCTCCCTCTGAAACTGAGGAAGATGGGCAAGAGAGGCTACCTCAGGTGGCAATCCTTAAGCAAAAACAAAGCACAAAGGCGTGGAGCCCTGGGGACAAAGCAACCCTGAAATATCTACCCTCTGAAACTGAGGAACATGGGCAAGAGAGGCTAGCTCAGGTGGCAATCGTTAAGCAAAAACAAAACACAAAGGCGTGGAGACCTGGGGAAAAAGCAACCCTGAAATATCTACCCTCTGAAACTGAGGAAGATGGGCAAGAGAGGCTGGCTTCAGGTGGCAATCTTTAAGCAAAAGAAACACACAAGGGCGTGGGGAGCTGGGGAAAAGGCAACACTGAGAAATCCACCCTCTGAAACGGACGAAGATGGGCAACAGAGGCTAGCTCAGGTGGCAATCTTTAAGCAAAAGAAACACACAAGGGCGTGGAGGCCTGGGGAAAAAGCAACACGGAGAAATCCACCCTCTGAAACTGAGGAACATGGGCAAAAGAAGCTAGCTCAGGTTGCAACCTTTAAGCAGAAAAAAAACACAAGGGCGTGCAGACCTGGCAAAAAAGCAACAGTGAGAAATCTACCCTCTGAAACCGACGAAGATGGACAACAGAGGCTAGCTCAGGTGGCAATTTTTAAGGAAAAATAAAAGGAAGTGCGTGGAGACCTGGGGAAAAAGCAACACGGAGAAATCTACCCTCTAGAACTGAGAAAGAAGCGCAACAGAGGCTAGCTCAGGTGGCAATCTTTAAGCAAAAAAAATAAAATAAAAAAATACAATGGCGAGGAGACCCGGTCAAAAAGCAACCCTGAAAAAGGTACCCTCTGAAACTGAGGAAGCAGGGCAACAGTGCCTAGCTCAGGTGACAATCTTTAAGCAAAAGAAACACACAAGGGCGTGGGGAGCTGGCGAAAAGGCAACACTGAGAAATCCACCCTCTGAAACGGACGAAGATGGGCAACAGAGGCTAGCTCAGGTGGCAATCTTTAAGCAAAAAAAATAAGATAAAAAAATACAATGGCGAGGAGACCCGGTCAAAAAGCAACCCTGAAAAAGGTACCCTCTGAAACTGAGGAAGCAGGGCAACAGTGCCTAGCTCAGGTGACAATCTTTAAGCAAAAGAAACACACAAGGGCGTGGGGAGCTGGCGAAAAGGCAACACTGAGAAATCCACCCTCTGAAACGGACGAAGATGGGCAACAGAGGCTAGCTCAGGTGGCAATCTTTAAGCAAAAGAAACACACAAGGGCGTGGAGACCTGGGAAAAAGCAACACGGAGAAATCCACCCTCTGAAACTGAGGAAGATGGGCAAGAGAGGCTACCTCAGGTGGCAATCCTTAAGCAAAAACAAAGCACAAAGGCGTGGAGCCCTGGGGACAAAGCAACCCTGAAATATCTACCCTCTGAAACTGAGGAACATGGGCAAGAGAGGCTAGCTCAGGTGGCAATCGTTAAGCAAAAACAAAACGCAAAGGCGTGGAGACCTGGGGAAAAAGCAACCCTGAAATATCTACCCTCTGAAACTGAGGAAGATGGGCAAGAGAGGCTGGCTTCAGGTGGCAAACGTTAAGCAAAAGAAACACACAAGGGCGTGGAGACCTGGGGAAACAGCAACACGGAGATATCGACCCTCTGAAACTCAGGAAGATGGGCAAGAGAGGCTAGCTCAGGTGGCAATCGTTAAGCAAAAACAAAACCCAAAGGCGTGGAGACCTGGGGAAAAAGCAACCCTGAAATATCTACCCTCTGAAACTGAGGAAGATGGGCAAGAGAGGCTGGCTTCAGGTGGCAATCTTTAAGCAAAAGAAACACACAAGGGCGTGGGGAGCTGGCGAAAAGGCAACACTGAGAAATCCACCCTCTGAAACGGACGAAGATGGGCAACAGAGGCTAGCTCAGGTGGCAATCTTTAAGCAAAAGAAACACACAAGGGCGTGGAGGCCTGGGGAAAAAGCAACACGGAGAAATCCTCCCTCTGAAACTGAGGAAGATGGGCAAGAGAGGCTACCTCAGGTGGCAATCCTTAAGCAAAAACAAAGCACAAAGGCGTGGAGCCCTGGGGACAAAGCAACCCTGAAATATCTACCCTCTGAAACTGAGGAACATGGGCAAGAGAGGCTAGCTCAGGTGGCAATCGTTAAGCAAAAACAAAACACAAAGGCGTGGAGACCTGGGGAAAAAGCAACCCTGAAATATCTACCCTCTGAAACTGAGGAAGATGGGCAAGAGAGGCTGGCTTCAGGTGGCAATCTTTAAGCAAAAGAAACACACAAGGGCGTGGGGAGCTGGGGAAAAGGCAACACTGAGAAATCCACCCTCTGAAACGGACGAAGATGGGCAACAGAGGCTAGCTCAGGTGGCAATCTTTAAGCAAAAGAAACACACAAGGGCGTGGAGGCCTGGGGAAAAAGCAACACGGAGAAATCCACCCTCTGAAACTGAGGAACATGGGCAAAAGAAGCTAGCTCAGGTTGCAACCTTTAAGCAGAAAAAAAACACAAGGGCGTGCAGACCTGGCAAAAAAGCAACAGTGAGAAATCTACCCTCTGAAACCGACGAAGATGGACAACAGAGGCTAGCTCAGGTGGCAATTTTTAAGGAAAAATAAAAGGAAGTGCGTGGAGACCTGGGGAAAAAGCAACACGGAGAAATCTACCCTCTAGAACTGAGAAAGAAGCGCAACAGAGGCTAGCTCAGGTGGCAATCTTTAAGCAAAAAAAATAAAATAAAAAAATACAATGGCGAGGAGACCCGGTCAAAAAGCAACCCTGAAAAAGGTACCCTCTGAAACTGAGGAAGCAGGGCAACAGTGCCTAGCTCAGGTGACAATCTTTAAGCAAAAGAAACACACAAGGGCGTGGGGAGCTGGCGAAAAGGCAACACTGAGAAATCCACCCTCTGAAACGGACGAAGATGGGCAACAGAGGCTAGCTCAGGTGGCAATCTTTAAGCAAAAAAAATAAGATAAAAAAATCCAATGGCGAGGAGACCCGGTCAAAAAGCAACCCTGAAAAAGGTACCCTCTGAAACTGAGGAAGCAGGGCAACAGTGCCTAGCTCAGGTGACAATCTTTAAGCAAAAGAAACACACAAGGGCGTGGGGAGCTGGCGAAAAGGCAACACTGAGAAATCCACCCTCTGAAACGGACGAAGATGGGCAACAGAGGCTAGCTCAGGTGGCAATCTTTAAGCAAAAGAAACACACAAGGGCGTGGAGACCTGGGAAAAAGCAACACGGAGAAATCCACCCTCTGAAACTGAGGAAGATGGGCAAGAGAGGCTACCTCAGGTGGCAATCCTTAAGCAAAAACAAAGCACAAAGGCGTGGAGCCCTGGGGACAGAGCAACCCTGAAATATCTACCCTCTGAAACTGAGGAACATGGGCAAGAGAGGCTAGCTCAGGTGGCAATCGTTAAGCAAAAACAAAACGCAAAGGCGTGGAGACCTGGGGAAAAAGCAACCCTGAAATATCTACCCTCTGAAACTGAGGAAGATGGGCAAGAGAGGCTGGCTTCAGGTGGCAAACGTTAAGCAAAAGAAACACACAAGGGCGTGGAGACCTGGGGAAACAGCAACACGGAGATATCGACCCTCTGAAACTCAGGAAGATGGGCAAGAGAGGCTAGCTCAGGTGGCAATCGTTAAGCAAAAACAAAACCCAAAGGCGTGGAGACCTGGGGAAAAAGCAACCCTGAAATATCTACCCTCTGAAACTGAGGAAGATGGGCAAGAGAGGCTGGCTTCAGGTGGCAATCTTTAAGCAAAAGAAACACACAAGGGCGTGGGGAGCTGGCGAAAAGGCAACACTGAGAAATCCACCCTCTGAAACGGACGAAGATGGGCAACAGAGGCTAGCTCAGGTGGCAATCTTTAAGCAAAAGAAACACACAAGGGCGTGGAGGCCTGGGGAAAAAGCAACACGGAGAAATCCTCCCTCTGAAACTGAGGAAGATGGGCAAGAGAGGCTACCTCAGGTGGCAATCCTTAAGCAAAAACAAAGCACAAAGGCGTGGAGCCCTGGGGACAAAGCAACCCTGAAATATCTACCCTCTGAAACTGAGGAACATGGGCAACAGAGGCTAGCTCAGGTGGCAATCGTTAAGCAAAAACAAAACACAAAGGCGTGGAGACCTGGGGAAAAAGCAACCCTGAAATATCTACCCTCTGAAACTGAGGAAGATGGGCAAGAGAGGCTGGCTTCAGGTGGCAAACGTTAAGCAAAAGAAACACACAAGGGCGTGGAGACCTGGGGAAACAGCAACACGGAGATATCGACCCTCTGAAACTCAGGAAGATGGGCAAGAGAGGCTAGCTCAGGTGGCAATCGTTAAGCAAAAACAAAACCCAAAGGCGTGGAGACCTGGGGAAAAAGCAACCCTGAAATATCTACCCTCTGAAACTGAGGAAGATGGGCAAGAGAGGCTGGCTTCAGGTGGCAATCTTTAAGCAAAAGAAACACACAAGGGCGTGGGGAGCTGGGGAAAAGGCAACACTGAAAAATCCACCCTCTGAAACGGACGAAGATGGGCAACAGAGGCTAGCTCAGGTGGCAATCGTTAAGCAAAAGAAACACACAAGGGCGTGGAGGCCTGGGGAAAAAGCAACACGGAGAAATCCACCCTCTGAAACTGAGGAACATGGGCAAAAGAAGCTAGCTCAGGTTGCAACCTTTAAGCAGAAAAAAAACACAAGGGCGTGCAGACCTGGCAAAAAAGCAACAGTGAGAAATCTACCCTCTGAAACCGACGAAGATGGACAACAGAGGCTAGCTCAGGTGGCAATTTTTAAGGAAAAATAAAAGGAAGTGCGTGGAGACCTGGGGAAAAAGCAACACGGAGAAATCTACCCTCTAGAACTGAGAAAGAAGCGCAACAGAGGCTAGCTCAGGTGGCAATCTTTAAGCAAAAAAAATAAAATAAAAAAATACAATGGCGAGGAGACCCGGTCAAAAAGCAACCCTGAAAAAGGTACCCTCTGAAACTGAGGAAGCAGGGCAACAGTGCCTAGCTCAGGTGACAATCTTTAAGCAAAAGAAACACACAAGGGCGTGGGGAGCTGGCGAAAAGGCAACACTGAGAAATCCACCCTCTGAAACGGACGAAGATGGGCAACAGAGGCTAGCTCAGGTGGCAATCTTTAAGCAAAAAAAATAAGATAAAAAAATACAATGGCGAGGAGACCCGGTCAAAAAGCAACCCTGAAAAAGGTACCCTCTGAAACTGAGGAAGCAGGCCAACAGTGCCTAGCTCAGGTGACAATCTTTAAGCAAAAGAAACACACAAGGGCGTGGGGAGCTGGCGAAAAGGCAACACTGAGAAATCCACCCTCTGAAACGGACGAAGATGGGCAACAGAGGCTAGCTCAGGTGGCAATCTTTAAGCAAAAGAAACACACAAGGGCGTGGAGGCCTGGGGAAAAAGCAACACGGAGAAATCCACCCTCTGAAACTGAGGAAGATGGGCAAGAGAGGCTACCTCAGGTGGCAATCCTTAAGCAAAAACAAAGCACAAAGGCGTGGAGACCTGGGGAAAAAGCAACCCTGAAATATCTACCCTCTGAAACTGAGGAACATGGGCAAGAGAGGCTAGCTCAGGTGGCAATCGTTAAGCAAAAACAAAACACAAAGGCGTGGAGACCTGGGGAAAAAGCAACCCTGAAATATCTACCCTCTGAAACTGAGGAAGATGGGCAAGAGAGGCTGGCTTCAGGTGGCAAACGTTAAGCAAAAGAAACACACAAGGGCGTGGAGACCTGGGGAAACAGCAACACGGAGATATCGACCCTCTGAAACTCAGGAAGATGGGCAAGAGAGGCTAGCTCAGGTGGCAATCGTTAAGCAAAAACAAAACCCAAAGGCGTGGAGACCTGGGGAAAAAGCAACCCTGAAATATCTACCCTCTGAAACTGAGGAAGATGGGCAAGAGAGGCTGGCTTCAGGTGGCAATCTTTAAGCAAAAGAAACACACAAGGGCGTGGGGAGCTGGGGAAAAGGCAACACTGAGAAATCCACCCTCTGAAACGGACGAAGATGGGCAACAGAGGCTAGCTCAGGTGGCAATCGTTAAGCAAAAGAAACACACAAGGGCGTGGAGGCCTGGGGAAAAAGCAACACGGAGAAATCCACCCTCTGAAACTGAGGAACATGGGCAAAAGAAGCTAGCTCAGGTTGCAACCTTTAAGCAGAAAAAAAACACAAGGGCGTGCAGACCTGGCAAAAAAGCAACAGTGAGAAATCTACCCTCTGAAACCGACGAAGATGGACAACAGAGGCTAGCTCAGGTGGCAATTTTTAAGGAAAAATAAAAGGAAGTGCGTGGAGACCTGGGGAAAAAGCAACACGGAGAAATCTACCCTCTAGAACTGAGAAAGAAGCGCAACAGAGGCTAGCTCAGGTGGCAATCTTTAAGCAAAAAAAATAAAATAAAAAAATACAATGGCGAGGAGACCCGGTCAAAAAGCAACCCTGAAAAAGGTACCCTCTGAAACTGAGGAAGCAGGGCAACAGTGCCTAGCTCAGGTGACAATCTTTAAGCAAAAGAAACACACAAGGGCGTGGGGAGCTGGCGAAAAGGCAACACTGAGAAATCCACCCTCTGAAACGGACGAAGATGGGCAACAGAGGCTAGCTCAGGTGGCAATCTTTAAGCAAAAAAAATAAGATAAAAAAATACAATGGCGAGGAGACCCGGTCAAAAAGCAACCCTGAAAAAGGTACCCTCTGAACCTGAGGAAGCAGGGCAACAGTGCCTAGCTCAGGTGACAATCTTTAAGCAAAAGAAACACACAAGGGCGTGGGGAGCTGGCGAAAAGGCAACACTGAGAAATCCACCCTCTGAAACGGACGAAGATGGGCAACAGAGGCTAGCTCAGGTGGCAATCTTTAAGCAAAAAAAATAAGATAAAAAAATACAATGGCGAGGAGACCCGGTCAAAAAGCAACCCTGAAAAAGGTACCCTCTGAACCTGAGGAAGCAGGGCAACAGTGCCTAGCTCAGGTGACAATCTTTAAGCAAAAGAAACACACAAGGGCGTGGGGAGCTGGCGAAAAGGCAACACTGAGAAATCCACCCTCTGAAACGGACGAAGATGGGCAACAGAGGCTAGCTCAGGTGGCAATCTTTAAGCAAAAGAAACACACAAGGGCGTGGAGACCTGGGAAAAAGCAACACGGAGAAATCCACCCTCTGAAACTGAGGAAGATGGGCAAGAGAGGCTACCTCAGGTGGCAATCCTTAAGCAAAAACAAAGCACAAAGGCGTGGAGCCCTGGGGACAAAGCAACCCTGAAATATCTACCCTCTGAAACTGAGGAACATGGGCAAGAGAGGCTAGCTCAGGTGGCAATCGTTAAGCAAAAACAAAACGCAAAGGCGTGGAGACCTGGGGAAAAAGCAACCCTGAAATATCTACCCTCTGAAACTGAGGAAGATGGGCAAGAGAGGCTGGCTTCAGGTGGCAAACGTTAAGCAAAAGAAACACACAAGGGCGTGGAGACCTGGGGAAACAGCAACACGGAGATATCGACCCTCTGAAACTCAGGAAGATGGGCAAGAGAGGCTAGCTCAGGTGGCAATCGTTAAGCAAAAACAAAACCCAAAGGCGTGGAGACCTGGGGAAAAAGCAACCCTGAAATATCTACCCTCTGAAACTGAGGAAGATGGGCAAGAGAGGCTGGCTTCAGGTGGCAATCTTTAAGCAAAAGAAACACACAAGGGCGTGGGGAGCTGGCGAAAAGGCAACACTGAGAAATCCACCCTCTGAAACGGACGAAGATGGGCAACAGAGGCTAGCTCAGGTGGCAATCTTTAAGCAAAAGAAACACACAAGGGCGTGGAGGCCTGGGGAAAAAGCAACACGGAGAAATCCTCCCTCTGAAACTGAGGAAGATGGGCAAGAGAGGCTACCTCAGGTGGCAATCCTTAAGCAAAAACAAAGCACAAAGGCGTGGAGCCCTGGGGACAAAGCAACCCTGAAATATCTACCCTCTGAAACTGAGGAACATGGGCAACAGAGGCTAGCTCAGGTGGCAATCGTTAAGCAAAAACAAAACACAAAGGCGTGGAGACCTGGGGAAAAAGCAACCCTGAAATATCTACCCTCTGAAACTGAGGAAGATGGGCAAGAGAGGCTGGCTTCAGGTGGCAAACGTTAAGCAAAAGAAACACACAAGGGCGTGGAGACCTGGGGAAACAGCAACACGGAGATATCGACCCTCTGAAACTCAGGAAGATGGGCAAGAGAGGCTAGCTCAGGTGGCAATCGTTAAGCAAAAACAAAACCCAAAGGCGTGGAGACCTGGGGAAAAAGCAACCCTGAAATATCTACCCTCTGAAACTGAGGAAGATGGGCAAGAGAGGCTGGCTTCAGGTGGCAATCTTTAAGCAAAAGAAACACACAAGGGCGTGGGGAGCTGGGGAAAAGGCAACACTGAGAAATCCACCCTCTGAAACGGACGAAGATGGGCAACAGAGGCTAGCTCAGGTGGCAATCGTTAAGCAAAAGAAACACACAAGGGCGTGGAGGCCTGGGGAAAAAGCAACACGGAGAAATCCACCCTCTGAAACTGAGGAACATGGGCAAAAGAAGCTAGCTCAGGTTGCAACCTTTAAGCAGAAAAAAAACACAAGGGCGTGCAGACCTGGCAAAAAAGCAACAGTGAGAAATCTACCCTCTGAAACCGACGAAGATGGACAACAGAGGCTAGCTCAGGTGGCAATTTTTAAGGAAAAATAAAAGGAAGTGCGTGGAGACCTGGGGAAAAAGCAACACGGAGAAATCTACCCTCTAGAACTGAGAAAGAAGCGCAACAGAGGCTAGCTCAGGTGGCAATCGTTAAGCAAAAAAAATAAAATAAAAAAATACAATGGCGAGGAGACCCGGTCAAAAAGCAACCCTGAAAAAGGTACCCTCTGAAACTGAGGAAGCAGGGCAACAGTGCCTAGCTCAGGTGACAATCTTTAAGCAAAAGAAACACACAAGGGCGTGGGGAGCTGGCGAAAAGGCAACACTGAGAAATCCACCCTCTGAAACGGACGAAGATGGGCAACAGAGGCTAGCTCAGGTGGCAATCTTTAAGCAAAAAAAATAAGATAAAAAAATACAATGGCGAGGAGACCCGGTCAAAAAGCAACCCTGAAAAAGGTACCCTCTGAAACTGAGGAAGCAGGGCAACAGTGCCTAGCTCAGGTGACAATCTTTAAGCAAAAGAAACACACAAGGGCGTGGGGAGCTGGCGAAAAGGCAACACTGAGAAATCCACCCTCTGAAACGGACGAAGATGGGCAACAGAGGCTAGCTCAGGTGGCAATCTTTAAGCAAAAGAAACACACAAGGGCGTGGAGGCCTGGGGAAAAAGCAACACGGAGAAATCCACCCTCTGAAACTGAGGAAGATGGGCAAGAGAGGCTACCTCAGGTGGCAATCCTTAAGCAAAAACAAAGCACAAAGGCGTGGAGCCCTGGGGACAAAGCAACCCTGAAATATCTACCCTCTGAAACTGAGGAACATGGGCAAGAGAGGCTAGCTCAGGTGGCAATCGTTAAGCAAAAACAAAACACAAAGGCGTGGAGACCTGGGGAAAAAGCAACCCTGAAATATCTACCCTCTGAAACTGAGGAAGATGGGCAAGAGAGGCTGGCTTCAGGTGGCAAACGTTAAGCAAAAGAAACACACAAGGGCGTGGAGACCTGGGGAAACAGCAACACGGAGATATCGACCCTCTGAAACTCAGGAAGATGGGCAAGAGAGGCTAGCTCAGGTGGCAATCGTTAAGCAAAAACAAAACCCAAAGGCGTGGAGACCTGGGGAAAAAGCAACCCTGAAATATCTACCCTCTGAAACTGAGGAAGATGGGCAAGAGAGGCTGGCTTCAGGTGGCAATCTTTAAGCAAAAGAAACACACAAGGGCGTGGGGAGCTGGGGAAAAGGCAACACTGAGAAATCCACCCTCTGAAACGGACGAAGATGGGCAACAGAGGCTAGCTCAGGTGGCAATCGTTAAGCAAAAGAAACACACAAGGGCGTGGAGGCCTGGGGAAAAAGCAACACGGAGAAATCCACCCTCTGAAACTGAGGAACATGGGCAAAAGAAGCTAGCTCAGGTTGCAACCTTTAAGCAGAAAAAAAACACAAGGGCGTGCAGACCTGGCAAAAAAGCAACAGTGAGAAATCTACCCTCTGAAACCGACGAAGATGGACAACAGAGGCTAGCTCAGGTGGCAATTTTTAAGGAAAAATAAAAGGAAGTGCGTGGAGACCTGGGGAAAAAGCAACACGGAGAAATCTACCCTCTAGAACTGAGAAAGAAGCGCAACAGAGGCTAGCTCAGGTGGCAATCTTTAAGCAAAAAAAATAAAATAAAAAAATACAATGGCGAGGAGACCCGGTCAAAAAGCAACCCTGAAAAAGGTACCCTCTGAAACTGAGGAAGCAGGGCAACAGTGCCTAGCTCAGGTGACAATCTTTAAGCAAAAGAAACACACAAGGGCGTGGGGAGCTGGCGAAAAGGCAACACTGAGAAATCCACCCTCTGAAACGGACGAAGATGGGCAACAGAGGCTAGCTCAGGTGGCAATCTTTAAGCAAAAAAAATAAGATAAAAAAATACAATGGCGAGGAGACCCGGTCAAAAAGCAACCCTGAAAAAGGTACCCTCTGAACCTGAGGAAGCAGGGCAACAGTGCCTAGCTCAGGTGACAATCTTTAAGCAAAAGAAACACACAAGGGCGTGGGGAGCTGGCGAAAAGGCAACACTGAGAAATCCACCCTCTGAAACGGACGAAGATGGGCAACAGAGGCTAGCTCAGGTGGCAATCTTTAAGCAAAAGAAACACACAAGGGCGTGGAGACCTGGGGAAAAAGCAACACGGAGAAATCCACCCTCTGAAACTGAGGAAGATGGGCAAGAGAGGCTACCTCAGGTGGCAATCCTTAAGCAAAAACAAAGCACAAAGGCGTGGAGCCCTGGGGACAAAGCAACCCTGAAATATCTACCCTCTGAAACTGAGGAAGATGGGCAAGAGAGGCTGGCTTCAGGTGGCAAACGTTAAGCAAAAGAAACACACAAGGGCGTGGAGACCTGGGGAAACAGCAACACGGAGATATCGACCCTCTGAAACTCAGGAAGATGGGCAAGAGAGGCTAGCTCAGGTGGCAATCGTTAAGCAAAAACAAAACCCAAAGGCGTGGAGACCTGGGGAAAAAGCAACCCTGAAATATCTACCCTCTGAAACTGAGGAAGATGGGCAAGAGAGGCTGGCTTCAGGTGGCAATCTTTAAGCAAAAGAAACACACAAGGGCGTGGGGAGCTGGCGAAAAGGCAACACTGAGAAATCCACCCTCTGAAACGGACGAAGATGGGCAACAGAGGCTAGCTCAGGTGGCAATCTTTAAGCAAAAAAAATAAGATAAAAAAATACAATGGCGAGGAGACCCGGTCAAAAAGCAACCCTGAAAAAGGTACCCTCTGAACCTGAGGAAGCAGGGCAACAGTGCCTAGCTCAGGTGACAATCTTTAAGCAAAAGAAACACACAAGGGCGTGGGGAGCTGGCGAAAAGGCAACACTGAGAAATCCACCCTCTGAAACGGACGAAGATGGGCAACAGAGGCTAGCTCAGGTGGCAATCTTTAAGCAAAAGAAACACACAAGGGCGTGGAGACCTGGGGAAAAAGCAACACGGAGAAATCCACCCTCTGAAACTGAGGAAGATGGGCAAGAGAGGCTACCTCAGGTGGCAATCCTTAAGCAAAAACAAAGCACAAAGGCGTGGAGCCCTGGGGAAAAAGCAACCCTGAAATATCTACCCTCTGAAACTGAGGAACATGGGCAAGAGAGGCTAGCTCAGGTGGCAATCGTTAAGCAAAAACAAAACACAAAGGCGTGGAGACCTGGGGAAAAAGCAACCCTGAAATATCTACCCTCTGAAACTGAGGAAGATGGGCAAGAGAGGCTGGCTTCAGGTGGCAAACGTTAAGCAAAAGAAACACACAAGGGCGTGGAGACCTGGGGAAACAGCACCACGGAGATATCGACCCTCTGAAACTCAGGAAGATGGGCAAGAGAGGCTAGCTCAGGTGGCAATCGTTAAGCAAAAACAAAACCCAAAGGCGTGGAGACCTGGGGAAAAAGCAACCCTGAAATATCTACCCTCTGAAACTGAGGAAGATGGGCAAGAGAGGCTGGCTTCAGGTGGCAATCTTTAAGCAAAAGAAACACACAAGGGCGTGGGGAGCTGGGGAAAAGGCAACACTGAGAAATCCACCCTCTGAAACGGACAGAGATGGGCAACAGAGGCTAGCTCAGGTGGCAATCGTTAAGCAAAAGAAACACACAAGGGCGTGGAGGCCTGGGGAAAAAGCAACACGGAGAAATCCACCCTCTGAAACTGAGGAACATGGGCAAAAGAAGCTAGCTCAGGTTGCAACCTTTAAGCAGAAAAAAAACACAAGGGCGTGCAGACCTGGCAAAAAAGCAACAGTGAGAAATCTACCCTCTGAAACCGACGAAGATGGACAACAGAGGCTAGCTCAGGTGGCAATTTTTAAGGAAAAATAAAAGGAAGTGCATGGAGACCTGGGGAAAAAGCAACACGGAGAAATCTACCCTCTAGAACTGAGAAAGAAGCGCAACAGAGGCTAGCTCAGGTGGCAATCTTTAAGCCAAAAAAATAAAATAAAAAAATACAATGGCGAGGAGACCCGGTCAAAAAGCAACCCTGAAAAAGGTACCCTCTGAAACTGAGGAAGCAGGGCAACAGTGCCTAGCTCAGGTGACAATCTTTAAGCAAAAGAAACACACAAGGGTGTGGGGAGCTGGCGAAAAGGCAACACTGAGAAATCCACCCTCTGAAACGGACGAAGATGGGCAACAGAGGCTAGCTCAGGTGGCAATCTTTAAGCAAAATAAACACACAAGGGCGTGGAGACCTGGGGAAAAAGCAACAAGGAGAAATCCACCCTCTGAAACTGAGGAAGATGGGTAAGAGAGGCTACCTCAGGTGGCAATCCTTAAGCAAAAACAAAGCACAAAGGCGTGGAGCCCTGGGGACAAAGCAACCCTGAAATATCTACCCTCTGAAACTGAGGAACATGGGCAAGAGAGGCTAGCTCAGGTGGCAATCGTTAAGCAAAAACAAAACACAAAGGCGTGGAGACCTGGGGAAAAAGCAACCCTGAAATATCTACCCTCTGAAACTGAGGAAGATGGGCAAGAGAGGCTGGCTTCAGGTGGCAAACCTTAAGCAAAAGAAACACACAAGGGCGTGGAGACCTGGGGAAACAGCAACACGGAGATATCGACCCTCTGAAACTGAGGAAGATGGGCAAGAGAGGCTGGCTTCAGGTGGCAATCTTTAAGCAAAAGAAACACACAAGGGCGTGGGGAGCTGGGGAAAAGGCAACACTGAGAAATCCACCCTCTGAAACGGACAGAGATGGGCAACAGAGGCTAGCTCAGGTGGCAATCGTTAAGCAAAAGAAACACACAAGGGCGTGGAGGCCTGGGGAAAAAGCAACACGGAGAAATCCACCCTCTGAAACTGAGGAACATGGGCAAAAGAAGCTAGCTCAGGTTGCAACCTTTAAGCAGAAAAAAAACACAAGGGCGTGCAGACCTGGCAAAAAAGCAACAGTGAGAAATCTACCCTCTGAAACCGACGAAGATCGACAACAGAGGCTAGCTCAGGTGGCAATTTTTAAGGAAAAATAAAAGGAAGTGCGTGGAGACCTGGGGAAAAAGCAACACGGAGAAATCTACCCTCTAGAACTGAGAAAGAAGCGCAACAGAGGCTAGCTCAGGTGGCAATCTTTAAGCAAAAAAAATAAAATAAAAAAATACAATGGCGAGGAGACCCGGTCAAAAAGCAACCCTGAAAAAGGTACCCTCTGAAACTGAGGAAGCAGGGCAACAGTGCCTAGCTCAGGTGACAATCTTTAAGCAAAAGAAACACACAAGGGCGTGGGGAGCTGGCGAAAAGGCAACACTGAGAAATCCACCCTCTGAAACGGACGAAGATGGGCAACAGAGGCTAGCTCAGGTGGCAATCTTTAAGCAAAAGAAACACACAAGGGCGTGGAGACCTGGGGAAAAAGCAACACGGAGAAATCCACCCTCTGAAACTGAGGAAGATGGGCAAGAGAGGCTACCTCAGGTGGCAATCCTTAAGCAAAAACAAAGCACAAAGGCGTGGAGCCCTGGGGACAAAGCAACCCTGAAATATCTACCCTCTGAAACTGAGGAACATGGGCAAGAGAGGCTAGCTCAGGTGGCAATCGTTAAGCAAAAACAAAACACAAAGGCGTGGAGACCTGGGGAAAAAGCAACCCTGAAATATCTACCCTCTGAAACTGAGGAAGATGGGCAAGAGAGGCTGGCTTCAGGTGGCAAACGTTAAGCAAAAGAAACACACAAGGGCGTGGAGACCTGGGGAAACAGCAACACGGAGATATCGACCCTCTGAAACTCAGGAAGATGGGCAAGAGAGGCTAGCTCAGGTGGCAATCGTTAAGCAAAAACAAAACCCAAAGGCGTGGAGACCTGGGGAAAAAGCAACCCTGAAATATCTACCCTCTGAAACTGAGGAAGATGGGCAAGAGAGGCTGGCTTCAGGTGGCAATCTTTAAGCAAAAGAAACACACAAGGGCGTGGGGAGCTGGCGAAAAGGCAACACTGAGAAATCCACCCTCTGAAACGGACAGAGATGGGCAACAGAGGCTAGCTCAGGTGGCAATCGTTAAGCAAAAGAAACACACAAGGGCGTGGAGGCCTGGGGAAAAAGCAACACGGAGAAATCCACCCTCTGAAACTGAGGAACATGGGCAAA
This sequence comes from Equus asinus, assembly GCF_041296235.1. NCBI lineage: Eukaryota > Metazoa > Chordata > Mammalia > Perissodactyla > Equidae > Equus > Equus asinus. Next base: position 1,351,727 of record NC_091793.1, on the reverse strand, counting down.
AGAAGCTAGCTCAGGTTGCAACCTTTAAGCAGAAAAAAAACACAAGGGCGTGCAGACCTGGCAAAAAAGCAACAGTGAGAAATCTACCCTCTGAAACCGACGAAGATCGACAACAGAGGCTAGCTCAGGTGGCAATTTTTAAGGAAAAATAAAAGGAAGTGCGTGGAGACCTGGGGAAAAAGCAACACGGAGAAATCTACCCTCTAGAACTGAGAAAGAAGCGCAACAGAGGCTAGCTCAGGTGGCAATCTTTAAGCAAAAAAAATAAAATAAAAAAATACAATGGCGAGGAGACCCGGTCAAAAAGCAACCCTGAAAAAGGTACCCTCTGAAACTGAGGAAGCAGGGCAACAGTGCCTAGCTCAGGTGACAATCTTCAAGCAAAAGAAACACACAAGGGCGTGGGGAGCTGGGGAAAAGGCAACACTGAGAAATCCACCCTCTGAAACGGACGAAGATGGGCAACAGAGGCTAGCTCAGGTGGCAATCTTTAAGCAAAAGAAACACACAAGGGCGTGGAGACCTGGGGAAAAAGCAACACGGAGAAATCCACCCTCTGAAACTGAGGAAGATGGGCAAGAGAGGCTACCTCAGGTGGCAATCCTTAAGCAAAAACAAAGCACAAAGGCGTGGAGCCCTGGGGACAAAGCAACCCTGAAATATCTACCCTCTGAAACTGAGGAACATGGGCAAGAGAGGCTAGCTCAGGTGGCAATCGTTAAGCAAAAACAAAACACAAAGGCGTGGAGACCTGGGGAAAAAGCAACCCTGAAATATCTACCCTCTGAAACTGAGGAAGATGGGCAAGAGAGGCTGGCTTCAGGTGGCAAACGTTAAGCAAAAGAAACACACAAGGGCGTGGAGACCTGGGGAAACAGCAACACGGAGATATCGACCCTCTGAAACTCAGGAAGATGGGCAAGAGAGGCTAGCTCAGGTGGCAATCGTTAAGCAAAAACAAAACCCAAAGGCGTGGAGACCTGGGGAAAAAGCAACCCTGAAATATCTACCCTCTGAAACTGAGGAAGATGGGCAAGAGAGGCTGGCTTCAGGTGGCAATCTTTAAGCAAAAGAAACACACAAGGGCGTGGGGAGCTGGCGAAAAGGCAACACTGAGAAATCCACCCTCTGAAACGGACAGAGATGGGCAACAGAGGCTAGCTCAGGTGGCAATCGTTAAGCAAAAGAAACACACAAGGGCGTGGAGGCCTGGGGAAAAAGCAACACGGAGAAATCCACCCTCTGAAACTGAGGAACATGGGCAAAAGAAGCTAGCTCAGGTTGCAACCTTTAAGCAGAAAAAAAACACAAGGGCGTGCAGACCTGGCAAAAAAGCAACAGTGAGAAATCTACCCTCTGAAACCGACGAAGATCGACAACAGAGGCTAGCTCAGGTGGCAATTTTTAAGGAAAAATAAAAGGAAGTGCGTGGAGACCTGGGGAAAAAGCAACACGGAGAAATCTACCCTCTAGAACTGAGAAAGAAGCGCAACAGAGGCTAGCTCAGGTGGCAATCTTTAAGCAAAAAAAATAAAATAAAAAAATACAATGGCGAGGAGACCCGGTCAAAAAGCAACCCTGAAAAAGGTACCCTCTGAAACTGAGGAAGCAGGGCAACAGTGCCTAGCTCAGGTGACAATCTTTAAGCAAAAGAAACACACAAGGGCGTGGGGAGCTGGCGAAAAGGCAACACTGAGAAATCCACCCTCTGAAACGGACGAAGATGGGCAACAGAGGCTAGCTCAGGTGGCAATCTTTAAGCAAAAAAAATAAGATAAAAAAATACAATGGCGAGGAGACCCGGTCAAAAAGCAACCCTGAAAAAGGTACCCTCTGAAACTGAGGAAGCAGGGCAACAGTGCCTAGCTCAGGTGACAATCTTTAAGCAAAAGAAACACACAAGGGCGTGGGGAGCTGGCGAAAAGGCAACACTGAGAAATCCACCCTCTGAAACGGACGAAGATGGGCAACAGAGGCTAGCTCAGGTGGCAATCTTTAAGCAAAAGAAACACACAAGGGCGTGGAGACCTGGGGAAAAAGCAACACGGAGAAATCCACCCTCTGAAACTGAGGAAGATGGGCAAGAGAGGCTACCTCAGGTGGCAATCCTTAAGCAAAAACAAAGCACAAAGGCGTGGAGCCCTGGGGACAAAGCAACCCTGAAATATCTACCCTCTGAAACTGAGGAACATGGGCAAGAGAGGCTAGCTCAGGTGGCAATCGTTAAGCAAAAACAAAACACAAAGGCGTGGAGACCTGGGGAAAAAGCAACCCTGAAATATCTACCCTCTGAAACTGAGGAAGATGGGCAAGAGAGGCTGGCTTCAGGTGGCAAACGTTAAGCAAAAGAAACACACAAGGGCGTGGAGACCTGGGGAAACAGCAACACGGAGATATCGACCCTCTGAAACTCAGGAAGATGGGCAAGAGAGGCTAGCTCAGGTGGCAATCGTTAAGCAAAAACAAAACCCAAAGGCGTGGAGACCTGGGGAAAAAGCAACCCTGAAATATCTACCCTCTGAAACTGAGGAAGATGGGCAAGAGAGGCTGGCTTCAGGTGGCAATCTTTAAGCAAAAGAAACACACAAGGGCGTGGGGAGCTGGGGAAAAGGCAACACTGAGAAATCCAACCTCTGAAACGGACAGAGATGGGCAACAGAGGCTAGCTCAGGTGGCAATCGTTAAGCAAAAGAAACACACAAGGGCGTGGAGGCCTGGGGAAAAAGCAACACGGAGAAATCCACCCTCTGAAACTGAGGAACATGGGCAAAAGAAGCTAGCTCAGGTTGCAACCTTTAAGCAGAAAAAAAACACAAGGGCGTGCAGACCTGGCAAAAAAGCAACAGTGAGAAATCTACCCTCTGAAACCGACGAAGATGGACAACAGAGGCTAGCTCAGGTGGCAATTTTTAAGGAAAAATAAAAGGAAGTGCGTGGAGACCTGGGGAAAAAGCAACACGGAGAAATCTACCCTCTAGAACTGAGAAAGAAGCGCAACAGAGGCTAGCTCAGGTGGCAATCGTTAAGCAAAAAAAATAAAATAAAAAAATACAATGGCGAGGAGACCGGTCAAAAAGCAACCCTGAAAAAGGTACCCTCTGAAACTGAGGAAGCAGGGCAACAGTGCCTAGCTCAGGTGACAATCTTTAAGCAAAAGAAACACACAAGGGCGTGGGGAGCTGGCGAAAAGGCAACACTGAGAAATCCACCCTCTGAAACGGACGAAGATGGGCAACAGAGGCTACCTCAGGTGGCAATGTTTAAGCAAAAAAAATAAGATAAAAAAATACAATGGCGAGGAGACCCGGTCAAAAAGCAACCCTGAAAAAGGTACCCTCTGAAACTGAGGAAGCAGGGCAACAGTGCCTAGCTCAGGTGACAATCTTCAAGCAAAAGAAACACACAAGGGCGTGGGGAGCTGGCGAAAAGGCAACACTGAGAAATCCACCCTCTGAAACGGACGAAGATGGGCAACAGAGGCTAGCTCAGGTGGCAATCTTTAAGCAAAAGAAACACACAAGGGCGTGGAGACCTGGGGAAAAAGCAACACGGAGAAATCCACCCTCTGAAACTGAGGAAGATGGGCAAGAGAGGCTACCTCAGGTGGCAATCCTTAAGCAAAAACAAAGCACAAAGGCGTGGAGCCCTGGGGACAAAGCAACCCTGAAATATCTACCCTCTGAAACTGAGGAACATGGGCAAGAGAGGCTAGCTCAGGTGGCAATCGTTAAGCAAAAACAAAACACAAAGGCGTGGAGACCTGGGGAAAAAGCAACCCTGAAATATCTACCCTCTGAAACTGAGGAAGATGGGCAAGAGAGGCTGGCTTCAGGTGGCAAACGTTAAGCAAAAGAAACACACAAGGGCGTGGAGACCTGGGGAAACAGCAACACGGAGATATCGACCCTCTGAAACTCAGGAAGATGGGCAAGAGAGGCTAGCTCAGGTGGCAATCGTTAAGCAAAAACAAAACCCAAAGGCGTGGAGACCTGGGGAAAAAGCAACCCTGAAATATCTACCCTCTGAAACTGAGGAAGATGGGCAAGAGAGGCTGGCTTCAGGTGGCAATCTTTAAGCAAAAGAAACACACAAGGGCGTGGGGAGCTGGGGAAAAGGCAACACTGAGAAATCCACCCTCTGAAACGGACAGAGATGGGCAACAGAGGCTAGCTCAGGTGGCAATCGTTAAGCAAAAGAAACACACAAGGGCGTGGAGGCCTGGGGAAAAAGCAACACGGAGAAATCCACCCTCTGAAACTGAGGAACATGGGCAAAAGAAGCTAGCTCAGGTTGCAACCTTTAAGCAGAAAAAAAACACAAGGGCGTGCAGACCTGGCAAAAAAGCAACAGTGAGAAATCTACCCTCTGAAACCGACGAAGATGGACAACAGAGGCTAGCTCAGGTGGCAATTTTTAAGGAAAAATAAAAGGAAGTGCGTGGAGACCTGGGGAAAAAGCAACACGGAGAAATCTACCCTCTAGAACTGAGAAAGAAGCGCAACAGAGGCTAGCTCAGGTGGCAATCTTTAAGCAAAAAAAATAAAATAAAAAAATACAATGGCGAGGAGACCCGGTCAAAAAGCAACCCTGAAAAAGGTACCCTCTGAAACTGAGGAAGCAGGGCAACAGTGCCTAGCTCAGGTGACAATCTTTAAGCAAAAGAAACACACAAGGGCGTGGGGAGCTGGCGAAAAGGCAACACTGAGAAATCCACCCTCTGAAACGGACGAAGATGGGCAACAGAGGCTAGCTCAGGTGGCAATCGTTAAGCAAAAGAAACACACAAGGGCGTGGAGGCCTGGGGAAAAAGCAACACGGAGAAATCCACCCTCTGAAACTGAGGAACATGGGCAAAAGAAGCTAGCTCAGGTTGCAACCTTTAAGCAGAAAAAAAACACAAGGGCGTGCAGACCTGGCAAAAAAGCAACAGTGAGAAATCTACCCTCTGAAACCGACGAAGATGGACAACAGAGGCTAGCTCAGGTGGCAATTTTTAAGGAAAAATAAAAGGAAGTGCGTGGAGACCTGGGGAAAAAGCAACACGGAGAAATCTACCCTCTAGAACTGAGAAAGAAGCGCAACAGAGGCTAGCTCAGGTGGCAATCTTTAAGCAAAAAAAATAAAATAAAAAAATACAATGGCGAGGAGACCAGGTCAAAAAGCAACCCTGAAAAAGGTACCCTCTGAAACTGAGGAAGCAGGGCAACAGTGCCTAGCTCAGGTGACAATCTTTAAGCAAAAGAAACACACAAGGGCGTGGGGAGCTGGCGAAAAGGCAACACTGAGAAATCCACCCTCTGAAACGGACGAAGATGGGCAACAGAGGCTAGCTCAGGTGGCAATCTTTAAGCAAAAGAAACACACAAGGGCGTGGAGGCCTGGTGAAAAAGCAACACGGAGAAATCCACCCTCTGAAACTGAGGAAGATGGGCAAGAGAGGCTACCTCAGGTGGCAATCCTTAAGCAAAAACAAAGCACAAAGGCGTGGAGCCCTGGGGACAAAGCAACCCTGAAATATCTACCCTCTGAAACTGAGGAACATGGGCAAGAGAGGCTAGCTCAGGTGGCAATCGTTAAGCAAAAACAAAACACAAAGGCGTGGAGACCTGGGGAAAAAGCAACCCTGAAATATCTACCCTCTGAAACTGAGGAAGACGGGCAAGAGAGGCTGGCTTCAGGTGGCAAACGTTAAGCAAAAGAAACACACAAGGGCGTGGAGACCTGGGGAAACAGCAACACGGAGATATCGACCCTCTGAAACTCAGGAAGATGGGCAAGAGAGGCTAGCTCAGGTGGCAATCGTTAAGCAAAAACAAAACCCAAAGGCGTGGAGACCTGGGGAAAAAGCAACCCTGAAATATCTACCCTCTGAAACTGAGGAAGATGGGCAAGAGAGGCTGGCTTCAGGTGGCAATCTTTAAGCAAAAGAAACACACAAGGGCGTGGGGAGCTGGGGAAAAGGCAACACTGAGAAATCCACCCTCTGAAACGGACAGAGATGGGCAACAGAGGCTAGCTCAGGTGGCAATCGTTAAGCAAAAGAAACACACAAGGGCGTGGAGGCCTGGGGAAAAAGCAACACGGAGAAATCCACCCTCTGAAACTGAGGAACATGGGCAAAAGAAGCTAGCTCAGGTTGCAACTTTTAAGCAGAAAAAAAACACAAGGGCGTGCAGACCTGGCAAAAAAGCAACAGTGAGAAATCTACCCTCTGAAACCGACGAAGATGGACAACAGAGGCTAGCTCAGGTGGCAATTTTTAAGGAAAAATAAAAGGAAGTGCGTGGAGACCTGGGGAAAAAGCAACACGGAGAAATCTACCCTCTAGAACTGAGAAAGAAGCGCAACAGAGGCTAGCTCAGGTGGCAATCTTTAAGCAAAAAAAATAAAATAAAAAAATACAATGGCGAGGAGACCCGGTCAAAAAGCAACCCTGAAAAAGGTACCCTCTGAAACTGAGGAAGCAGGGCAACAGTGCCTAGCTCAGGTGACAATCTTTAAGCAAAAGAAACACACAAGGGCGTGGGGAGCTGGCGAAAAGGCAACACTGAGAAATCCACCCTCTGAAACGGACGAAGATGGGCAACAGAGGCTAGCTCAGGTGGCAATCGTTAAGCAAAAGAAACACACAAGGGCGTGGAGGCCTGGGGAAAAAGCAACACGGAGAAATCCACCCTCTGAAACTGAGGAACATGGGCAAAAGAAGCTAGCTCAGGTTTCAACCTTTAAGCAGAAAAAAAACACAAGGGCGTGCAGACCTGGCAAAAAAGCAACAGTGAGAAATCTACCCTCTGAAACCGACGAAGATGGACAACAGAGGCTAGCTCAGGTGGCAATTTTTAAGGAAAAATAAAAGGAAGTGCGTGGAGACCTGGGGAAAAAGCAACACGGAGAAATCTACCCTCTAGAACTGAGAAAGAAGCGCAACAGAGGCTAGCTCAGGTGGCAATCTTTAAGCAAAAAAAATAAAATAAAAAAATACAATGGCGAGGAGACCAGGTCAAAAAGCAACCCTGAAAAAGGTACCCTCTGAAACTGAGGAAGCAGGGCAACAGTGCCTAGCTCAGGTGACAATCTTTAAGCAAAAGAAACACACAAGGGCGTGGGGAGCTGGCGAAAAGGCAACACTGAGAAATCCACCCTCTGAAACGGACGAAGATGGGCAACAGAGGCTAGCTCAGGTGGCAATCTTTAAGCAAAAGAAACACACAAGGGCGTGGAGGCCTGGTGAAAAAGCAACACGGAGAAATCCACCCTCTGAAACTGAGGAAGATGGGCAAGAGAGGCTACCTCAGGTGGCAATCCTTAAGCAAAAACAAAGCACAAAGGCGTGGAGCCCTGGGGACAAAGCAACCCTGAAATATCTACCCTCTGAAACTGAGGAACATGGGCAAGAGAGGCTAGCTCAGGTGGCAATCGTTAAGCAAAAACAAAACACAAAGGCGTGGAGACCTGGGGAAAAAGCAACCCTGAAATATCTACCCTCTGAAACTGAGGAAGACGGGCAAGAGAGGCTGGCTTCAGGTGGCAAACGTTAAGCAAAAGAAACACACAAGGGCGTGGAGACCTGGGGAAACAGCAACACGGAGATATCGACCCTCTGAAACTGAGGAAGATGGGCAAGAGAGGCTAGCTCAGGTGGCAATCGTTAAGCAAAAACAAAACCCAAAGGCGTGGAGACCTGGGGAAAAAGCAACCCTGAAATATCTACCCTCTGAAACTGAGGAAGATGGGCAAGAGAGGCTGGCTTCAGGTGGCAATCTTTAAGCAAAAGAAACACACAAGGGCGTGGGGAGCTGGGGAAAAGGCAACACTGAGAAATCCACCCTCTGAAACGGACAGAGATGGGCAACAGAGGCTAGCTCAGGTGGCAATCGTTAAGCAAAAGAAACACACAAGGGCGTGGAGGCCTGGGGAAAAAGCAACACGGAGAAATCCACCCTCTGAAACTGAGGAACATGGGCAAAAGAAGCTAGCTCAGGTTGCAACCTTTAAGCAGAAAAAAAACACAAGGGCGTGCAGACCTGGCAAAAAAGCAACAGTGAGAAATCTACCCTCTGAAACCGACGAAGATGGACAACAGAGGCTAGCTCAGGTGGCAATTTTTAAGGAAAAATAAAAGGAAGTGCGTGGAGACCTGGGGAAAAAGCAACACGGAGAAATCTACCCTCTAGAACTGAGAAAGAAGCGCAACAGAGGCTAGCTCAGGTGGCAATCGTTAAGCAAAAAAAATAAAATAAAAAAATACAATGGCGAGGAGACCCGGTCAAAAAGCAACCCTGCAAAAGGTACCCTCTGAAACTGAGGAAGCAGGGCAACAGTGCCTAGCTCAGGTGACAATCTTTAAGCAAAAGAAACACACAAGGGCGTGGGGAGCTGGCGAAAAGGCAACACTGAGAAATCCACCCTCTGAAACGGACGAAGATGGGCAACAGAGGCTAGCTCAGGTGGCAATCTTTAAGCAAAAGAAACACACAAGGGCGTGGAGACCTGGGGAAAAAGCAACACGGAGAAATCCACCCTCTGAAACTGAGGAAGATGGGCAAGAGAGGCTACCTCAGGTGGCAATCCTTAAGCAAAAACAAAGCACAAAGGCGTGGAGCCCTGGGGAAAAAGCAACCCTGAAATATCTACCCTCTGAAACTGAGGAACATGGGCAAGAGAGGCTAGCTCAGGTGGCAATCGTTAAGCAAAAACAAAACACAAAGGCGTGGAGACCTGGGGAAAAAGCAACCCTGAAATATCTACCCTCTGAAACTGAGGAAGATGGGCAAGAGAGGCTGGCTTCAGGTGGCAAACGTTAAGCAAAAGAAACACACAAGGGCGTGGAGACCTGGGGAAACAGCACCACGGAGATATCGACCCTCTGAAACTCAGGAAGATGGGCAAGAGAGGCTAGCTCAGGTGGCAATCGTTAAGCAAAAACAAAACCCAAAGGCGTGGAGACCTGGGGAAAAAGCAACCCTGAAATATCTACCCTCTGAAACTGAGGAAGATGGGCAAGAGAGGCTGGCTTCAGGTGGCAATCTTTAAGCAAAAGAAACACACAAGGGCGTGGGGAGCTGGGGAAAAGGCAACACTGAGAAATCCACCCTCTGAAACGGACAGAGATGGGCAACAGAGGCTAGCTCAGGTGGCAATCGTTAAGCAAAAGAAACACACAAGGGCGTGGAGGCCTGGGGAAAAAGCAACACGGAGAAATCCACCCTCTGAAACTGAGGAACATGGGCAAAAGAAGCTAGCTCAGGTTGCAACCTTTAAGCAGAAAAAAAACACAAGGGCGTGCAGACCTGGCAAAAAAGCAACAGTGAGAAATCTACCCTCTGAAACCGACGAAGATGGACAACAGAGGCTAGCTCAGGTGGCAATTTTTAAGGAAAAATAAAAGGAAGTGCATGGAGACCTGGGGAAAAAGCAACACGGAGAAATCTACCCTCTAGAACTGAGAAAGAAGCGCAACAGAGGCTAGCTCAGGTGGCAATCTTTAAGCAAAAAAAATAAAATAAAAAAATACAATGGCGAGGAGACCAGGTCAAAAAGCAACCCTGAAAAAGGTACCCTCTGAAACTGAGGAAGCAGGGCAACAGTGCCTAGCTCAGGTGACAATCTTTAAGCAAAAGAAACACACAAGGGTGTGGGGAGCTGGCGAAAAGGCAACACTGAGAAATCCACCCTCTGAAACGGACGAAGATGGGCAACAGAGGCTAGCTCAGGTGGCAATCTTTAAGCAAAATAAACACACAAGGGCGTGGAGACCTGGGGAAAAAGCAACACGGAGAAATCCACCCTCTGAAACTGAGGAAGACGGGTAAGAGAGGCTACCTCAGGTGGCAATCCTTAAGCAAAAACAAAGCACAAAGGCGTGGAGCCCTGGGGACAAAGCAACCCTGAAATATCTACCCTCTGAAACTGAGGAACATGGGCAAGAGAGGCTAGCTCAGGTGGCAATCGTTAAGCAAAAACAAAACACAAAGGCGTGGAGACCTGGGGAAAAAGCAACCCTGAAATATCTACCCTCTGAAACTGAGGAAGATGGGCAAGAGAGGCTGGCTTCAGGTGGCAAACTTTAAGCAAAAGAAACACACAAGGGCGTGGAGACCTGGGGAAACAGCAACACGGAGATATCGACCCTCTGAAACTGAGGAAGATGGGCAAGAGAGGCTGGCTTCAGGTGGCAATCTTTAAGCAAAAGAAACACACAAGGGCGTGGGGAGCTGGGGAAAAGGCAACACTGAGAAATCCACCCTCTGAAACGGACAGAGATGGGCAACAGAGGCTAGCTCAGGTGGCAATCGTTAAGCAAAAGAAACACACAAGGGCGTGGAGGCCTGGGGAAAAAGCAACACGGAGAAATCCACCCTCTGAAACTGAGGAACATGGGCAAAAGAAGCTAGCTCAGGTTGCAACCTTTAAGCAGAAAAAAAACACAAGGGCGTGCAGACCTGGCAAAAAAGCAACAGTGAGAAATCTACCCTCTGAAACCGACGAAGATCGACAACAGAGGCTAGCTCAGGTGGCAATTTTTAAGGAAAAATAAAAGGAAGTGCGTGGAGACCTGGGGAAAAAGCAACACGGAGAAATCTACCCTCTAGAACTGAGAAAGAAGCGCAACAGAGGCTAGCTCAGGTGGCAATCTTTAAGCAAAAAAAATAAAATAAAAAAATACAATGGCGAGGAGACCCGGTCAAAAAGCAACCCTGAAAAAGGTACCCTCTGAAACTGAGGAAGCAGGGCAACAGTGCCTAGCTCAGGTGACAATCTTTAAGCAAAAGAAACACACAAGGGCGTGGGGAGCTGGCGAAAAGGCAACACTGAGAAATCCACCCTCTGAAACGGACGAAGATGGGCAACAGAGGCTAGCTCAGGTGGCAATCTTTAAGCAAAAGAAACACACAAGGGCGTGGAGACCTGGGGAAAAAGCAACACGGAGAAATCCACCCTCTGAAACTGAGGAAGATGGGCAAGAGAGGCTACCTCAGGTGGCAATCCTTAAGCAAAAACAAAGCACAAAGGCGTGGAGCCCTGGGGACAAAGCAACCCTGAAATATCTACCCTCTGAAACTGAGGAACATGGGCAAGAGAGGCTAGCTCAGGTGGCAATCGTTAAGCAAAAACAAAACACAAAGGCGTGGAGACCTGGGGAAAAAGCAACCCTGAAATATCTACCCTCTGAAACTGAGGAAGATGGGCAAGAGAGGCTGGCTTCAGGTGGCAAACGTTAAGCAAAAGAAACACACAAGGGCGTGGAGACCTGGGGAAACAGCAACACGGAGATATCGACCCTCTGAAACTCAGGAAGATGGGCAAGAGAGGCTAGCTCAGGTGGCAATCGTTAAGCAAAAACAAAACCCAAAGGCGTGGAGACCTGGGGAAAAAGCAACCCTGAAATATCTACCCTCTGAAACTGAGGAAGATGGGCAAGAGAGGCTGGCTTCAGGTGGCAATCTTTAAGCAAAAGAAACACACAAGGGCGTGGGGAGCTGGCGAAAAGGCAACACTGAGAAATCCACCCTCTGAAACGGACAGAGATGGGCAACAGAGGCTAGCTCAGGTGGCAATCGTTAAGCAAAAGAAACACACAAGGGCGTGGAGGCCTGGGGAAAAAGCAACACGGAGAAATCCACCCTCTGAAACTGAGGAACATGGGCAAAAGAAGCTAGCTCAGGTTGCAACCTTTAAGCAGAAAAAAAACACAAGGGCGTGCAGACCTGGCAAAAAAGCAACAGTGAGAAATCTACCCTCTGAAACCGACGAAGATCGACAACAGAGGCTAGCTCAGGTGGCAATTTTTAAGGAAAAATAAAAGGAAGTGCGTGGAGACCTGGGGAAAAAGCAACACGGAGAAATCTACCCTCTAGAACTGAGAAAGAAGCGCAACAGAGGCTAGCTCAGGTGGCAATCTTTAAGCAAAAAAAATAAAATAAAAAAATACAATGGCGAGGAGACCCGGTCAAAAAGCAACCCTGAAAAAGGTACCCTCTGAAACTGAGGAAGCAGGGCAACAGTGCCTAGCTCAGGTGACAATCTTTAAGCAAAAGAAACACACAAGGGCGTGGGGAGCTGGCGAAAAGGCAACACTGAGAAATCCACCCTCTGAAACGGACGAAGATGGGCAACAGAGGCTAGCTCAGGTGGCAATCTTTAAGCAAAAAAAATAAGATAAAAAAATACAATGGCGAGGAGACCCGGTCAAAAAGCAACCCTGAAAAAGGTACCCTCTGAAACTGAGGAAGCAGGGCAACAGTGCCTAGCTCAGGTGACAATCTTTAAGCAAAAGAAACACACAAGGGCGTGGGGAGCTGGCGAAAAGGCAACACTGAGAAATCCACCCTCTGAAACGGACGAAGATGGGCAACAGAGGCTAGCTCAGGTGGCAATCTTTAAGCAAAAGAAACACACAAGGGCGTGGAGACCTGGGGAAAAAGCAACACGGAGAAATCCACCCTCTGAAACTGAGGAAGATGGGCAAGAGAGGCTACCTCAGGTGGCAATCCTTAAGCAAAAACAAAGCACAAAGGCGTGGAGCCCTGGGGACAAAGCAACCCTGAAATATCTACCCTCTGAAACTGAGGAACATGGGCAAGAGAGGCTAGCTCAGGTGGCAATCGTTAAGCAAAAACAAAACACAAAGGCGTGGAGACCTGGGGAAAAAGCAACCCTGAAATATCTACCCTCTGAAACTGAGGAAGATGGGCAAGAGAGGCTGGCTTCAGGTGGCAAACGTTAAGCAAAAGAAACACACAAGGGCGTGGAGACCTGGGGAAACAGCAACACGGAGATATCGACCCTCTGAAACTCAGGAAGATGGGCAAGAGAGGCTAGCTCAGGTGGCAATCGTTAAGCAAAAACAAAACCCAAAGGCGTGGAGACCTGGGGAAAAAGCAACCCTGAAATATCTACCCTCTGAAACTGAGGAAGATGGGCAAGAGAGGCTGGCTTCAGGTGGCAATCTTTAAGCAAAAGAAACACACAAGGGCGTGGGGAGCTGGGGAAAAGGCAACACTGAGAAATCCAACCTCTGAAACGGACAGAGATGGGCAACAGAGGCTAGCTCAGGTGGCAATCGTTAAGCAAAAGAAACACACAAGGGCGTGGAGGCCTGGGGAAAAAGCAACACGGAGAAATCCACCCTCTGAAACTGAGGAACATGGGCAAAAGAAGCTAGCTCAGGTTGCAACCTTTAAGCAGAAAAAAAACACAAGGGCGTGCAGACCTGGCAAAAAAGCAACAGTGAGAAATCTACCCTCTGAAACCGACGAAGATGGACAACAGAGGCTAGCTCAGGTGGCAATTTTTAAGGAAAAATAAAAGGAAGTGCGTGGAGACCTGGGGAAAAAGCAACACGGAGAAATCTACCCTCTAGAACTGAGAAAGAAGCGCAACAGAGGCTAGCTCAGGTGGCAATCGTTAAGCAAAAAAAAATAAAATAAAAAAATACAATGGCGAGGAGACCCGGTCAAAAAGCAGCCCTGAAAAAGGTACCCTCTGAAACTGAGGAAGCAGGGCAACAGTGCCTAGCTCAGGTGACAATCTTTAAGCAAAAGAAACACACAAGGGCGTGGGGAGCTGGCGAAAAGGCAACACTGAGAAATCCACCCTCTGAAACGGACGAAGATGGGCAACAGAGGCTAGCTCAGGTGGCAATCTTTAAGCAAAAAAAATAAGATAAAAAAATACAATGGCGAGGAGACCCGGTCAAAAAGCAACCCTGAAAAAGGTACCCTCTGAAACTGAGGAAGCAGGGCAACAGTGCCTAGCTCAGGTGACAATCTTCAAGCAAAAGAAACACACAAGGGCGTGGGGAGCTGGCGAAAAGGCAACACTGAGAAATCCACCCTCTGAAACGGACGAAGATGGGCAACAGAGGCTAGCTCAGGTGGCAATCTTTAAGCAAAAGAAACACACAAGGGCGTGGAGACCTGGAGAAAAAGCAACACGGAGAAATCCACCCTCTGAAACTGAGGAAGATGGGCAAGAGAGGCTACCTCAGGTGGCAATCCTTAAGCAAAAACAAAGCACAAAGGCGTGGAGCCCTGGGGACAAAGCAACCCTGAAATATCTACCCTCTGAAACTGAGGAACATGGGCAAGAGAGGCTAGCTCAGGTGGCAATCGTTAAGCAAAAACAAAACACAAAGGCGTGGAGACCTGGGGAAAAAGCAACCCTGAAATATCTACCCTCTGAAACTGAGGAAGATGGGCAAGAGAGGCTGGCTTCAGGTGGCAAACGTTAAGCAAAAGAAACACACAAGGGCGTGGAGACCTGGGGAAACAGCAACACGGAGATATCGACCCTCTGAAACTCAGGAAGATGGGCAAGAGAGGCTAGCTCAGGTGGCAATCGTTAAGCAAAAACAAAACCCAAAGGCGTGGAGACCTGGGGAAAAAGCAACCCTGAAATATCTACCCTCTGAAACTGAGGAAGATGGGCAAGAGAGGCTGGCTTCAGGTGGCAATCTTTAAGCAAAAGAAACACACAAGGGCGTGGGGAGCTGGGGAAAAGGCAACACTGAGAAATCCACCCTCTGAAACGGACAGAGATGGGCAACAGAGGCTAGCTCAGGTGGCAATCGTTAAGCAAAAGAAACACACAAGGGCGTGGAGGCCTGGGGAAAAAGCAACACGGAGAAATCCACCCTCTGAAACTGAGGAACATGGGCAAAAGAAGCTAGCTCAGGTTGCAACCTTTAAGCAGAAAAAAAACACAAGGGCGTGCAGACCTGGCAAAAAAGCAACAGTGAGAAATCTACCCTCTGAAACCGACGAAGATGGACAACAGAGGCTAGCTCAGGTGGCAATTTTTAAGGAAAAATAAAAGGAAGTGCGTGGAGACCTGGGGAAAAAGCATCACGGAGAAATCTACCCTCTAGAACTGAGAAAGAAGCGCAACAGAGGCTAGCTCAGGTGGCAATCTTTAAGCAAAAAAAATAAAATAAAAAAATACAATGGCGAGGAGACCCGGTCAAAAAGCAACCCTGAAAAAGGTACCCTCTGAAACTGAGGAAGCAGGGCAACAGTGCCTAGCTCAGGTGACAATCTTTAAGCAAAAGAAACACACAAGGGCGTGGGGAGCTGGCGAAAAGGCAACACTGAGAAATCCACCCTCTGAAACGGACGAAGATGGGCAACAGAGGCTAGCTCAGGTGGCAATCGTTAAGCAAAAGAAACACACAAGGGCGTGGAGGCCTGGGGAAAAAGCAACACGGAGAAATCCACCCTCTGAAACTGAGGAACATGGGCAAAAGAAGCTAGCTCAGGTTGCAACCTTTAAGCAGAAAAAAAACACAAGGGCGTGCAGACCTGGCAAAAAAGCAACAGTGAGAAATCTACCCTCTGAAACCGACGAAGATGGACAACAGAGGCTAGCTCAGGTGGCAATTTTTAAGGAAAAATAAAAGGAAGTGCGTGGAGACCTGGGGAAAAAGCAACACGGAGAAATCTACCCTCTAGAACTGAGAAAGAAGCGCAACAGAGGCTAGCTCAGGTGACAATCTTTAAGCAAAAAAAATAAAATAAAAAAATACAATGGCGAGGAGACCAGGTCAAAAAGCAACCCTGAAAAAGGTACCCTCTGAAACTGAGGAAGCAGGGCAACAGTGCCTAGCTCAGGTGACAATCTTTAAGCAAAAGAAACACACAAGGGCGTGGGGAGCTGGCGAAAAGGCAACACTGAGAAATCCACCCTCTGAAACGGACGAAGATGGGCAACAGAGGCTAGCTCAGGTGGCAATCTTTAAGCAAAAGAAACACACAAGGGCGTGGAGGCCTGGTGAAAAAGCAACACGGAGAAATCCACCCTCTGAAACTGAGGAAGATGGGCAAGAGAGGCTACCTCAGGTGGCAATCCTTAAGCAAAAACAAAGCACAAAGGCGTGGAGCCCTGGGGACAAAGCAACCCTGAAATATCTACCCTCTGAAACTGAGGAACATGGGCAAGAGAGGCTAGCTCAGGTGGCAATCGTTAAGCAAAAACAAAACACAAAGGCGTGGAGACCTGGGGAAAAAGCAACCCTGAAATATCTACCCTCTGAAACTGAGGAAGACGGGCAAGAGAGGCTGGCTTCAGGTGGCAAACGTTAAGCAAAATAAACACACAAGGGCGTGGAGACCTGGGGAAACAGCAACACGGAGATATCGACCCTCTGAAACTGAGGAAGATGGGCAAGAGAGGCTAGCTCAGGTGGCAATCGTTAAGCAAAAACAAAACCCAAAGGCGTGGAGACCTGGGGAAAAAGCAACCCTGAAATATCTACCCTCTGAAACTGAGGAAGATGGGCAAGAGAGGCTGGCTTCAGGTGGCAATCTTTAAGCAAAAGAAACACACAAGGGCGTGGGGAGCTGGGGAAAAGGCAACACTGAGAAATCCACCCTCTGAAACGGACAGAGATGGGCAACAGAGGCTAGCTCAGGTGGCAATCGTTAAGCAAAAGAAACACACAAGGGCGTGGAGGCCTGGGGAAAAAGCAACACGGAGAAATCCACCCTCTGAAACTGAGGAACATGGGCAAAAGAAGCTAGCTCAGGTTGCAACCTTTAAGCAGAAAAAAAACACAAGGGCGTGCAGACCTGGCAAAAAAGCAACAGTGAGAAATCTACCCTCTGAAACCGACGAAGATGGACAACAGAGGCTAGCTCAGGTGGCAATTTTTAAGGAAAAATAAAAGGAAGTGCGTGGAGACCTGGGGAAAAAGCAACACGGAGAAATCTACCCTCTAGAACTGAGAAAGAAGCGCAACAGAGGCTAGCTCAGGTGGCAATCGTTAAGCAAAAAAAATAAAATAAAAAAATACAATGGCGAGGAGACCCGGTCAAAAAGCAACCCTGCAAAAGGTACCCTCTGAAACTGAGGAAGCAGGGCAACAGTGCCTAGCTCAGGTGACAATCTTTAAGCAAAAGAAACACACAAGGGCGTGGGGAGCTGGCGAAAAGGCAACACTGAGAAATCCACCCTCTGAAACGGACGAAGATGGGCAACAGAGGCTAGCTCAGGTGGCAATCTTTAAGCAAAAAAAATAAGATAAAAAAATACAATGGCGAGGAGACCCGGTCAAAAAGCAACCCTGAAAAAGGTACCCTCTGAAACTGAGGAAGCAGGGCAACAGTGCCTAGCTCAGGTGACAATCTTTAAGCAAAAGAAACACACAAGGGCGTGGGGAGCTGGCGAAAAGGCAACACTGAGAAATCCACCCTCTGAAACGGACGAAGATGGGCAACAGAGGCTAGCTCAGGTGGCAATCTTTAAGCAAAAAAAATAAGATAAAAAAATACAATGGCGAGGAGACCCGGTCAAAAAGCAACCCTGAAAAAGGTACCCCCGAAACTGAGGAAGCAGGGCAACAGTGCCTAGCTCAGGTGACAATCTTTAAGCAAAAGAAACACACAAGGGCGTGGGGAGCTGGGGAAAAGGCAACACTGAGAAATCCACCCTCTGAATCGGACGAAGATGGGCAACAGAGGCTAGCTCAGGTGGCAATCGTTAAGCAAAAGAAACACACAAGGGCGTGGAGGCCTGGGGAAAAAGCAACACGGAGAAATCCACCCTCTGAAACTGAGGAACATGGGCAAAAGAAGCTAGCTCAGGTTGCAACCTTTAAGCAGAAAAAAAACACAAGGGCGTGCAGACCTGGCAAAAAAGCAACAGTGAGAAATCTACCCTCTGAAACCGACGAAGATGGACAACAGAGGCTAGCTCAGGTGGCAATTTTTAAGGAAAAATAAAAGGAAGTGCGTGGAGACCTGGGGAAAAAGCAACACGGAGAAATCTACCCTCTAGAACTGAGAAAGAAGCGCAACAGAGGCTAGCTCAGGTGACAATCTTTAAGCAAAAAAAATAAAATAAAAAAATACAATGGCGAGGAGACCAGGTCAAAAAGCAACCCTGAAAAAGGTACCCTCTGAAACTGAGGAAGCAGGGCAACAGTGCCTAGCTCAGGTGACAATCTTTAAGCAAAAGAAACACACAAGGGCGTGGGGAGCTGGCGAAAAGGCAACACTGAGAAATCCACCCTCTGAAACGGACGAAGATGGGCAACAGAGGCTAGCTCAGGTGGCAATCTTTAAGCAAAAGAAACACACAAGGGCGTGGAGGCCTGGTGAAAAAGCAACACGGAGAAATCCACCCTCTGAAACTGAGGAAGATGGGCAAGAGAGGCTACCTCAGGTGGCAATCCTTAAGCAAAAACAAAGCACAAAGGCGTGGAGCCCTGGGGACAAAGCAACCCTGAAATATCTACCCTCTGAAACTGAGGAACATGGGCAAGAGAGGCTAGCTCAGGTGGCAATCGTTAAGCAAAAACAAAACACAAAGGCGTGGAGACCTGGGGAAAAAGCAACCCTGAAATATCTACCCTCTGAAACTGAGGAAGACGGGCAAGAGAGGCTGGCTTCAGGTGGCAAACGTTAAGCAAAATAAACACACAAGGGCGTGGAGACCTGGGGAAACAGCAACACGGAGATATCGACCCTCTGAAACTGAGGAAGATGGGCAAGAGAGGCTAGCTCAGGTGGCAATCGTTAAGCAAAAACAAAACCCAAAGGCGTGGAGACCTGGGGAAAAAGCAACCCTGAAATATCTACCCTCTGAAACTGAGGAAGATGGGCAAGAGAGGCTGGCTTCAGGTGGCAATCTTTAAGCAAAAGAAACACACAAGGGCGTGGGGAGCTGGGGAAAAGGCAACACTGAGAAATCCACCCTCTGAAACGGACAGAGATGGGCAACAGAGGCTAGCTCAGGTGGCAATCGTTAAGCAAAAGAAACACACAAGGGCGTGGAGGCCTGGGGAAAAAGCAACACGGAGAAATCCACCCTCTGAAACTGAGGAACATGGGCAAAAGAAGCTAGCTCAGGTTGCAACCTTTAAGCAGAAAAAAAACACAAGGGCGTGCAGACCTGGCAAAAAAGCAACAGTGAGAAATCTACCCTCTGAAACCGACGAAGATGGACAACAGAGGCTAGCTCAGGTGGCAATTTTTAAGGAAAAATAAAAGGAAGTGCGTGGAGACCTGGGGAAAAAGCAACACGGAGAAATCTACCCTCTAGAACTGAGAAAGAAGCGCAACAGAGGCTAGCTCAGGTGGCAATCGTTAAGCAAAAAAAATAAAATAAAAAAATACAATGGCGAGGAGACCCGGTCAAAAAGCAACCCTGCAAAAGGTACCCTCTGAAACTGAGGAAGCAGGGCAACAGTGCCTAGCTCAGGTGACAATCTTTAAGCAAAAGAAACACACAAGGGCGTGGGGAGCTGGCGAAAAGGCAACACTGAGAAATCCACCCTCTGAAACGGACGAAGATGGGCAACAGAGGCTAGCTCAGGTGGCAATCTTTAAGCAAAAAAAATAAGATAAAAAAATACAATGGCGAGGAGACCCGGTCAAAAAGCAACCCTGAAAAAGGTACCCTCTGAAACTGAGGAAGCAGGGCAACAGTGCCTAGCTCAGGTGACAATCTTTAAGCAAAAGAAACACACAAGGGCGTGGGGAGCTGGCGAAAAGGCAACACTGAGAAATCCACCCTCTGAAACGGACGAAGATGGGCAACAGAGGCTAGCTCAGGTGGCAATCTTTAAGCAAAAAAAATAAGATAAAAAAATACAATGGCGAGGAGACCCGGTCAAAAAGCAACCCTGAAAAAGGTACCCCCGAAACTGAGGAAGCAGGGCAACAGTGCCTAGCTCAGGTGACAATCTTTAAGCAAAAGAAACACACAAGGGCGTGGGGAGCTGGGGAAAAGGCAACACTGAGAAATCCACCCTCTGAATCGGACGAAGATGGGCAACAGAGGCTAGCTCAGGTGGCAATCGCTAAGCAAAAGAAACACACAAGGGCGTGGAGACCTGGGGAAAAAGCAACACGGAGAAATCCACCCTCTGAAACTGAGGAAGATGGGCAAGAGAGGCTACCTCAGGTGGCAATCCTTAAGCAAAAACAAAGCACAAAGGCGTGGAGCCCTGGGGACAAAGCAACCCTGAAATATCTACCCTCTGAAACTGAGGAACATGGGCAAGAGAGGCTAGCTCAGGTGGCAATCGTTAAGCAAAAACAAAACACAAAGGCGTGGAGACCTGGGGAAAAAGCAACCCTGAAATATCTACCCTCTGAAACTGAGGAAGATGGGCAAGAGAGGCTGGCTTCAGGTGGCAAACGTTAAGCAAAAGAAACACACAAGGGCGTGGAGACCTGGGGAAACAGCAACACGGAGATATCGACCCTCTGAAACTCAGGAAGATGGGCAAGAGAGGCTAGCTCAGGTGGCAATCGTTAAGCAAAAACAAAACCCAAAGGCGTGGAGACCTGGGGAAAAAGCAACCCTGAAATATCTACCCTCTGAAACTGAGGAAGATGGGCAAGAGAGGCTGGCTTCAGGTGGCAATCTTTAAGCAAAAGAAACACACAAGGGCGTGGGGAGCTGGGGAAAAGGCAACACTGAGAAATCCACCCTCTGAAACGGACGAAGATGGGCAACAGAGGCTAGCTCAGGTGGCAATCGTTAAGCAAAAGAAACACACAAGGGCGTGGAGGCCTGGGGAAAAAGCAACACGGAGAAATCTACCCTCTAGAACTGAGAAAGAAGCGCAACAGAGGCTAGCTCAGGTGGCAATCTTTAAGCAAAAAAAATAAAATAAAAAAATACAATGGCGAGGAGACCCGGTCAAAAAGCAACCCTGAAAAAGGTACCCTCTGAAACTGAGGAAGCAGGGCAACAGTGCCTAGCTCAGGTGACAATCTTTAAGCAAAAGAAACACACAAGGGCGTGGGGAGCTGGCGAAAAGGCAACACTGAGAAATCCACCCTCTGAAACGGACGAAGATGGGCAACAGAGGCTAGCTCAGGTGGCAATCTTTAAGCAAAAGAAACACACAAGGGCGTGGAGACCTGGGGAAAAAGCAACACGGAGAAATCCACCCTCTGAAACTGAGGAACATGGGCAAAAGAAGCTAGCTCAGGTTGCAACCTTTAAGCAGAAAAAAAACACAAGGGCGTGCAGACCTGGCAAAAAAGCAACAGTGAGAAATCTACCCTCTGAAACCGACGAAGATGGACAACAGAGGCTAGCTCAGGTGGCAATTTTTAAGGAAAAATAAAAGGAAGTGCGTGGAGACCTGTGGAAAAAGCAACACGGAGAAATCTACCCTCTAGAACTGAGAAAGAAGCGCAACAGAGGCTAGCTCAGGTGGCAATCGTTAAGCAAAAAAAATAAAATAAAAAAATACAATGGCGAGGAGACCCGGTCAAAAAGCAGCCCTGAAAAAGGTACCCTCTGAAACTGAGGAAGCAGGGCAACAGTGCCTAGCTCAGGTGACAATCTTTAAGCAAAAGAAACACACAAGGGCGTGGGGAGATGGCGAAAAGGCAACACTGAGAAATCCACCCTCTGAAACGGACGAAGATGGGCAACAGAGGCTAGCTCAGGTGGCAATCTTTAAGCAAAAGAAACACACAAGGGCGTGGAGACCTGGGGAAAAAGCAACACGGAGAAATCCACCCTCTGAAACTGAGGAAGATGGGCAAGAGAGGCTACCTCAGGTGGCAATCCTTAAGCAAAAACAAAGCACAAAGGCGTGGAGCCCTGGGGACAAAGCAACCCTGAAATATCTACCACCTGAAACTGAGGAACATGGGCAAGAGAGGCTAGCTCAGGTGGCAATCGTTAAGCAAAAACAAAACACAAAGGCGTGGAGACCTGGGGAAAAAGCAACCCTGAAATATCTACCCTCTGAAACTGAGGAAGATGGGCAAGAGAGGCTGGCTTCAGGTGGCAAACGTTAAGCAAAAGAAACACACAAGGGCGTGGAGACCTGGGGAAACAGCAACACGGAGATATCGACCCTCTGAAACTCAGGAAGATGGGCAAGAGAGGCTAGCTCAGGTGGCAATCGTTAAGCAAAAACAAAACCCAAAGGCGTGGAGACCTGGGGAAAAAGCAACCCTGAAATATCTACCCTCTGAAACTGAGGAAGATGGGCAAGAGAGGCTGGCTTCAGGTGGCAATCTTTAAGCAAAAGAAACACACAAGGGCGTGGGGAGCTGGCGAAAAGGCAACACTGAGAAATCCACCCTCTGAAACGGACAGAGATGGGCAACAGAGGCTAGCTCAGGTGGCAATCGTTAAGCAAAAGAAACACACAAGGGCGTGGAGGCCTGGGGAAAAAGCAACACGGAGAAATCCACCCTCTGAAACTGAGGAACATGGGCAAAAGAAGCTAGCTCAGGTTGCAACCTTTAAGCAGAAAAAAAACACAAGGGCGTGCAGACCTGGCAAAAAAGCAACAGTGAGAAATCTACCCTCTGAAACCGACGAAGATGGACAACAGAGGCTAGCTCAGGTGGCAATTTTTAAGGAAAAATAAAAGGAAGTGCGTGGAGACCTGGGGAAAAAGCAACACGGAGAAATCTACCCTCTAGAACTGAGAAAGAAGCGCAACAGAGGCTAGCTCAGGTGGCAATCGTTAAGCAAAAAAAATAAGATAAAAAAATACAATGGCGAGGAGACCCGGTCAAAAAGCAACCCTGAAAAAGGTACCCTCTGAAACTGAGGAAGCAGGGCAACAGTGCCTAGCTCAGGTGACAATCTTTAAGCAAAAGAAACACACAAGGGCGTGGGGAGCTGGCGAAAAGGCAACACTGAGAAATCCACCCTCTGAAACGGACGAAGATGGGCAACAGAGGCTAGCTCAGGTGGCAATCTTTAAGCAAAAAAAATAAGATAAAAAAATACAATGGCGAGGAGACCCGGTCAAAAAGCAACCCTGAAAAAGGTACCCTCTGAAACTGAGGAAGCAGGGCAACAGTGCCTAGCTCAGGTGACAATCTTTAAGCAAAAGAAACACACAAGGGCGTGGGGAGCTGGCGAAAAGGCAACACTGAGAAATCCACCCTCTGAAACGGACGAAGATGGGCAACAGAGGCTAGCTCAGGTGGCAATCTTTAAGCAAAAAAAATAAGATAAAAAAATACAATGGCGAGGAGACCCGGTCAAAAAGCAACCCTGAAAAAGGTACCCCCGAAACTGAGGAAGCAGGGCAACAGTGCCTAGCTCAGGTGACAATCTTTAAGCAAAAGAAACACACAAGGGCGTGGGGAGCTGGGGAAAAGGCAACACTGAGAAATCCACCCTCTGAATCGGACGAAGATGGGCAACAGAGGCTAGCTCAGGTGGCAATCGCTAAGCAAAAGAAACACACAAGGGCGTGGAGACCTGGGGAAAAAGCAACACGGAGAAATCCACCCTCTGAAACTGAGGAAGATGGGCAAGAGAGGCTACCTCAGGTGGCAATCCTTAAGCAAAAACAAAGCACAAAGGCGTGGAGCCCTGGGGACAAAGCAACCCTGAAATATCTACCCTCTGAAACTGAGGAACATGGGCAAGAGAGGCTAGCTCAGGTGGCAATCGTTAAGCAAAAACAAAACACAAAGGCGTGGAGACCTGGGGAAAAAGCAACCCTGAAATATCTACCCTCTGAAACTGAGGAAGATGGGCAAGAGAGGCTGGCTTCAGGTGGCAAACGTTAAGCAAAAGAAACACACAAGGGCGTGGAGACCTGGGGAAACAGCAACACGGAGATATCGACCCTCTGAAACTCAGGAAGATGGGCAAGAGAGGCTAGCTCAGGTGGCAATCGTTAAGCAAAAACAAAACCCAAAGGCGTGGAGACCTGGGGAAAAAGCAACCCTGAAATATCTACCCTCTGAAACTGAGGAAGATGGGCAAGAGAGGCTGGCTTCAGGTGGCAATCTTTAAGCAAAAGAAACACACAAGGGCGTGGGGAGCTGGGGAAAAGGCAACACTGAGAAATCCACCCTCTGAAACGGACGAAGATGGGCAACAGAGGCTAGCTCAGGTGGCAATCGTTAAGCAAAAGAAACACACAAGGGCGTGGAGGCCTGGGGAAAAAGCAACACGGAGAAATCTACCCTCTAGAACTGAGAAAGAAGCGCAACAGAGGCTAGCTCAGGTGGCAATCTTTAAGCAAAAAAAATAAAATAAAAAAATACAATGGCGAGGAGACCCGGTCAAAAAGCAACCCTGAAAAAGGTACCCTCTGAAACTGAGGAAGCAGGGCAACAGTGCCTAGCTCAGGTGACAATCTTTAAGCAAAAGAAACACACAAGGGCGTGGGGAGCTGGCGAAAAGGCAACACTGAGAAATCCACCCTCTGAAACGGACGAAGATGGGCAACAGAGGCTAGCTCAGGTGGCAATCTTTAAGCAAAAGAAACACACAAGGGCGTGGAGACCTGGGGAAAAAGCAACACGGAGAAATCCACCCTCTGAAACTGAGGAACATGGGCAAAAGAAGCTAGCTCAGGTTGCAACCTTTAAGCAGAAAAAAAACACAAGGGCGTGCAGACCTGGCAAAAAAGCAACAGTGAGAAATCTACCCTCTGAAACCGACGAAGATGGACAACAGAGGCTAGCTCAGGTGGCAATTTTTAAGGAAAAATAAAAGGAAGTGCGTGGAGACCTGTGGAAAAAGCAACACGGAGAAATCTACCCTCTAGAACTGAGAAAGAAGCGCAACAGAGGCTAGCTCAGGTGGCAATCGTTAAGCAAAAAAAATAAAATAAAAAAATACAATGGCGAGGAGACCCGGTCAAAAAGCAGCCCTGAAAAAGGTACCCTCTGAAACTGAGGAAGCAGGGCAACAGTGCCTAGCTCAGGTGACAATCTTTAAGCAAAAGAAACACACAAGGGCGTGGGGAGATGGCGAAAAGGCAACACTGAGAAATCCACCCTCTGAAACGGACGAAGATGGGCAACAGAGGCTAGCTCAGGTGGCAATCTTTAAGCAAAAGAAACACACAAGGGCGTGGAGACCTGGGGAAAAAGCAACACGGAGAAATCCACCCTCTGAAACTGAGGAAGATGGGCAAGAGAGGCTACCTCAGGTGGCAATCCTTAAGCAAAAACAAAGCACAAAGGCGTGGAGCCCTGGGGACAAAGCAACCCTGAAATATCTACCCTCTGAAACTGAGGAACATGGGCAAGAGAGGCTAGCTCAGGTGGCAATCGTTAAGCAAAAACAAAACACAAAGGCGTGGAGACCTGGGGAAAAAGCAACCCTGAAATATCTACCCTCTGAAACTGAGGAAGATGGGCAAGAGAGGCTGGCTTCAGGTGGCAAACGTTAAGCAAAAGAAACACACAAGGGCGTGGAGACCTGGGGAAACAGCAACACGGAGATATCGACCCTCTGAAACTCAGGAAGATGGGCAAGAGAGGCTAGCTCAGGTGGCAATCGTTAAGCAAAAACAAAACCCAAAGGCGTGGAGACCTGGGGAAAAAGCAACCCTGAAATATCTACCCTCTGAAACTGAGGAAGATGGGCAAGAGAGGCTGGCTTCAGGTGGCAATCTTTAAGCAAAAGAAACACACAAGGGCGTGGGGAGCTGGCGAAAAGGCAACACTGAGAAATCCACCCTCTGAAACGGACAGAGATGGGCAACAGAGGCTAGCTCAGGTGGCAATCGTTAAGCAAAAGAAACACACAAGGGCGTGGAGGCCTGGGGAAAAAGCAACACGGAGAAATCCACCCTCTGAAACTGAGGAACATGGGCAAAAGAAGCTAGCTCAGGTTGCAACCTTTAAGCAGAAAAAAAACACAAGGGCGTGCAGACCTGGCAAAAAAGCAACAGTGAGAAATCTACCCTCTGAAACCGACGAAGATGGACAACAGAGGCTAGCTCAGGTGGCAATTTTTAAGGAAAAATAAAAGGAAGTGCGTGGAGACCTGGGGAAAAAGCAACACGGAGAAATCTACCCTCTAGAACTGAGAAAGAAGCGCAACAGAGGCTAGCTCAGGTGGCAATCGTTAAGCAAAAAAAATAAGATAAAAAAATACAATGGCGAGGAGACCCGGTCAAAAAGCAACCCTGCAAAAGGTACCCTCTGAAACTGAGGAAGCAGGGCAACAGTGCCTAGCTCAGGTGACAATCTTTAAGCAAAAGAAACACACAAGGGCGTGGGGAGCTGGCGAAAAGGCAACACTGAGAAATCCACCCTCTGAAACGGACGAAGATGGGCAACAGAGGCTAGCTCAGGTGGCAATCTTTAAGCAAAAAAAATAAGATAAAAAAATACAATGGCGAGGAGACCCGGTCAAAAAGCAACCCTGAAAAAGGTACCCTCTGAAACTGAGGAAGCAGGGCAACAGTGCCTAGCTCAGGTGACAATCTTTAAGCAAAAGAAACACACAAGGGCGTGGGGAGCTGGCGAAAAGGCAACACTGAGAAATCCACCCTCTGAAACGGACGAAGATGGGCAACAGAGGCTAGCTCAGGTGGCAATCTTTAAGCAAAAAAAATAAGATAAAAAAATACAATGGCGAGGAGACCCGGTCAAAAAGCAACCCTGAAAAAGGTACCCCCGAAACTGAGGAAGCAGGGCAACAGTGCCTAGCTCAGGTGACAATCTTTAAGCAAAAGAAACACACAAGGGCGTGGGGAGCTGGGGAAAAGGCAACACTGAGAAATCCACCCTCTGAATCGGACGAAGATGGGCAACAGAGGCTAGCTCAGGTGGCAATCTTTAAGCAAAAGAAACACACAAGGGCGTGGAGACCTGGGGAAAAAGCAACACGGAGAAATCCACCCTCTGAAACTGAGGAAGATGGGCAAGAGAGGCTACCTCAGGTGGCAATCCTTAAGCAAAAACAAAGCACAAAGGCGTGGAGCCCTGGGGACAAAGCAACCCTGAAATATCTACCCTCTGAAACTGAGGAACATGGGCAAGAGAGGCTAGCTCAGGTGGCAATCGTTAAGCAAAAACAAAACACAAAGGCGTGGAGACCTGGGGAAAAAGCAACCCTGAAATATCTACCCTCTGAAACTGAGGAAGATGGGCAAGAGAGGCTGGCTTCAGGTGGCAAACGTTAAGCAAAAGAAACACACAAGGGCGTGGAGACCTGGGGAAACAGCAACACGGAGATATCGACCCTCTGAAACTCAGGAAGATGGGCAAGAGAGGCTAGCTCAGGTGGCAATCGTTAAGCAAAAACAAAACCCAAAGGCGTGGAGACCTGGGGAAAAAGCAACCCTGAAATATCTACCCTCTGAAACTGAGGAAGATGGGCAAGAGAGGCTGGCTTCAGGTGGCAATCTTTAAGCAAAAGAAACACACAAGGGCGTGGGGAGCTGGGGAAAAGGCAACACTGAGAAATCCACCCTCTGAAACGGACGAAGATGGGCAACAGAGGCTAGCTCAGGTGGCAATCGTTAAGCAAAAGAAACACACAAGGGCGTGGAGGCCTGGGGAAAAAGCAACACGGAGAAATCTACCCTCTAGAACTGAGAAAGAAGCGCAACAGAGGCTAGCTCAGGTGGCAATCTTTAAGCAAAAAAAATAAAATAAAAAAATACAATGGCGAGGAGACCCGGTCAAAAAGCAACCCTGAAAAAGGTACCCTCTGAAACTGAGGAAGCAGGGCAACAGTGCCTAGCTCAGGTGACAATCTTTAAGCAAAAGAAACACACAAGGGCGTGGGGAGCTGGCGAAAAGGCAACACTGAGAAATCCACCCTCTGAAACGGACGAAGATGGGCAACAGAGGCTAGCTCAGGTGGCAATCTTTAAGCAAAAGAAACACACAAGGGCGTGGAGACCTGGGGAAAAAGCAACACGGAGAAATCCACCCTCTGAAACTGAGGAACATGGGCAAAAGAAGCTAGCTCAGGTTGCAACCTTTAAGCAGAAAAAAAACACAAGGGCGTGCAGACCTGGCAAAAAAGCAACAGTGAGAAATCTACCCTCTGAAACCGACGAAGATGGACAACAGAGGCTAGCTCAGGTGGCAATTTTTAAGGAAAAATAAAAGGAAGTGCGTGGAGACCTGTGGAAAAAGCAACACGGAGAAATCTACCCTCTAGAACTGAGAAAGAAGCGCAACAGAGGCTAGCTCAGGTGGCAATCGTTAAGCAAAAAAAATAAAATAAAAAAATACAATGGCGAGGAGACCCGGTCAAAAAGCAGCCCTGAAAAAGGTACCCTCTGAAACTGAGGAAGCAGGGCAACAGTGCCTAGCTCAGGTGACAATCTTTAAGCAAAAGAAACACACAAGGGCGTGGGGAGATGGCGAAAAGGCAACACTGAGAAATCCACCCTCTGAAACGGACGAAGATGGGCAACAGAGGCTAGCTCAGGTGGCAATCTTTAAGCAAAAGAAACACACAAGGGCGTGGAGACCTGGGGAAAAAGCAACACGGAGAAATCCACCCTCTGAAACTGAGGAAGATGGGCAAGAGAGGCTACCTCAGGTGGCAATCCTTAAGCAAAAACAAAGCACAAAGGCGTGGAGCCCTGGGGACAAAGCAACCCTGAAATATCTACCCTCTGAAACTGAGGAACATGGGCAAGAGAGGCTAGCTCAGGTGGCAATCGTTAAGCAAAAACAAAACACAAAGGCGTGGAGACCTGGGGAAAAAGCAACCCTGAAATATCTACCCTCTGAAACTGAGGAAGATGGGCAAGAGAGGCTGGCTTCAGGTGGCAAACGTTAAGCAAAAGAAACACACAAGGGCGTGGAGACCTGGGGAAACAGCAACACGGAGATATCGACCCTCTGAAACTCAGGAAGATGGGCAAGAGAGGCTAGCTCAGGTGGCAATCGTTAAGCAAAAACAAAACCCAAAGGCGTGGAGACCTGGGGAAAAAGCAACCCTGAAATATCTACCCTCTGAAACTGAGGAAGATGGGCAAGAGAGGCTGG